>NC_134536.1:110306292-110613524 GCF_050624435.1 Tenrec ecaudatus
AAAACAATTACTTTCTACTTGAACCCTTGGTATCAGCTCCTCATTTTTCCCTTCCCTCCTCCACCTTCCCTCCCCACTGATAATTTATAAATCATTATTTTTCCATGTCTTACACTGACTGCCATCTCCCTTCACCAACTTTTCTGTTGTCCATCCCCAGGGAGGGGGTTATATGTAGATCCTTTGATCAATTCACCCTTTCTACCCCACCTTCCCTCCACCCTCCAGGTATTGCCATTCTCACCCCTGGTCCTGAAGGGATCATCCTTCCTGGATTCCCCATGTTTCCAGTTCCTATCTGTACCAGTGTACATCCTCTGGTCTAGCCCTGTTTGTAAGGTAGAATTGGGAGCATGATAGTGGGGGGAGGAAGCATCTAAGAACTAGAGGAAAGTTGTGTGTTTCATCGTTGCTACACTGCGCCCTGACTGGCTGTATTACTAAAGGGAACAATAAGCGGCTTTTTTCAAAAGCTGCTTGTTCTTGGTTTTAAAGTACTTTAAATTACTTCATCACCCGATTTCACACTAACTGAACTATGGGAAAGATTTCAGGAATACTGTGGAGGCAGGAGGATATTGACTATAGCTTCGCCCACGCCAACAGCAATCTCATGGTAGAAAGTCCTGGATTACACATGAATGTATGGTATGGCCATCTTATGGACTGTCATTTGGGGAAGACTTTCCCAAGCATGAAGAACCAGAGCAGGCAATAGAAACCAAACTTGACCCATGGTTACCAGGGGTGATGGTTAGTTGATTAGAATCAACTAACTCTAATCTCTGTCTCTGTCTTCATCCGGCCATCTTTCCTGTGTGTCTATTTTGGGTGATTTCCTTTTCTTATAAGACTACTAATAATATTCCATTGTAGAGTTGTGTTAACTAATTATATCTGCAAATACTGTTTATTTTTTTTATAAAATCACATTCATAGGCATTAGGCGTTAAAACTTGAACATATCTTTGAAGGGGACAAGAATCCACCCAAAACGATGAGTACACTCCAAATAGAGAATGTCATTAATTTTGTTTCTGTTAATTTGGACTTATCATCAGGTACAATAAAAGGACATCATGCTTGGTAAGGTAGATGGTCAGCGACTAAGAGGAAGAATTTCAATGAGTGGGATTGGCACAGTGACTGCAGCAACGGCTCAGCGATAGCACCACCTGTAAGGATGGTGCCATGTTTTCTTCTGTTGGATATGGGGTTGCTAGGAGGGAGAAAAGACTCCATGTCACTTAGCAACAACACCCAACAAATAAGCAATGTCTTGGAGCAAAAGAAATGTTTAGAAAGTGGGTTGATGATGTCACATTGGACAATCAAAAGAATTTAATTCGTAACCCAATGTCTATGATTAATAACATGGCTGCTGAAGTCTGTGATTCCTACCATTATATAATTGGTGACACAAAATTTAAATTGGAGGAAGAAACAAGAGAAAGAGAATCTCCCACCTCAAATCAATGATACGTTATAATCAAGCCCCGACTTTTCTTATACATTAGGGTTATTCATTGTATCCAACATCCACCTGCTCCCCAAATGCTGGATATTCCTTATGCCTACCTTAGTCTTATAGAGAAATAAAGGATAAATCCAAAGACATCCCTGTCATTATCTAGGTAGATGGCTAAACATGCATATTGTTGACAGTCCTAAATGATCACACCATGATTCCAATTTGGTTCTAATGATAGTCTTATAAACCCCAAATCCGAATATGACTTTCAAAATGAAACTTTAAATACCCACTATCAAAAGTAAGGTTTGTGTCTCAAATTTTATACATTGCTGAATGTTGTCAATCATTCCTGAAGGGATATTTATGTCCTTAGTTTTCCGACAGTGTGATTTGTAGAGATTAATAGCAATGACTTCTTGTTCATTCCAGGAGTTTGGGGAAAATTTGAAGAGCATTCAATAATAACTGGCAAAAGCTTACATATCAATATGTCTTGGTTTGGTTTGGTTTTATTTCACTTATTGCCGAACAAATGATACATATTTAGTAAATAGAAAAATGAATGGATAATAGAAATTTTTTTAATGGGTGTGTTTTTTCATGTCCCTTATTCTCATGATAGAGCAAAGGTCCTGAATCAGGTATTTGCTGTAGTGAATTAGCTCCTCCAGCCCTGGTGCTCTACAGAGGTCAATTACAGTAGGGTATTGTAGATGTGTTCCTTTGACTGCAGAGGTAATGCAACTCTTTGAAAGTCAGCATTTTACTGCCCACTTTGTCTTATATTCATGAATAAACTTCTAGCAGGGAACATTCCGTTTTTTCCAGAGGGCAGATCTAAATATTGCACCTAATCATTCAGTCTCAAAAATGACATTTTGCTATTCTCATTGCCAATCTAAATGGGCCAAGGGTATTTTTCAATCTCATCTTTTTTTGTTCCTGGGCATTAAACCAACTTGAAATTGTTAAAGTGAGACTCTTCTTCCCTGAGTCTTGATGCTCTGGAGAAAGAAAAGCTGTCATCAGAGTGAGTGGCTGATAATGCTGCTTGTTGGAGTGTGTCCCTGTCACTATCCAGGTAGATGGCTTTGCATACACCTTGTTGACAGGAAATGCCAAAGGGGATGTTCCTTCAGGAGTATCGTCGTGGCTGCACTGCGAAGTGAGTCCCCTCAGTGCTTGTCGGGGTTGCTATCTCTAGCATGATGGACTTATATCTCCTGAGATAGCTGTATCCAGTGCGTTTTTTAAGTTTGACTGTGTACTATCAAATATGTGAAAAAAAAATATGTACTTCAACGGTCTGTTTGTTTGCAGATTGTAAATCCCTGTGTGAACTTGCTTGATTCTCACCTCTATTGTTTCTCTGCCCTCTAGACTTATTATAATGAACAAACCAGATTTTTATCTACAGAAATGTAGTCCTAGATCAGTATAATAAAAGGAGACTAGGCAGTCTCTATAACCATTTTCTCCCACATTTTACAATATTTAGGAAAGTACACAATTTCCTAATTTTGTAACTGAAAGACTCAAGGTGCATCTCTGCCAATATCCAACAGCTATTTTGGTTCTTCAACACGTGCCCCACTGGAACACAAGAATACCGGAGCACCTGTATAATACACAAAGGCCTGAAAAGTTATGGGTGTATTAAGCAAAGCATAATTATAACTCATAAAAAAATCCCCTTGGCAAAAAGCTTTTTTCAAGAGCAGCAAGTTTTTAAAAGCAAACTCAGAAATGGTTATATCTTAAAAATGGTACTGAGTAAAATTTAAGACATGTTACTCAAAGTTGTCGAGTAAAATTTAAGACATGTTACTCAACGCTGTCTTTGATATCGAGAGTAAAAGGACAATACTTCTTTATTATTATTTTCATCCTTCCATTCTCTAGAAGGGTGGTGTTAACAGTTACAGCTGAGTCAACTTTTTATCTCTTAAACATCTGTGTGCTTAGAATTAATGAACATCATCATGTAAGCAATATCAAACAGATATAGTTTTATTAACTAACAAATCTTCATATCACTTTACAGCTGATTAAACTGAAGTCAGAAGATTAGACTATTAGTGTTGTACAGTGGAAAGCCTTTTAACTGTAGTCAACAGGATCAAATCCAGGACCAGCATCTAAAACAACTATCTGTCTGACCTTGAGCAAATCATTCGTGTCTTTGCATTCCATTGGCTTCACCAGGTAGGAGCGAATTGGAGGATGTGATCCATTGATTCAATTTTATGATTTCCATTCCAGACCCACAGATTTCCAATAGGGAACAAGCCAAGAGTTACCTACAAAGCTACAGCTTTATTTTGTGTCTCCTTCCCTACAAGTGATTACAGTTCATTATTAAAATAAATTAATCACAGCCCTGGGCTACAGCTTGGAGAGTGAGGCGCATCGGGTTAGAACACACGGGAGAAACACAAAGGGATGGAGAGGGAGGAGAGGACATCCTGGCCCACCAAGCCCCAAAATCGATGTTCCTACTCAGAGCAGACAATGCACAGGGAGGACCATAGAGCCGACCCCACCACAGACATGGCATCCCTCACTGAACCATGTCGCTGGGGGAAACAGCACTGGAGACACGGTGCAGGAATAGTGCACAGTCTGGCCCCATCACGCTGGGGCGAGGCTCTGAGGGCATGCAGCAGAGCAGCAGGGGGAGCAGAGTGATGAAATCCCTGGGGTATACCAAAAATAGACTTTAGAGATAAAGTGTGGCACTCCATCAGCCTCAACTGGAAAATACTCATAAAGGCCAACAAACAGACCTTGAACTATTTATAGGCTTTTCCATTTTTGTCAGTGACTCCTTTTGTTATTGTTATTTTGTTCTTGCTTTATGCTGTTGTTATTGTTTTGTTGGCTTTGACTTCCTTTGTTGTTTTATTCGGCTTTGCCTGGTTTTTGCGCTTATTAATGTATCTGCATGTCTATCTAGATAAGATAGATGGGATAAATAATTCAGAGATGAAAAGAATGGGACCAATGGTTCTGGGGGATATAAGAAAAGGGTAGGTGGGATAAGGAAAAGGGGAGTGGGGGACTAACCCAGGGACAAAGGAACAAGTGAACTAAAATCAATGGAAGGAAGGTCATAGAATGCCTAGTGGGGCTTAATCAAGGGCAATGTAGCAGCAATGAATTACTAAACCCAAATGAAGGCCGAATATGATGGTGGGATAAGAGGGAAGTAAAAAGGAAATAAAGGAAAGAACCAGGAGGCAAAGCGCATTTATAGAAGCCTAAATACAGGCATGTACAAATATAACAAGAGGGGAATAGAACTATGTACTCATATCTATATGTTAAACATTAGGTTGCAGATGGACATTGGGCCTCAACTCAAGTACTCCCTTAACACAAGAACACTTTGTTCTAATAACCTGGCTTGCTGTGATGCTCACCTTCCCAACATGCTTGCTGAAGATAAAATGGTTGCATAAGCAAATGTGGTGAAGAAAGCTGATGGTGCCCGGCTATCAAAGGCTATAGCATCTGGAGTGTTAAAGGTTTGAAGATAAACAAGCAGCCATCTAGCTAAGAAGCAACAAAGCCCGCATTGAAGAAGCATACCTGCCTGTGTGATGATGGGGTGTCGATGGGATCAGGTATCAGGCATCTAAGACCCAGAATAAAATCATACCCAATGTGGAAGGGGGGCATGGAGTGGAGATGCAATGCCCATCTGTACACAATTGGACATCCCCTCACAGATGGATCACAGAGAAGAGATGAGCCAATCAGGGTACAGTATAGCACCAATGAAACACACAACTTTCCTCTAGTCTTTGGTGCTTCCTTCCCCCACTATCATGACCTCGATTCTACCCTAAGAATCCGATTAGACCAGAGCATACACACTGTTACAGTTAAGAGCCCACAACACAGGGAATCCAGCATAGACAAACCCCTCAGGGCCAACAAGGAAAGTAGAAATACTGGGAGGAGTAGGGGAGGGTGGGGGGAGAAAGAGGGAATCAATCACAAGGATCACCTAGAACCCCCTCCCAGAAAAATGAATAATGGAAAAGTGGGTGAGGGGTGACAGAGGACAATGCAAGATAAGGAAAAAATAATCTATATCTTATCAAGGGTTCATGAGGGAGGGAGGGTGGGGAAGGAGGGGGGAGAAATGGGGGGCTGATGTTAGGAGCTCAAGTGGGAAGAGAGTGCTTTGAAAATGATGATGGCGGCATATGTGCAAAGGTGCCTGACACACTGGATGAATGTATGGATTGTGATAACAGATGTAAGAGCCCCCAGTGGCGACTCTACAGCTGCTCCTCCGAGGTTCCACGCAGCCAAGCCTCAGTCTCTCTGGCCTCAGGTTGCCACGTGTGCAGTGCCTCGAGGGTGCCTGTGTTCAGTTACTGTAACCCCTGAAACTGCTTCTGTCCTTTATAAAAAACCCACTTGGATCGCGCTTCAGGGAAATCAAGACTCAAGGAAAAAATTAATTCCATGAATTAGTGAACTATTTGAACCATAGCCTCCTGTAATCTGAGGTTAGAAAAAACATAGATGGCACTTAGCTACTACTATTGTTCATTCTGAATGGAATTGTGATAGAAGGTCCTGGGAAAAAATGGGAGAAAATGTGGAATAGATTTAAAATGATAAAAGACAATATCTAGTATATAGTTTTCAGTGAAAACTCTCGATATTATGATCCTGAAGATCATCTTTCATCCAAACAACAGACAGACCTATAAAGTGAGCAATAACACCCCTTTGGAATGTGCTTCTTAACAATCAACCACACATGATGATAAAGAACATTTGTTCAAAACCAAATTTGGAAGGCAGGGGAGGGGTGGAAAAGATGAGTGAATGGAAATGGGGAGTACAGGAATAAAGTAGGAAAAGTGCTGTTACATTGAGGGAGTTGCAACTAATATCATAATACAAACCTGAAGCCAAAACCACTGTTATCTATTTAACTCTAACTCAGAATGGCCTGGTAGGATAGAGTGGAACTGTTCCATGAATTGTCAAGACCATAAATCGTACTTTTGACCAAGTTTTGATCCAGCCTTGAGTGACCCAGACTGAGTGCTATCCTTTCAAGGTGCACAGCATCCTTCATAGGCTGCACCAGAGTGATCAAATTTGGAAACCCCACTGGTAGCACTAGACATTTCCTTAAGCATCCCTGTGGCAGATTAAAGGAACTGAAATACTCAAGGCTGAACTGTCCCAGAGCGAGAAGAAGCAGGTGGCTATTATCCCAAGGTTATGGATTTGCCTAAGAGTTGGCAACTTAAGACTTCCATGTATTTTCTGCTTTCATACTCTCTTTGCTCTACTATTTTATGTCTTACCAGCAGCCACAGCGCTGCCTTCGTAAATGAGCATTACTGAGAGTTCTGCCCTGACCCTGACCCTTTTGGTTTGTGTAAAGCATCCAGGCACTTCAATCAACAGCCACTCTTTTAGTCTAAAAATCAGCCCTATACACTACTCTTTCCCTTTCACAACGATACCTTAAATTCTGTACTATTGATAAATAAATGCTACTATCAATAGTATTACCATATGCCAAGTGGTATTGATTTATAATATTCTCATATAAAATGATAATGATGTCTCTAAAGTGGACAAGCATAAGCCATAGATATATAATAGATTTTGAGCTCAACCTTAATCATTAACCCTATTCTAATTGTAAGTAATTCTCATGACATGATCCTATTTGATACCTGCCTGAATGAAGAGATCATTGAGCATAGGGGTGGAAAATGTGGAAAGGAAACTAGATGGTACCCAGCTACCAGAAAGAATAGTGTCTAGGGTTTTAGAGGCTTATCTTAAAACAAGCAGCCATGTAATGAAGTGTCAACCAAGTCCACACAGAAGAAACACGGCATCCTTGTGATCCAAGGAATAGAAATAATAATAAATTCCAAGACCAGAGGAGGGAATTGTGAGAGCTTAAAAACTGGGCACCCCATTTGTAGAAGGCTATAGATGACAGTGAAAGCCCAAAATCCATTTGTGAGATTCCCATGTGGCTTAAGGCTCCAGTAAATCTACTCTATTGACCAGGGATGGGAAGAGCCTTGCCATCAGACCAGTGAGTTGGGAAGTAGAGGCATGCAGACATAATTAGGTTAAAGTGTAGTTGCTAATGAGTTTGTCTCACTACTGATTACCCACCTGTACAAAGTAAAACTGATTTCGCTAGAGTGTTTCCAGGTTGTGATCCTTCTGAAACAGATGCCAGGCTTGTCTTCTGAAGTGCCTCTAGTGGATTTAAGCTACTAACTCTGGTCTCTTCACGGCTATGTCCGGGGACTAGAAGGCAGATCCAAGTTCAATGAAATCCTTGACAACTCCATTTTCTCCATTTGTTAAGATGGTGCTTATTAGTTAAGCTGTGAAGATTTTCATTATGTTTAAATGCAATCCATGTTTAAGCCTTTGCTCTCCATCAGTAAGCGCTTTAAGTCCTTTTTCTCTTGCAGCAAGCAAAACTGTGTCATCTGCATATCATAGGTTGTTAATACCTCTTCATGTAATGTCATGTGTGTCTTCAGATAGTCCAGTCTCTCAAATTATTTGCTCAACATACAGATGGAATAAGTATGAAAGGCTTAAAAATTCATGGAAAATTTTAATTAAAAGTCGCCTCGTACAGTGAAAGAATGCATCATTGGCATACATCTTTTCTGATTTTAAATCATTCCATATCCCTGGCTTCTATTAGAATGACTGCCTTTTGGTCTATGGACAAGTTCTACCTGCACACAATTAAGTGTTCGGGAATTCCCATTCCTCACAATATTATCCATAATTTGTTCAATTCCACACAACTGAATTCCTGTGCATAGCCAATAAAAAAACACATAGATAAACATCTCTCTGGTATTCTCTGCTTCTCCCCTCCCCCCGTCCCATGTTAGCCCTCTTTCCACCTCCTCTTTTGAATCCAGCTTGATTTTTTGAGTTCCCAGTTGATTGAGTTCCTAGTTGGAGGTAGAAAGCCAAACGGGAAGAATACATTCCACGTTTTTTCATGTTGAAAAAATTAATATTTGATTTGCACTGTTGAAGGATTCTATGAAGAAAGTGGAGGATGATGCTGGAAGCATTACAAGGAGCTGGAGGGACTGCACAGTCACCGTACTGAAAGAGATGGGTTGGCATTCTGCCTTTTTAAGAGGTAGCATACAATCAAGAGCTGTTCATATCGAAGGAATAAGTTCAAGTTGCACGAGGGCATTGGCAAAAACAAAGCTACAGTAATTACTGAACATATCATTAATATCAGTAACTCCCACGTTATGTTGAATCACTTTTCTTTGAAATGTGCATGAATGTCTTTCTCAGTCTGTTAGCCAAATTTCTTAATATGAACAAGTGAGAATTTCCAACACTATATCAACTTGTTGAACCATTTCAATTGGTATTCTATCAATTTCTGTAGCTTACTAACTCCAAGTTTTCCCACATTTCATTTTCATACCTGTCTTTCAAGCTACCCATGAAAATCTGTCCAACTCTTTGCTTCGCCATTTCTTCCTTTTACTTTAGCTGTTCTGTGCACAAGTGTTCGAGGCCCTTCTGACAACTTTCTGGTCTTACCTTTCTCACCTGTCTTTTTTATGTCCTTTACTTTATTTATATATGTCCTTGATGTCATCTACTATTTGTCTGGTCTCTGGCCAGTAGCTGTCGTGCATCAAATGGATTCTTCTATGGCCTCTAAATTCAGGTGAGTTATACTCAAGGTCATATTTTGGCTCTGTGTATGGTATATTAGTGACCTGTTCTACAGTCAGCGCCTGGGCTTGTTCTGACTAGGAATATTGAGTTGTTCCTCAGTGTCTTTCCACAGATGTAGTCTATGTGATTCCTGCCTCTTCTTTCCAACAAGATCCGTGTGTATAGAGTTCATTTATCTTATTGAAAACTTGGTATTTACAAGGAATCCATCCTACAAAATTATATCATTGAACCACATAAGCATTTCTATCACAAGTCCATATTTTCCAACTGCTAATCCTTCTTTGTTTCTGACTTTTGCACTCCTACACCAGTCGTTATCTGGTCCCCTCATATGGTGAGAAAACACATCACTCACACACTTGCTCTGATTTTAAATCACTCAATATCCCTTTGATTGCATCTTTGATCAGTTTCAGACTTCATTAACAAGCAAACAAAACCCCCTCAAACTCACTGCCATTGAGTCCATTCTAACTCACAGTGACCCTATAGGACAGTGTAGAACTATCCCCTGTGGGTTTCTGAGATTGAAATTCCTTATGGGAGTCTCTCATTCTCACTCACTCATTGCCAGTGAGTCGATGCTAACCCACAGTGACACCACCTCCCCCTCCAAGTTTCTTAGACTGTAAGTGTTTACTGGAGTAGAAATCTAATCTTTGTCCCTCGGAGTAGTTGGTGGTTTCAAAGTGCTGACCTTGAGGATCATAACCCAAGGAGTAACCACTACGCCACCAAGGCTCCTTTATTGGAGGGCAAAGCCTCATCTCTACCATTTATGGCTTGTGTGTAAATTTGAATGTCTTGAACAGTTAAAACCTTGTCAGTTGATCCTCTCTCTGATGCACATTAGCCTTGATCTGGTTTTCAACATTTTCTGTATTTTGTTTTGTTTTTTGTTTGCTCATATTATGGTTTATCTCAGATGTGATATGTCATTGGGGTCGTCCTCTTGCATTTTTATATGTTTTTCTATTTTTTCAGTACATGAAACCCAGGTTTGATGAATCTATATGGACAGCAAGTAGGATGAGGTTTCTGGGAGGTACCATTGGGGGACAGGGTGGGGGTGCTAAAAGGGAGCTGTTGTCAAGGAGTCCAGGAAGAAAAGGAATGTTTGGAAACTGATTGTGGCAGCAACTGTACAACACTGCTTGATGTGATGGAGCTATGGAAGAGTATGATACCAGTATTGATTCCCATGGGGACTGTTCGACTTTATCCAATAGGATGGCTGTAAATTGGAATCAACTCGGTGGCAGTGAATGTAGGAGTTGGAGTTCTCAAAAGTAGATTTCAGTGAACATAAGGCGGGGTGGGGGGAACCAATGAACTTGAGGATAGGTCAATAGGGATCATGCCATCCACAGAATCATGAAATAAAGACTAAAGATGATTGAGTGTAGCTTCAGAGAATGCAGAACATCATTGCATGCACCAATGAACTTACAGTGGGAGTACTTGAAGGAGCAGAAAGAGCTAAAGGAGCTGAAATGTATTTACAGAAATATTGGCTGAACACTGCTCACACAGTAAAGAAACTTCCCTCTTATTTTGTCAACGAGGCTAGTCTAGACATATGTTTACTACCTCAGCCTCATAATATGCTACCTGAAAAATACACAGAGAATTTATTTCCTATAGTGACAGAAGTATCTGCTCAATGGGTTCCAAGGAACACAACTCACTACCATTGAGTTGATGCTGACTCATAGAGACCCTGGAGGGCAAGGTAGAACTGCCCTTGTGAGTTTCCAACCTGTAATTGTTTATAAGAGTTGGAAGCCCGGTCTTTCTCCCACAAAACAGCTGGTGGTTTCGAACTTCAGACCAAGTAACCACTATGACAATTTGACAACTACACTTAACCAGGAGGCTCCAGAAGGAAGCAGAGAGTAGGAAAGTAGGAAACCAAACACCACTGGTAACTATTAAAGGAGCCTTTGGCAACAGAATCACCCAATGAGATTGTCATTTGTTTTCTTAACTCCTGCTTCATTGGACATTGATTATGGAACCAATCCTTTACATTTTTTTTTCAAAATGTACTTTTTATTTGTTATTCTCATACATATTCTTTTTTTAATTTTTCTAGGGGCTCATAAAACTCTTATAACAATCCATACATACATCAATTGTGTAAACACATTTGTACATTCAATGCCCTCATCATTCTCAAAACATTTGCTCTCCACCTAAGACCCTGGCATCACATCCTCATTTTTCCCCTCCCTCCCCGCTCCACCCTCCCTCATGAACCCTTGATAATTTATAAATTATTATTTTGTCCTATCTTGCCCTGTCCGATATCTCCCTTCACCCACTTTTTTTGTTGTTCTTCCCCCAGGGAGGAGATCACATGTAGATCCTTGTCATTGGTTTCCCCTTTCCAACACACCCTCCCTCAGCCCTCCCAGTATTGCCACTCACCCCACTGGTCCTGAAGGGTTCATCCACCCTAGATTACATGTGTTTCTGGTTCCTATCTGTACCAGTTACATCCTCTAGTCTAGCCAGACTTCCAAGGGAGAATTGGGATCATGATAGTTGGGGGAAAGGGAGAAAGCATTTAGGAACTAGAGGAAAGTTGTATTTTTCATCATTGCTACCTCGCAATCCTATCTGGCTCGTCACCTCCCCGAGATCCCACTGCTAGGGGATATACAGTGGCCTACAAATAGGGTTTGGGTCTCCACTCCGCACTCCCCCCTCATTCACTATGGTAAGATTTTTTTTTTATTCTGATGATGCCTGATACCGCATCCTTCAACACCTCATGATCACACAGGCTGGTGTGCATCTTCCATGTGGGATTTATTGCTTCTGAGCTAGATGACCGCTTGTTTACCCTCAAGCTTTTAAGACCCCAGATGCTATATCTTTTGATAACTGGGCACCATCAGCTTCTTTGCCACATTGGCTATTCACTCGCTTTGTCTTCAGCAGTCGTGGCGGGAAGGTGAGCATCATAGAATGCCGAAATAGAAGAAAGTATTCTTGCATTGAGGGAGTACTTGAGTGGAGGCCCAATGTCCTTCTGCTACAATAATACTAAACCTATAAATATATGCACATAGATCTATTTCCCCATTCATATATAAATATATTTGCAGATATACATGTCTTTATCTAGACCTCTATAAATGCCCTTTGCCTCCCAGCTCTTTCCTCTATTTTCCTTGACTTTTCTCCAGTCCCACTATCATACTCAGTCCCCACCAGGGTTTCAGCAATGCCTCTGTTACATTACCCTTGATCATGTCCTACCAGGACTCCCACACCCTCCTCACTACCAATTTGGATCACTTGTTTTTCTCTTGTCCCTGGGTTTGTTAGCACCATTTCCTTCCCCTTCCCCACCACATCCCCCTCTCCCATGTCCCCCTGGAACTGTCGGTCCTGTTATTTTCTCCTCCAGATTGTTCATCCACCTATTTTATTTAAACAGACCTGCGGAGATAATAACATGCATAAAAACAAGACAGAGCAAAACCAAGCAACAATGTATAACAAAACAATGACAAAGCAAAACACAGCAAAAAAGAAAAACTTGTTGTTAGTTCAAGGATTGTTTGTTGGCATTTAGGAGTGTTTTCCAGTCCAGTCTGTTGGGCACCACTCCCTGGCCCCAATGTCCACTTTCAGCATTCCCTGGGGACCTCGCCACTCCATTTTCTTGATGTTCTGTTGCACCTTAGTGTTTTGCCTGGGTGTGGGAGGATGCAAATCCCACACTGTGTCACCAGTATTGTCTCCTGTAGGGTTATGGGTCAGTGAGGGGCGTCATGTCTCATAGTGGGGCTGACCATGTGGTCCTCTCTGTGGACTGGCTGCTATAATTGGGGTCATCGTCCTCAAGTCCTGGTGGGCCAGAATGTGCTCCACTCTCTCTTCCTCCCCCTTCATCAGCACCCTTGTGCTACAGTAAGAGATGTCCCTCCCCCAGAGCTGCAGATTCAATGCCTTCTTTTGAAATAAGTTCTTCTGGGGGGAGGGGCAGGTGTCCACTTAGTAGCTGGGATTGGGGCTGGCCCCCAAGACCTCTCCACTGGTTCCCTATTCCATGCTGGCATGTTGCTTTCACATCTTGGAGCACTGGGTTGAAGTCTGGATTGAAGTCTGGTCCCTCTTTCCCTGTGGAGATATAAACAATACCCTCCCCTTGGGTGGATTGCCATTCCCACCACTGGTCCTGAAGGGGTTATCTGTCCTGGATTCCCTGTGTTTCCAGTTCCTATCTGTATCAATGTACATTCTCTGGTCTAGTCAGATTTGTAAGGGAGAATTGGTATCATGATAGTGTGGGGGAGGAAGTATTTAAGAACTAGAGGAAAGTTGTATGTTTCATCGTTGCTTCCCTGCACTCTCCCTGCTTCATCTCCTCCCCAAAACCCTTCAGTAAGGGGTGTCCAGTTGGCTACCACTGGGCTTTGTGTCTCCAGTCTGCACTCACCCACATTTTCAATGATATGTTTTTTTGTTCCTTGATGCTTGATACCTGATCCCTTCGACAGCTGGTGGTCACACAGGCTAGTGTTTTTCTTCCATGTGGGTTTTGTTTTGTTGCTTCTGAGCTAGATGGCCTCTTGTTTATCTTCAAACCTTTAAGTTTAGACTATAATCTTTACCAGCACTGATCAGCAGGTCTTCCTCCCATATGGCTGCTGATGGTCTTGAACCACTAACCTTTTAGTTAGTAGTTGCCATAATTAGGTGACTTTAACAAACAGAATTTTATTTTCTCATAATTTAGTAGGTTGGTGGTCCAAAATTCATAGTGCTGGTTCTAAGAGAAAGTTTTAATTCCATCAGCTCTGGAGGAAGAGCCTAGTCTTTGAAAATGCTCAGACGGAAGCCCTGTCTGCCTGCTCTGACTTCCCTAGTGCCCCAAAACAGGGCTCAGACCTGCCTCCACCCTCCATCTTTCTTTATCAGTGGTGACACCAATGATTTCTCCCATGGCACTCGACTTCTCTGCTGGGTCCAACAACTCGTTGCAGTGGTCGCACCAAAATCCCAGACAATGCTCACAATTAAGGGGATTTAGTAGGAAAGTCAACAAGTTACCACCAGGCAGGATCAGTAAACAGTAAGAATATAATCATTGCTCTACAGCCACAACCCTTCTCAGCCAGCAGCCAAGTCTCTTCCCAGTCCCCAGCCCCTCAGCCATGTGGTCCCTTAACACCAGCTTCCCTGGACCAGGCAACCGGTCTGTCACACTGCCTCCCAGCCCCATAGGCTCAGCCCTGCTCCTCCATTTTGCCTCATTGTTTCCTTGCCTAGAGAGCTCTCTGGTCTCCACCTGGCTCCTGGACTCTGCCCGTCAGTCTACACCCCACAGTCTCTGTGCCTCTGGCCTCAGTCTCCGCCGCTTCAGACAGAGATCCAGAGCGTGTGCGTCTTCTGATGGTCCTGTTAGTTCTCTTTCTTTCCCCCAGGATGACTCACCCTTGTAGCCTGGGAGTGGTAACTGAAATGAAACCTGGCCAATGTCCCTGCTCAGTGTTATACTTTTCAACCTTATAGCGGGGGAGGGGGGCCATCTAAAAGGCTGGTTTTACTGTTCTGAGTCTCTGAGTGACCTGACCATCCCAAATTCTCATTTTGCCCCCTACTTGTTGTTGCATGTCTTAGAGGTATACAATGCCCTATTCGCATAGGCTCATCCAGTCATTTGGAGGCATCACAGAGACGTGATAGAAGAGACATATTAACATATTCCACCTTACATCTTCTGAGCTTCTGCTGGGCTTGGCATAGGCTCTTCCCCTCTCTGCTTACCCAGTCTCTGCTTGCATTTAGTGTCTTTTATAGCCCATGAATTTAATAAAGGCAGCCCATTTCCAAATGGGATTATAACTCCCAGCAGAGAGATTAGCATTTACAGGACATATTTGGGGTGGGGGTGGGGGGACAATTCCATCCATAAAAGTAGCCAAGCACTGGCCATTGTGCCATCAGGGGTCCACTGCCCTGATAATTCACTCCCTACATTAAGTTGCTTCCTTTGGACCACTTCATGGAGATTCTAATGAACAGCACACTCCCAGTACCTTTCATTTTGTCACCAAGAAAAAAATTACAGATACTTCCTTATTACATTACACTTCCTTATTACATTGCAGCTGTCATATGCCTCCTGTTCGCTATGCAAAAATATTTGGGTTAGCAACTTTGAAATGTAGCTCATATTAGAACAGGCTCACAACTTAACCAAAAGAGGAATTGACCGCATTCAGAGAGTCTGAAATTAGAACAGCTTATGGAATTATTTAAAAGACATTAAGTAGTCCCCATTTGGAAAAGAAACAGGCATTTTGTGGCTAAATGTAAGATTGTTTGACTCTGTTAGAAGGAAGTTTTGCTTAGAACATACAAGTATAAAATGAAAACTGTGCAATGAGACTCGGCAAGCAAAGTCTATAGAAGACATTGATTAGATGTTTTGGTTTTGGTTTCTGCCTACCCTCCTGAACTTCTTGCCTATATGTGCATGTCGATAACTAGGATAGGCCAATGAGATGCTTTTCCTCAGGATCTTAACTCTAAGGAAGTGAACCCTAGACACCATGCTACTTGGAAGTTGTGCATGGCTGAATTTGGCTGTTTGAGCAGCCAACGTTTCTTTCATTTCCATTTATCTGCCGGGCTCTTCCCACTGATTGTGTGAGCTGGTTTATCTCCTGTCCGTAAATTCCTTTCCTGCTTACATTTACCAGAGTGGTTGCAGTTGTCTATAACTAAGGCGCAGAAGTAATGCAATTTCATTCCAGGTATCCCACACTATAACAAATAAGATATTTTATTTTCTGATTGTTGCTTACATACTGTGACTCCATCCGCCTCAATTGTCCTACTCATTTTATGTAGTTTATTGTGTATATTTATAATTTAAGTTAAATACTTCTTCACCATTAGTACATAAAATATTGAGGCTGTTAGACATAGAAAGTTCTTTGCCAATCAAAAGTAGTGCTTCAACATAAATTTAAAGTTCATAAATTATGCCTCATGATTTTCTTTTGTTAGTAATTTTACTTAAAATAATTTTACTTAAAATACACATTTATTAGTATAAAACCTTCCCCTGATTGTGTGCATTTAAAAATATATTTTACCTTCCTAGTAATCTTTTTTGTTGTTGAGAACAAGGGTAAGTCAAAAAATATCATTACTTGGGCTCCAGCCCACACATGTATGAGTTTATTCCAAACCAAACACATTTAGTTGTGTCTCTGCCATCAGTGGTTGACTACAGAGAAAGCCTCTCAGTAAGAAACTTGTCTGAGTCTTGCTAAGGTACCTTCAAAAAACTGTTTTCAAGCATCCAATCCAATCAGTGGTTTGCTAGAGGACCAGCTAGGCCAGTGAAATGAAAGGCAGAGGGGTCATCTCGGAAGGTTATGGAGGCTTTGGGGGAGCCTCTCAAAGGGGGAATCCTGGTCAGTGTTTTCCCAAGAACACACGATGATCATGGAGGTTTATTGGAAATTGTTGAAATTACATCAGTGAGGACAAGGCCAGAGAAATTGCACCAAGACTACCCCCCCCCACACACACACACACATACACACATCCCCCACGGTGATACAATGTACCTGCTCACTAGTCCAAGGTCGCAAGTGGTGTCCTTTGGGAACTTCATTGGGCAACCTTACGCCATCCACCTTACATCCCTGCCCTTGCCCCTCAGACTTCACTGTGCTTGCCAAACTCAAAGAACATTTCAAAGGAACATGAGCTGAGTCCCTCAAGAACACCCAAACGGCCATTTTCACTTGGTGCAAATCAGAGGATGCAGAATTACTTGGAGAATAATCATCTTGACTGCCATCGAGCCCATCCTGATGCACAGAGACCCTACTGGGCAAAGGAGAACTGCCCCTGTGGCTTTCTGAGGTTCGTAACCCTAGTAGGAAGCCACCTCTCTCTCCTTGCACAGCACACGATCATTTCGAATTGCTGACCTTGTGATTAGTAACCGATTCCACCACTAGAGTTAGATATGGAAGCAGCGTTTAAAACCTAAATGTAGGATATATTGACAGGGCAACAAAAAGTTTTATATTTTTGTTGAATAAAAGTTTTATAATTTTTCTAGCAATAGTTCCCTTTCCATTGTACACAATAAAACACACAATTTAATAATCATTTCTACGTGACATTAATTGGATTTTAAGTTGTTCCCTGCCTCTAACACAATCACACGGTCCCTTAAGGTTCCCGCCTATTCTTTCAAGTTGCTGTTGTCACTTTGATCCCATTTACATCATTCTTCAAAGACCATAGTGCTTGAAGGAGGCCTTTTTACTGGTTAAGCTAAACGACTGTTTGGTTTAGGAAAACATCAGGGATATTTTGATATTAATTTTAAAGATTATCTCAGGACAATAGTTTCAGGGATGCTCCCAGCCCTGGGGCTATAGAGCATTTTTAATTTGAAATTTTTGTTCTGCCTTTTCCTCCTTTGGGTCAAATTCTTCCATGGCATCTTCAGTGATTGTAACCAAGCACCATTCAGGCCTGTGGCCTCATCTGACTGGTGGCATGTTCTGGTCCCGAGGCAGGTGGGCTAGTGGATGGAAGCCATTAGCGTCAGCTATTTATGACTTTCCTTCCATCTTTGTAGCTCCAGGACAAAAGTTACTAGTGCTCCTAATGGAAGGAGAAGAAGAGATTGATAGTGAGAAAAATTGCATTGATTGAGGGTCGGGTCACCCAACCAATTTTTGTAATTGCCAACAATCAATAATATGCCTGTAAAAAGTGGAATGGATAAAAGTTTCATGAAGGATGCATT
Organism: Tenrec ecaudatus; assembly: GCF_050624435.1. NCBI lineage: Eukaryota > Metazoa > Chordata > Mammalia > Afrosoricida > Tenrecidae > Tenrec > Tenrec ecaudatus. Next base: position 110,324,316 of record NC_134536.1, read on the forward strand.
TGCAGCAACAAAGAGCAGGGGCGGCTTACACACCATCAAAACCCTCAGGGATTCAGTTCCTTGGTTTGGGGGTTTCGGGTGATAGTTTCACGGGTCGTCCCAGATAACTGGCCTGAAAACGTGCTCGCTGGTATGCTGTCACTTTTTCCCAGTACTTAAACAGCCAGCACACAAAGAAGCTTTTCCTTTGTCTCCACAAGAGACCATTTTCTCTCCTTCACACCTGCTGCACACATCGCTACTTGATATATCAGACTCGGTGATTTGGGTCCTTGTTAAATGTGTGCTTCCCCGAAACTGTTTCTACATGATGCCAAAGCCAAATATGAAAAGCGTAGGTGATAATACGACATATGAAGAATATATACGCAGAGTAGGTGTATATATGAGTATGTGCATATTGTTTGTTGTCACATGCCGTCGAGTAGGTTCCAACTTGGGGCGAACCTATGTAACCCTACGTACTACCAGAATGAGACGCTGCTCCGTCTGTGACATCCTCTCTATTGTTCTTGTGTTGAATCCGTTGTTGAGACACTGTGTCAACCATCCTGTGCAGGGCCTTCCTCTCTTCTGTTGCTCCTATACTTTACCAAGCAGGATGTCCCTTTCCAGCGACTAGTCTCCCCTGACGAAATGTCCAAAGTACATGAGAAAAAGTCTCGCCATCCTTGTCTCTAAGGAACATTCTGGCTGTACTTCTAAGACAGATAAATGTCTGTCCTTTTGGCAGTCCATGGATCTTTCAATATTGTTTGCCAACACTGCAGTTCTCATGCATCCATTTTACTCTGATATTCCTTATTCAATGTCCAATTTTCACAAGCAGATGAGTCCATGGAAAATATTATGGCTTGCACGCGGCGCACCTTAGACCTCAAAGTAACATCCTAGCTTTTTAACACTTTTAAGTTGTGTCCAGCAGATGTATCCAATGCAATGCATTCTTTGACCTCTTGACTGCTGTTTCCATGAACATTGTTGATCCAAACAAAATGGAATCCTTGACAACATCAATCTTTTCTTCGTCTATCATGGTGATACCTATTGATCCAATCGTGAGGATTTGGGTCATCTTTACATTCGTTGTAATTCATACTGACGGCTGCAATCCTTGATCTTCTTCAATAAGGGCTTCAAGTCCTCGTTTCAGCAAGAAAGATTATATCACCTTCATATCAAATGTTGTTAATATGCCTTCCTCCAACATTGATACCACATACTTCTCCATATAATATAGTTCCTCAGATTATTTGCTCAGCATACAGATTGAATAACAACACCCTTGTGCATATGGGTGTATGTGTACCTGGAAACACTGAAGCATATAGAAAATATTAAAGGGCTGATTGTTTCAGCCATTATTTTCATTAATATTCTCTGAATATTTGGAAATAGTGAACCCCCTGCTAGAGCCGATCTGTGGATAAATTTACCGGTATATATTGAGGACCAGCTACGTGCCTGGCACGTCAAACATATTTAGAATCTCATGAATCTGTGACCCAGACATGAGCAGGGTGGGAGGGAGATAAAATTGTATGAAATCCCTTATTTGTACAAGTTTTAATAATGTAACTCTCTACACCAGTTGCCTTCAATAAGCCTGTGTTGTGAATATCCCACCCATTGTAGTAAGGCAGCACGACTTGTTAGAAAAGAGCACTTGGGAGTCCATTGGACCCGTGTTCAAATCTAGACACCGTGATTCCTCAATTCTCTGCCTTTGGGCAAGTAACTATCTCACCTAGCCCCATGTCTTTACCAATGAGAAAGGGAGAATCGCTTCTTATTGTTGTGTGCTGAGAAAACTGATTTAGATAGGGAAACAGGATGGCAGCTAGAGCGTAGTAGGTATTGTATATTTGCTATTACTTGATTACTCGTGTTTATAGATATTTATAGTCTTTGAAGTATATAAGAACACACAGATCCACAAATTAGTAAATTATATATTAAAAAGCTAACATTTTATTATGCTGAATGATGCCCCAATCCAACCTAAATATTTTCTGTTTTCTTTATCCTGCTCTAAAAATCTGCAGGCATAAGGAAACTCATGAATTAGGAATAATACAGATATTAAAAATATATAATTCTAAATACTCCCTGTGTGTAATATCTAGGGATATTAGTTTATCATGCTAACCTACAAACAAAGGGTATTTAATGCATGGTGTAGAGAGTTACGCTGGGCTCCCCACTGTGCTGGCAGCCGTTCAAAGCCACCAGTCACTCCATGAGAAAAAAAGTGAGACTTTCTACTCCCATGGAAGTTTTCAGTTTTGAAAATGAACAGGGGAAGTGCTCTTGTGTCCCATAGGGTCATTATGAGTCAAAATGGCCTCGATGACAATGAATTTGGTGTATGTTTTTGAAGCCTGCACAGCTTCTATAATATTAATTACAGAAATATGCTGATGTGTCATCATTTGTGCTATAAACATAAAGTTACAGTGAGAACCCACTGTTCAGGGATTTCTTTCTCTCTTTTTTTGGAACATAAAATACCGTCTCTAAATGTAAAACCTACCTGGTTTAGATTTAGAACAATACTTTTAAAAGCCAGCAGATGGCGCCAATTTCTAAGAACTGAACATCTAAAAAGAGCTCTTGGCTATGAATTGTGATAATTATCATTTCTTTTGCTTTGGTGAATAGCAATGCTTTGCGTTTTCATCAGTCCTCCTATGTTAATATAAAATTCTTCTTTCTCTTAATTTTTCTCTGACACAGACATATCAAGGGAGAAGTGAGACTAATAGGAATTAAATACAAGGGATGTATTAGCGTAACCAGGAATTGTCAATAGACCAATCATATTTATTTTACGGTTTCACCTATTGGTGAATTGAATATTTATGTTTGAATGTAACATTTTATTTTATTCATATATTGAGTGTCTTTTTCTTGATACAGAAGGCAAAGGTAAGTGCATGTTTTCTGCCCAAGTCACCATCACCCTTATCTGTTAGCAACATATCCCGAAGAGACTTATTTCCCTTTAAAGGAAAATCACCTTTGTAGGTTATCGCTTTTTAACTTCTCAATGGGAATCCTCCCAAAAGAAGGTTCCATGATGGAAAGAGAAACTACAGCGCCATTGTGTGTGCGTGGCTTTATAACCCAAGTGCATTTGAACACGGTAAATGCATTGCTAGCTTACTGAGAGCTTTTTATTTAAGGACAAAGAAAGGAATGATTGGTATACTCAAGTCTGTCAAGGAACTCTGGGGAGGTGAGCAGTGGTCTTGTAGTTTTGCAAATGTCTCCCTCTGCCCAGGGGTAGATGAATTTTCCTGGCAGACGTAAATGTATATTTTGAGGTGCTATAGGCTGCTGAACAACATGCTTGCAAAACTGGCACACTGGAGTCTTTCAAATTCAGCAGTTTCCAGGGGAAAATCCATCTACCATCTGCTAGCTTCATTAAAATGCATGACAGAGGAGGAAGAACCGAATTGGATTTTCACTAGCTCAGCGCTCCCTGGTGTCCACTCTGCTGAGACTGTGCTGCAGCCTACGCGGAAAACAGAGTCAAGTAAAAAATCAACCACTGGTTTCTCTTTTTCTTTTTGTTTATATTTAGAGAGAGAGCAGTAAGTTCTCTTTCCCAAAAGTGTATTTAACAAGGTAATTTTTCTCTTTAAATGAGTTTGAAAGAGATTCCTACGCCGTATTAAAATTGTAAATGAGATTGTATAGCATACACATACTTTGCCAAGTAAGAGCTATATTTCTCTGATAAAAATTATCAAGTAAGATATGAAATAATAACAATAACAATATATTCACAAGGGTGGGAGGGTATGGGAAAGAGGGAGCTTATACCAAGGGCTCAAATAGAAAAATATTTTGGAAATGATGATGCCAACATATATATACAAATATGCTTGAGACAATTTATGTATGGAATGTTATGATCTATTAGAGCCCCAATAAAATGATTTTTTAAAATTATCAGTCACCCAAAGAAATATTTAATCCATTATCTTACAATTTATAAACCGTATCTTCAAATTTTGGAAGAAAAACTAATGTGGATAGACGCATTTGAATTGTGGGGTTGATGAAGAACAGTGACTATACTATGGGCCGTCCAAGACAGGGATAAGTCGGTCTGGGAGAAAGTCTAGGCAGAATATGCCTTGGAAGAGGGGATCATTGGCTTTCATTTCATACACTTTGGACGTGCTGTAGGAATGGCCAGTCCCCGGGGGGACGTCATCACACATGGAGGGACGGGGGAAGCCCCTTCGCAAGATGCGCTGCGCCCACAATATGCAAGCAGAGCCAGTGACTCAAACACAGGAGTGCAGGGGAGACGGCACCAGACAGGGCTTTATTCTGCCCTGAGTCTGGACACACTCTTGGGCGCCTAACAACATGACCAAGGACAGCGATCATTATGTGTTCCATTCCATTTTTTGTGATTCCCAGTATTCTGGCTGTTTCTTCTCGTTTTCAATCAAGCCACATGAGAAACTGAAGGTCCTAAAGCTTTATTCCACCCACGTTGTTAAGTCAACTCTATTTTGGGGGGACGGTGCAATTTCAGAACCCAGAGCAGTACCTAGTCAGATACAGGGTGAGAAAAAGAGCCTCCTCCCTGGAAAGGCATTCAAATTACCACCAGGGAAAGCTCCGTCCTCAACACAGCACTAATTCCATAAATTAGTACGGTAATATCGCTTCCCTGGAACTTCTTAGAATTTTTAATGCTACATAAGGCTTTTTGCCATGGCTGAAATGTCCCTAGATGGTGAGGGATTCTGCTCACATCTTCCATACCTTTAGCAATCTTTGATTTCAATTTCATCATCCCTCCAGCTTCTTGGGTTCCCAATTATTACTGTTACCTTAAAAGACCTAAAGGGAAAATTACATACATTTAGATAAAGAAGCCACAAAGCAAGCAGGGATTACAAATGGAAAAAAAATACATTCAGTCCCAATTTTTTTCCATTACAATCTGGTCAATCTTCTGAGTTGATGATGTTCCCAGAATACTCAATACCATTGTGTCAATCCCAACTCGTGGTGACCCTATAGGATAAGGCAGAACTTCCCCCAGTGGGTTTCAGAGACTGTGACTCGTTTCAGGAGTAGTTCTGGTGGTACGATGCTTATGCATTGGGCTGTACTTTCCAGATCAGCAGTGGGAATCCATCAGCAGATCCTCAGAGAAAGACATTTCTTTCTACTCCCATAAAAAGTTATTAGATTCATTTTTAAATAAATAATAAAAGTACATAATATTGAGATGAATAGATGGGGCCAGAGTGGAGGCCCAAGGCCCATCGGTAGACAATTGGACATCCCCTCACAGAAGGGTCACAAGGAAGGGAAAAGTCAGCCAGGGTGCAGTATAGCACTGACGAAACACTTAACATTCCTCTAGTTCTTTAATGCTTCCTCCCTCCCCGCCTCATCCCCCACAACTATCATCACCCCAGTTCTATTTTACAAATCTGGCTAGACCAGAGCATGTGCACTGGTACAGATACGTACTCTCAACACAAGGAATCCAGGAGAGATAAATCCCTCAGGAACAATATTGGGAGTAGGGACACCGTGAGGATAGAGGGAAGGTGAGGGGAGAAGTTTGAGAAAGCAGGAACCGATCACAATGATCAACAGATCACACATACACACACACACACACACAAAGATGAACAACAGGAACGTGGGTGAAGACAGCAGGCAGTATAAGATATTAAAATAATAATATCAAGGGTCCAAGAAGGTGGGAGGGTTGGGGAGAGAGGGGGGAAAAAGCGGTGATACCAAGGGCTCAAGTACAAAGAAAATGTTTTGAAATTGATGATGGCAACATATGTACACATGTGCTCGATACAATTGATGTATGGATTGTTATAAGAGCTGTAAAAGCCCCCAATAAAAAACATTTTAAGCAGATAAATAAATTAAACCTAGTCCAGTTAATTCCAACAAATAGTGACCCCACAGGAAACAGTCACCGCTGCTCCTCAGGCTTGCCCTGGCTGGAATCTTAAAGGAAGTGGAGGAGCCTCTCTGTCCCATAGAGCAGGACTGGTGAGTTTGAACCACCGACCTTCCAGTGAGCAGCTGAGCACTTTCCAGTGCTGCGACCAGGATTTCATCCACAAAAAGACAAAGCACATTAAAGTGTGAAGAAAGAACTGTCCTGTCAAGACACCCCTGCTTCTCTCAGGAGCAGTGTCCCACAACTGTGATCGAGTGTATTTCTATCTATGTTAGCCTTTGGGAAGTTACTGCTCTTTTCATCTCAGTCTTGTCGTCTTCTTTAATATCCAAGACTCCAACTGATTTCTCTATGTTGATCTTACAGCCTGCCACGTCGCCAATTTTTTTTCAATTAGTTCCAGTCATTTTTCAATGGAATCTTTGGGGTTTTTGAAGTGTAGGATTGTGTCATGTGCAACAACACGGAGGCTTGTTTCTCCTGCGGCGATGCGAACGCCTGTGTTATCTTCTGGGTGTCTTATCGCTCTGGCTAAGACTCTCGGGACTGTATTAAATAAGAGTGGTAATAAAGGGCAACGCTGTGTGTTCCCTGTTCTACGGGGGGATGTGTTCAATTCCTTTCCACTGGGATGCCAGCCTTTATTATGTTAGGGAATTTCTTATCTATTCCTATTGCATTTAGTCTTTTTATCAAGAATGGATACTGAATTTTATCAAATACCTCTTCAGCATAAATTTATAGAATCATATGTTTCTTATCCTTTATTTTGTGTATGTGGTGGAGTATGTGTTGTGATTGTTTTTCTAATATTGAGCCCTTCTTGCATACCTGGTGTGAATCCTACTTGATCACGTTTTGTTTGGTTTGGTTAAACTTCTTGACTAGAATTTTGTTGGAAATGTTAGTGTCTACATTCATCAGCGGGATATTGATCTATAGTTTTCAATTCCGGTGATGTCTTTTTCTGGCTTAGGTATCACGGTTATACTTACTTCATAAAATGAGTGTAGTAGTTAAAAGTACCAGTGGACTATATATCACATACAAAGTGAAAAGTTTTTCTGTGGCAAAAAAATGTAGTATTCTAACACATTCAAACCCCACTAATGGTTATGAGGTTTCTCTGTATGACTTCTTTCAACTGTATATGAGCCCACAACACAACTGCCTCAAGACAAATTTTAGTTTAAAAACCGGGACGGAGGGGGGGGGGATTTAGTAGTATAATTTCTCTTTCTTTTTTTTAAATGTCTCTTTCTATATTGTGAAATAGTTTACATAAATTTAATGTTAACTCTTCTCTAAATGCTTGGTAGAAACTTCCTTAAAGCCATCTAGTCCTGGCCCTTTGATGTTGGGAGTTTTTACATGACCCAATCTATTTCTTCTTCTGTTATAGGCGTGTTGAGATTTTCTTGATCAATCTGTGGTGATTTGGATAAGTGATGCATTTCTATAAGTCCCTGCATTTATTCTTAGATGTTTGATTTTGTTGGAATGTAAATTTCTGTAATATTGTGATTATTTTTCAACTCGGTTCTGTTGTAATATCTTTCATTTCACTTCCTACATGTAAGACTTGCATTTTCCTTTATTTTCTTTGTTACATTTGCCTTAGATTTATCGATTTGGTTAAATCTTTTCAACGAACCAACTTCTCATCTTATTGATTTTTTTCTATCATTTTTTTCCTGTCATTCATTTATGTCTCCTCTAGCCTTTTTACCCCTGGTGTCTGGGGGTTTGTTTGGACAGTCTTGTCCCACTTGTTTTGGTTGATGTGTGGAAGTGTTCATTTTCATTCTTTCTGCCTTTTTGATGTGTGCTCTGATTGCTAGAAACTGCCTTCTGAGTACTGCTTTTTCCTTGTCCCAGAAATTTTTTTTAATTAATTAATTTATTTATTTTAACAATTTATTGGGGCTGATACAATTCTTTTCACAGTTCATACATATACATACATCAATTGTATAATCCCAGAAATGTTTTAATGTGTTCTTGTTTTCATTTGGTTCAAGGAATTTTGTTGTTGTTTTCTCCATGTCTCCAATTACACAGTGGTTTCTAAGTAAAGTATTATTTAATTTCCATGTACTTGACTTCTGGGGAGCCTGGTGGCATCGGGGATATGTATGAGACAGATCTGCAAAGTCAGTTCAAAACCACCAGCAGCTTCAAGGGGGGAAATGCGAGGCTTTATACTAATATAAGTTACAGTCTCTGACACTCACAGGGACAGTTCTACCCCGTCCTAGAGGGTGTGAGTCAGCACCAGCTCCATAGCAGTGAGTTTGGGTTTGGTTATTTACTTAGGGGGGTTAATAACCCTATGGTTAATATCTAATTTTACAGCATTGTGATCTGAAAAATGGTTTGTAGTATCTCAATTATGTTTGATTTATCAATGCTTACTTTATAGCTTAAAATGTGATCGGCTCTGGAGTGGGTTCCATGTGCAGTAGAAAAAATGTAAACTGTACTTTTGTTGGTGAAATGTTCTGTCTAAGTCTAAGTGATCCAGATGATTAATTGTGTTGTGTAGTTCTTAACTATCTGTTGATTTTCTTTCTTCTTGGTCAATTTTGCTCAAAAGTGATGTGTAGAAGTCTCTTACTATAATCACATCATGGTCTGTTGATTTCATTTCTGTAAGAATGTGATGAATGTATTTTGAAGGTCTTTCACTTGCTGCATGTATGTTAACTAGGGTTATAGTTTCTTGTTCAATTGAAGCGTTCATGATTATATAATGACCATCTTTGTCTCTCATGATGCCTTACTTTTATGTCTATTTTGTCAGAGATTAATACTGTTACTCCTGCTTTCATGTGACTACTCTTAGCTTGATATCTTTTTTTCTATCTTTTGAGTTTTAGATTGTGTCTGTCTTTGTATCTAAAATGTGTTTCTTATAAACAGTACACTAAAGGCCCCTGTTCCTAAGTTTCCAGGGAGTGCCAAATAATAAGCAACACACCCAACATGTTGAGGGAGGGAAGGAAGGTCTGAAACACTGCCTATAAGCCTGCCTAAGCTATTTTCACCGATCGTATACAGCAGAGTACGATCCTGTATGGCAGAGTAGGATCCCATACAGAAGAATATGATCCTGTACGGCAGAGTGTGGATTCCCAGATTCTATTTGTCCAAGAGCCAACGGGCAAGCTGGTGATAACATTTTGAATCCTGGGCTTGCAGGGAAATCCTAAATCTCTATTGTTCTGATTCTCTCCACTAACGGATGTCCATCTAATTCTACACCTCCTCAAGATCAGCCCATCCCCCAGTTCTCCAGGGAAGATTGGATACAGTCCAGTCCCCTAGAGTTTCAGCTGAGCATTAGGAGCCAGTTGACCTAAATCCCACCCCCCCACTATCCAGTAGTGATTTGGTGAATGGGTTGGTACCCTCTAAGCCTCAAGGTGCAAAAGTCTGTGAATCTTCCCACTCAAGTTCAGATTCAACCCTCCTCTAATTATGTGAAAGCAGCAGTGTCCGCTGAGGTATTAGGAGAGGATGAAGAGGGGACTTGTCAGCTCCCCACGAACGTGCAGAAAGCCGTGGAGAGGCGTTACTCCACAAGCAGGAAGCCCTGCCAGGCAGCAAAAAATCCCTGGCTTTTTGAAGGACTCTGTGTGTCAATGCCTGTACCGCGGGTAATTAGTAGAAGCTTCTTTTTCTCGGGAGAGGTCCAGAACTCAGGATGCTGAAGCGTGTCGGTTTTTTCCCACGGTTCCTTTGTAGCAGGTTTCACAGAGGCCCAGGTGACGCAGCCAGATTGGCAACTCCCTCTATTTAGCTATTTAGGTGATTGTCACACCATGATCTTGTTCAATTTTTTCTTATATTTACAATTCTGAGTAAAGGAAACTCGTGGCTAAAGGTTCTGGATAACCTCAAAGTCCCCTTTCTCATTTAGGCTGGTCCTCCAGCTCCCAGACTAATGTCACAGTCACACTGATGTGAGAGTGATGTTTGTGGAAGAGGAGGCCAATACTGCCCGACTACTGGAGGATTATAGGGAAAATCCAGCAAGCCCTCTGGCTTCATAATCTGATCACTTTGCAGTTTCTTCTACTCTCCCCTTTTCAGTGCTTTCGGAAGTTAACAAATGTGATGTGTCCCTGAATATGACCTGTTGTTTGGGCCTCCACACCTTAGAACACACTGTTTCTTCTACCTGAAGCATTTCCCCTTCATTTGCCAGGTTACTTTCTGATCTTCAGCCAAGCCTCAGCTTTCAGCCCCTCAGCTGAGTAAACCGACGGACCACACATCACTTCCTTGAGGGGAGGGCTCGTTGCCTCAATTATCCTTGTGCCACCAGTATCTAGCACAGGATCTGACAGGGAAATATAAATGAAACATGAACTTGTTGATCTAGGCTAAATGCAATGCATTTTAAGTAGATTAGGTTATAAATTATTAACAGGTAGAAAAGTAAAAAAGGTCACCCCCTCTCTATTTTAGTATTAAATTTAATTAAATCCTGCTTTCGCTGTTTGTAATGCCAACATGAGAAGGCTGTCAGTGTTTTGATTCTGTTTCAGTGCCCACACATTTCGTTCCCTGGACCGCCTATACCCAACAACGGGAAGTAAAAGATCTAATGGGGAGAGTCTTCTTAAATTCTTTCATCAGATAAAAAACAAATATAAGTGGTGAGTTGTCTGAAAATATCTACTTTTGATTCTGATGAGTTTAGGTGGGGAACTATATACTTATCGTAAGCCAACAATCCCAAAGAATAAGTTGATAAGATTATAATTAAATATTGGACCAACGTGTTCCATTGATGCCATGCAACCAGCCTGCCTGAGCAGTCACCTGGACGGAAGGAAAGGGAAAAGAAAAAAATACGGGAATAAAAGCTTCTGGTAACTAGAATTTTCCCCGTGATAGTCGAATCGTTTTTTGTATAAACAATTACAACCAGACACACGCGCTTTTGTTTTAGGCATTAGATACCAGGACTCTTCAGGTTTGTACCGTTTCTAGATTTACAGCTTCCTTGGGGATTCAGCCTCTCTTGAGCAGGAAAGTAGTAAACCCAAAGAGCTTGTTCCTCCTAACAAGTTGTCCCGACCAATAAAAAGAAATCCTAACAATATCTTTTTATCTGGGAATGCTGTTCACAAGAGGCAGGGTCTGGGGTGGGCAGGGGCGTTGTAAATGTTCTTCCTGTCGCCTCTGGTCCTCTTGGGGTGGAAATGAAACCCAGCTGGGACTATTTTGAAGTAAACAGTAAAGAAGGGGAAGGCTTGGCCTGCGATTAGAGCAGGACAAAAAGAAAAGCTAGCTAGGTGATAGAAACCTCCCATAAATGCCATTTCTGTCCACACTGGTCTCTGGACATCTTCTACATTTTCCTGTTCCTACTAAGGATCCCGGTTGGAGCAAGTGGCTTTCCTCTGAATGCTGATGTAAAGTTGGTGGCTACGACCCACCCCGTGGCTCTTTGGAAGAAAGGCCTGCAAATCTGTTTCCTTAGAGATAACAGCCAATGCTTCTGTGAGACCCCCAAATGGGAACTCCCCTGGGTAAACGGGACTCTACCCCAAACAAGCCAGAAAGCACACGGTGTCTGAGGTAGAAGAAGACAGCTGTACCAAGAGCAGTGGACTGTTGGTTGGCAAATTAACAGGGTCTTGGCACATCAACACCCTGTATGTTGTATTAAGATACATATTACCCCGCAATCCTGTGACGGCCATTCTGTTATATCCTGCATATGCTCGTTGTAGTAGGGTGTATCTCAGAGGTGCATCACCATTGGGGATCACCCTCTTGAAGCTGTGTTATATGTTACCTTATTGTTCGGTAAATGATACTGAGGGATGCTGAGCCTACAGGGAAAGAAACTATAATAGCAGTTTGGAGGAAGGAGGATATAGAGAGACGTGGGAGAGATATGAAGAAGACGATGTCAAGAAGTCCAGGAAGGAAAAGTATGTTTGGAAAACATGTATGACTATGGAAGGAATTGCACAATTATGTTTGACATGGTTGAATTGTGGAATTATGTGATCTATGTATTGGCTCCCAAGTTACAGCAAGTTTAAAAAAAAAAAAGAGCATCAATCCAGGAATGGGTTTTGAGCTCACACTAAATCCTAGCTCCAACTTAAGAACAATCAGTTTTACATCATGGCCCTGCTGCAAACTCACCTTCATGAAATGATCACTGAAGATAAGGGCGCTACAGCAAAGTGTGGTGAACAAAGCAGGTGGTGCCCGGCTATCAATCAGAATAGTGGCTGGGGTGTTAAAGGCTTGTATTCAAACAAGTAGCCATCTAAGCGAGGAGTCAACTAAGTCCACAGGGAAGAAGCACTCCAGTTTGTGTGATCCAAAGATGGCAATTACAAATCTCAAATATAGTGAGGAGAAACACATCTGAGTAACAATTATGAACACCCTATTTGTGGAGAGCTATGGGGACAATGAACACCCAAAACCCATGTGCAGAGTGTCTGGTCAGTCAGAGCTACAGGCAGATCCGCTCTAGCCCCAGGCAAGAGTCCCAGACAGCCTTACTATCAGGCAAAGACCATTGTAATCTTGATTATGCTGGATCGACCTTGACACTTGGCCAGCTGAGCACCCTATAGAGAGGACTTGAACGAGCTCTAGGGGCAAGTATCTCCTACTGGTCCCATGATAGAAATTTCTTCCCTCGCTTTTTGCATGTTGTTGGGGGTCTGTCCCTTCTTATGCATTATTTGTATCTGTCTGTGTACTATTATGTTCTTATCCTCACCATCTTAGTGCAATTTTGTTTTTTATTGTTGTCTGTTAGGTCTCCCAACTGTGAAGCACAGGAGGAGTGGATGCATGATGAGAATAACTGATATCAGGGGTTATAAGGAATTCAGGGTTGGGGGTGGGGATGATGGGGAGGGTAAAGGGATCCCGGGAGTGAATGGTGGAGACGGGAGGCGGGAGGGAGCACTAGAATGGATTGTGATTACATAATTGATCTTGGAGGCAATTTAACCATGGGAGGGGGAATGTTCTAAAAACAATTGATGTGGGGTTGGTTCTACAATTGTCCTGGATATGATTGAATGATTGAACTATTGAATGATATGATATGGAAATTACTTGGCAACAAAACTGTTGGGAGTAAAAAAAAATAATAGTGAATAAATTATTTTAAAAGTTTAAAAGATAACAGCTAAGCACACTTTCTGGAGCGGTTGTACTCTGTGATGCATGAGGCTGCTGTCGGTCAGAATCTTCTGAATAGTAATAGTTTGCTTTGGTTCCTGCTAAAATTATACTGCAGTGTCAGGCCTGTAGACACTCTGAATCGAATTAGCTCTACTCACAGCAGTGAAGATCAGCTTTAATTCATAATTTTTACTTGGAGAAAAGTTTTCATCACTCACAATACGGTGAGGGCAAGTGACCTGTTTCTTGACGTGTCCGCCCGACCTGTGGCCCGGCTCATCCTAAAGTGCAGGCCCACTCGCTCGCAGTCTGTCCCAAGGGATGAGGTCCTCTCTGGGTCTTAGCCAATGGCGTGGATGCTAACTCTTGTTTACAATGCACCTGAAGAAATACTTTGGCTGCCAGCAGTCTTTTCTGTTGCTAAAACTAATCTGAAAAATATAGGGTTTTGCTTTTTAAGTAAATTCCTCATGATGCAGAAAGCGTGAGTGGATGAATGGGGTGTATTCAGTCTCTCCAAACACCCTGCCTGCCTTTGTTCTGGCTGTGAAATTCCCGGCCCACCCACTCGCTTGCTCAATGCTAAAGAGCGCTTAAACATAGTTCATGTGACAGTAACAGACGCCTGCCAGAAGCACCTAAAACAGCTCTCTTATTTTTCAAGTACACGTACAGGTTTATTTCAACAGTTTCATTTGTATTTTTCCACAGCGGTGAATATTACTCAGCCCAGGTTCAGTGGCACGGATGCCTTTGGACACACCTCATTCCTGGCTTATTCACAGATCCCAGACCTTCACTTCGATTATGAATTCCTCTTGACGTTTCAGCTGGAAAACAACCACTGTGCAGAGCGACACAACTTGATGTTTTTCACAGGACAAGAAGGCCATGGTAAGGTTATTTGAACCGCTAGGAGTTGCTTAGCTCCTTTAAGAGCGATTTATGGATTCTTTGAGAATAGTCGTAATTGGCTCAGGAGAAAGGAACTATTCGCCTGGATGTAGCTTCCTCCTGTGTTCTGCCTCCAGAACATTCCTTGTAGTCCAGAGTGTTCAGCAGGGCCCTGACCCTTCGGGAACCCCTGGTTAATGACAGGGCTCTCTCTCCTAACCCAGGGCAGGCATGCCTTTCTGGCAGGCGAAAGGACACAGAAGGTGGCTTGACTGTATGGGAAGTGAGTTTATTGACCTGTCCGTTCCTCTGCTGCTTACCATGCTGTAAGGAGGGGCGGGAATGCTCCCAAAAACCCTCATGTTAAATGTATTGTGAAACAAGAACGGTTGTCACCCTCAAAGCAATCATTTCAAATTAAAGAAATGAAGAAAGTACTCAGCATACAATATTCCAGGGTCATAGTATATTAGTGGGCAATCAGCTTGTCAGTTAAATGTATCTTTCTTACATAGAAACCCAGTATGCATGTATGTGACCAAAGGAAGGCAATTAGTTTTCCTGCCCAGTCTGCAATCAACTGGGTAAGCTATTGTGTCACCTGGAAAATCAACACATTACACTGGAGAAGGGGGGCGGGGGGGGGGGGGGCAGAAGAAGGAAAGGACTTTTCTCGAACAATAAGTGGATCTGTTCTTCTGAGATAAAGATAGCCTTCGGTTCTTTTCCATGCAGTCTCGTAATGCTGAGCATTCGTCCTGTCTCGGAAGAGCCCAGCCCTACCCCGTGGGAAGGTGCTGCGGCCACCGCTCACCCCTGTGTGAGCGTGGAGACGTCATCATGTGGCACACTCGGGAGTCCCCCTCCAAATCTGTCCAAGTCGGTCCACCCTCCCCTGGCTCGATTGGCAAAGCTTTGTGTCCGACTCCTACCTCGTCTCCTGACTGCTCTGCCTCTTCTGCCTGCCGCCCATCTTCCACACGTGGCAGCAGCTAGCTTCTGAAAAGGTGAAGTTGCGCAGCAGACCCGAAACTCGCTTAGGCACGCACACCCCACCGGAGGCTGCACTTGGAATTGTCCCTCAGATCAGTGTCCCCAGAATCAAAGGTAAACATTTCTTATGGTGGGGCTTTTTGATGACATTGAATCATTCTCGACCTCTTGACGCCAACACAAGCGCTGCCCAGCTCTTGGCCGGACCCACGAGTGGACCCACCCGTGCAAGCCATGAGGTTTCCATGAGCGGATTGTCGGAGGCCGATCGCCAGGCCTTTCTGCCTGGTCTGTCTTAGAAATGTATGTGGGGGCTCTGCAAATGGACTTGAGGCTGTCACTGCCATTCATACTCTTTCACAAACGAGGGTGCCCAATATTTAAGCTCTAAGACCATGGCCAGGCCCGTGCCTCCACTTCCAACGTCAAGTAGCCTTCTCTTACAGGCTCCTGGCTCCCCTCCCAGCACTCCGACCATTCAGGGCTTTCCTGCTTCCGGACCTTTGCGCATGCTCTTAGAGGGTCAAGAGTAGGGTCTTGCAGTGTAAACTTGAATCCAGTCTCCACCTCTTAAAAATCATGTGTTACGTCATTTGATGCCGCTGTGTCTCAGTTTCCTCATCTGAATTTCCTACTGGATATGGTAACTGTATTCCCTCACAGCTGGAAGAATTAAATGAGTTAATGCATTAAAATCATGTAGATGGCCATGAACGCCTAATAAATATCCAATGAAGAAGTCTGACATTTTCTCAGACTTTCTCCCCTCCCTAGGTAGTCTGATTCCTTCCCATCCAAGTTACTCTCCACCTCAGCTTCTTTATTTTAGTTGTTTATCTTACTTCAGTTTATAATTCTTTTTCTTTTTTTGCATAGTTATTTTCCTATCTGTCTCCATGACTAGACTGGGAGCTCTATACAGGCAGTAACCAAATCAGCTGGGCAGGATTTTGTATACGTATGACAGCCAAACCGTGCCTCGGGAACTTGTAAGAGGACAAGTGCATTGGCCAGCGACCCAGAGGAACTAGCATGATCTGGGCCGGGATGGCGGTCGGGCGTAGCTTTTATACTTTGTTGTTTGTGAGCTGGGTGAGAGAAGCGTGATGAGCGGGGTTTCTAGCACAGGGGAAGGGTGCTCCGGGTGGGAGCCGAGTGTGTCCAGGAATGAGGAAGTGCATGGCATGGCAGGAGGAGGTGCGTTGGTTAACATTCCCCTGAGGGTTTTCCTTGCATGCACAGTGCCTGGCGCGTCATCAGGGCTCACTCCATGACTGGCTAAAAGCCACAGTAAGAGCAGATAAACGGGTGTCATTAAGCCAGCAACACAGGTGCACAAATGCTCTAAAGAGTGGTCCTCTCCAGGGGCTTTCAGTTTGGGCGTCAAGTCCTCCATCGGGATTCGCCGGTGGGTCCTGGATCCCGTCTGCTCTCCCCATTGATGCGTCCGCTCTGCTTGGA
The DNA here is from genome assembly GCF_050624435.1 of Tenrec ecaudatus. Lineage (NCBI taxonomy): Eukaryota > Metazoa > Chordata > Mammalia > Afrosoricida > Tenrecidae > Tenrec > Tenrec ecaudatus. Next base: position 110,340,808 of record NC_134536.1, read on the forward strand.
TAGCCTGGCGTTGGCCCCGGGCTTGCTCGCTGTCGTCCTTAGTTGCCGTTGCATGGATTCCGACTCAAAACTCCTGCGTGTGCGGACTAGACCTGCACCCCAGCTTGTTCATGCCGTGGCCTTCCACAAGTTGACTGCAGGCCGCTCTCCCAGGGGCCTTTCAGTGGGTTTGTGTCGTCAACCTGGTAGCTAGTGAAGCGCTGCTTAGCTGTCCGCACTGCCCAGAGCTGCCTCCCCTCCTCGTTCATGTAGACTGAGCCCTACTTATCCCTTACCTCGGTGATTTGAACAGCTCTCTGTGGAATGATCAGTAAAAGGAAGCTGAGAGGGCAGAAAGGGAGTGAAGAAGGATTGCGTCGCCCTGGGCGGCAGTGGCAGTGGAGACTGGAGGATGGAGTATGAGTTGGGCTGCTAAGCCCTAGTACAGCAGTTCCAACCCACCGGGTGGAGCAGATGGAGCTTTCTGCTCTCTCGTAAAGATAGGCAGCCCTGCAAGCCCTCGGGAGTAATTGGTCTCTGTCCTGGAGGGTTGGGAGGAGTCAGAGAGACTCCAAGACAGTGTGTTGGCTTGCTTTTATTTTTAACCCTTTCCCCGGGAAGCCCGGTGGCACAGTATGAAAGAAAAGAGCTAAACTGGATCTCCCAGCTGCTCCCCAAGAGACAGCTGTTGCAGTCAGCCTGGGAAAGCCCACCAGCCACAAGTTAGGGTTGTGATGAGTCAGAAGTCACTGAAAGACAACGGTTTCCACACCTCTCGTGGTATGTTTATCAATTATACCCTTTCCGTTAACAGAAAAGGAAACTGGCACCTACATTTTAATGAGTGACATGTAGTTAACTAATGTGGCCTTTTTAGCCATAATTCCCTAGGTAACGTATTATAACCCTGGACTCCATAGCATAATCCCATCTAGAGGGAGTTCTCTGCTATCCTAATGGACAGGATTAGGATGGGATTGAGTCCTAACCTTAGTAGAGGGGGTGAACAAAGTCACATCTGTTGTTTCCTTAGGGGGATAGTTGGCTGAAAAACAAAAGCCACACCTCCAGCAAAACCATTCCTCTGTGTATAAGAGCCATCTTGGATGCAGAGAGAAATCTCAGGACCTTTAGGAACACTTTTGAGATCCCTGTCTCAAGTGGCACAAGCCAAAACCAGAAGAAGCAGCAAGGGGCCAGACCAGCAGACCAGGAGACAGAACAGGGAAGCACTGCTGAGATTATGGAACGGAGAGGGTTCCTGACCCTTAGAGGAAGAGGCCACGAAACCCCGTGGCTGAGATGCTGAGGACTGAGGAGAGAGTTGGCTGCTGGCAGAGGAGAGGTGTGTTGTGGGCCAATAACTATATCCTTAATGCTTTCTGATCTTGGCTCTTGGCCACCTATAACTCCGCTAATAAATCCCCTTAACAGTGAGTGTTGTCTGAGAGTTCTGCCAGGCCATTGCAATGAATTCTCGAACCCAGCATAGAAGTGGTGCGCCGTGTCGGAATAAGGAAGGAAGGATGGATGTGGAGGCACGTCTGACCCTGACTTCCGACCCTCGGCTTTGGACCTATGGAGAGAACTGCCAGACATGCCCTGCCCCAAAGCCATTTTATAGGGGAATGTTTCAGACCTGAGTTTAGTTTTTCAAGACCGATGAGAAACTTCTAGACAGTTAACAGGTGAACCCAAGCAAAGAGTAAACCCTTGGTCACAAGCTTTTCACTAAGTCATTCTTCAGTACCCTTTCACTTAAATGTTCTTTTAAAATATTCAATATGAAAATAAATCGATACTGTAGCACTGTTTCCACTCCCTGTGCCCCTGGAGGACAGTGTAGAATTGCCCCATGAGGGCCAGGGCGTGGTGCCCCAACAGACAGGACTGGAAAACACTCCTAAAGGCCAGCAAACGATCCTTGAACTAACTACAAGCTTTTCTTTCTTGTTGTGTTTTGTTTTGTATTTTTGTCATTGGTATATTGTTGTTTTGTTTTATATTGTTGCTTGGTTTCGCTCTGTCTTGTTTTTGTGCATGTTATTATCCCTGCAGGTTTGTCTAAATAAGATAAGCTGGATGAACAATCTGGAGGAGAAAACATCGGGACTAACAGTTCCGGGGGGGACATGGTACAGGGGGAAGAGGGGGGAAAGGTAGTGATGTTAACAAACCCAGGGACAAGGGAACAACAAGTGATCCAAATCAGTGGTGAGGAGGGTGTGGGAGGCCTGATAGGGCATGATCAAGGGTAGTGTAACAAAGAGGAATTGCTGAAACCCTGGTGGGGACTGAGTATGGTAGTAGGACAGGAGGAACGTCAAGGGAAATAGAGGAAAGAGTTGGAAGGCAAAGGGCATTTATAGAGATCTAGATAAAGACATGTACATATGCAAATATATTTATATACGAGGATGGGGAAATAGATCTATGTAAATATATCTATAGATTTAGTATTAAGGTAGCAGAAGGACATTGGGCCTCCACTCAAGTACCCCCTCAATGCAAGAATACTTTCTTCTATTAAATTGGCATTCTATGATGCTCACCTTCCCAACACAACCGCTGAAGATAAAGTGGGTGAATAAGCAAATGTGGTGAAGAATGCTGATAGTGCCCAGCTATCGAAAGATATAACATCTGGGGTCGTAAACGCTTGAAGGTGAACAAGCAGCCATCTAGCTCAGAAGCAACAAAGCCCACATGGAAGAAGCACACCAGCCTCTGTGATCATGAGATGCCAAAGGAATCAGTTATCAGGCATCAAAGAACAAAAAATCATATCATTGTGTGCTCATCTCCATGATACAATCGCTGAAGACAAATGTGTGCATAAGCAAATGTGGTAAAGAAAGCTGATGGTGCCCGGCTATGAAAAGATATAGCGTCTGGGGTCTTAAACGCTTGAAGGTAAACAAGCAGTTATCTAGCTCAGAAGCAACAAAGCCCACATGGAAGAAGCACACCAGCCTGTGTGATCACGAGGTGTGAAGGGATCTGGTATCAGGCATCATCAGAACAAAAAAAATCGTACATAATGAATGAGCAGGGAGAGTGCAGAGTGGAGACCCAAAGCCCATTTGTAGGCCACTGGAGATCCCCTTACTGAGTCAGTCAGGGTGCGATGTAGCAATGATGAAAAATATGTTTCTCTAGTTCCTAATTGCTTCCTCACCCCCCCCCCCCGGGGAAATGAGAACCCTAATGTCAGGGGCTTAAGTCGAGAGCATATGTTTTGAGAAGAATGATGGCAATGAATTACAAATGTGCTTTACACAATTGATGTATGTATGAATTGTGATAAGAGTTGTATGAGCCCCTAATAAAACGATTAGAAAAAGAAAGAAAAAAAGAATTGCCCCATCAAGTCTCCAGGACTAATCCCGTGGAAACAGGCTGTCCCTCTGTTCTCCTGTGGAGCAAAAGGTGTGTTCACATAGCCAGCCTTTGACTGGCAGGCGGGTGCTTAACCGCTGTGCCATCGGGGATTCTCGGTTGAGCCACTGGAACACACTGTCCTTTAGTCGATTCTAACTCTTAGTGACTCTGAGTCCCAGCACTTCAAAATGGTGGCATCTTACAGGGGCTGTTTTCTAGCCTGCTTCTCGTTGTCTCTTTATAAGTAAAGGGGTAAATACTAAGTCTGCATTTGCATCTGTAGGTTGATTGTATAACTAAGTAAAAGCTAATGAGCAAGTGGATCAATTGAGGACGTTGCCAGGAGTCGAAATCTAACAACTAACGGTCTTCCAATCGGCGAAAATGAGATTTACAACTTACAATTCCACAGTCTACCACCTGAGGGCGCAAGGACACCAGGTTTCAAAAAAACAAAAACACCCATACCTTCCATTGCACCAAGGGCTCTCCTCGGAGGCGGCGTTTCCTAAGAGGACCTCTCTCGGAACCTCTATCAGAATCGCCTGCGGGTGTGGATTAAATTGCTAATAGAGCCCTGGTGGTCTGGTCTTACCCGCTGGGCTGCGATCCACATGGCATGGTCGGCAGTTCGAAACCCTGAAAGCACCAGCAGCGCCGAGGGAGAAAGTTGGTCTCTCTACTCCCTTCACCAGTTACCCACTCATGAGCCCGCTAGTGGCCACCAGGAGTCAGAGTCAATGGCTGTGGGCGCTGTTGAACTGCTAACGCTGCCGGGGGAAGTGGGGGACTGTCCGCAAGGGCTGCGAAGAAAGGCGAGGCTGCCTTGCCCGCACGTAAGGATGTCATCTGGGAGCCTTCTTTCGGGGCTGTGAGTTGGAATTGATTCACTGGCAGTGGATTTGGTTTGGGTTGTAGTTGGCTTTTAATTAAAATTATTGTATCAAATATCTTGGATGCCTGCTATAAAACTAATAGTTGAGAACAATGGGCCACAACTCTAAAACCCTTTAAAAACACAAACCTACTGGCATCAAAGATGGATCAATACATTTGAATCGTGGCGCTGCCAAAGAATACTGACAGTGCCCTGGGCTTGCCAAAGAACTCACAGATCTGTCTAGGAAGAAGGACAGGCAGCGTGTTCCTTAGAGGCAATGTCTCTTACGCTTTGGACATGTTGTCAGGACTGACCAGTCCCTGGCAAAGAAGCGCACGCACTTCCCAGGACGGGGAGTCCTGTTCTGTGGTTCACAGGGGTGCTAGGAGCCGGAACCAATTCGACCAACAACAACAACCAACAGAGTCAGATCCCGCTTAGAGTGACAAGACTTGCACATTCTTATGGAAGCTGCCAGTCTCATCTCGCTCCTGCAGAGCAGCGTGTGAGTATGAACCGCCGGCCTTGCAGTTAGCAGCTCAGCGCAGACCCCCCGCCCCCCAAGCCAAAAGGACTCCTCAGGACGGCTAAATCAGATCGCACACAGAGATGAACCACGATCTGTGATTATCATTCGGAATGTCATAAAATAAGGATGATTCATCCACTTATGTGGCAAAATGTATTGATTCATATGTAGTCCTTTAAAGCATGTTATTATGATTAAATATAAACCGCAATTTAAGATGTTCTGTTCTACATGAGAAAATCAGTGTTTTTAGGAATGGTAGCTCTGCGTTTAAACGTTATCACTTTTCTTATTGTGGAGTGACACCGGTCTCTGGCCATATACTGGTCAGTATGAGGAAAACCGCCACCCTTACGTTGACTTTGGGTAGGAGATGCACAAATCTACAGAGTTTACATTCTAACCTGAAATGTAAGTCAACGTCTAATTCCGGATAGGTTCATGCAAAGGACCTTCCTTCCCCAGGACTGTTGATGCTCTGCCCTGAGCCCTCTAAAGCAGAACACTGATGTTGGCCAGACTTCAAGCTCTTTGACTTCTCTGGACAGCTGTCAAACTCATGGTTTGCAAGTCTCTTTGAACATCATTTTAAACCTAGTCGAATCTCCTCCTTGCTTCCTGCAGTCATATTGGGCAGTTCCTTCAGTAGCATGGCTTCCCTTCCTGCCCAATGTAAGACAGGTCTCACTTCTGCAAACCACCTGTGTGGTCCACTTCAGTCTGCAGATGAATAAAAAACCTCCCCTCCCTTCTCTTCGTGATTCACACAAACATTGTGTTTCAGCCAGAATCCTAGGCATCATTTGGATTGCTCCCTTTCATCGTGACGCATGCTTACTGGGTGCCTAGCTGGAGCATTCTGCTGGGGACTGACCATACCGTTAGGAGCAAGGCAGAGGAGTCCCTGTCCTCTCACCATTTTATCTGGATCCTATCAAACACCAAGGCTGGACCATTTGTAACCTCCCCATTAGTCCCCACGTTGTCTCCTTCTTTTTGTCCCTGTTGCTCCTGGTTGTTCTGTCTCAGGCAATTTCAATAGCCTTTCTTCTTGTCTCTCTTGAACAGTCATACCCCTCTTCCTCTCTATCTGCTTTTTGATACCGGGCAGTATTCAAACGCAGAGTCTAAATACATCTTGCCTAATCCACATGCTTCATCCTAACCCATGACCTAAGCTCCTTTGCATAATATCCCCGGTCATTAATCCAACTGATGGCCATTAGAATCATCTTTTTCCCCATTCCCCATTCCACCCTACATTGCATAGCAGGTCACTGTGTCCTCCACATCTGCGCTTCTGCATGGGCCGTTCGTCCTCCTGAGTCACCCACAGTGTGGGCTCAGCTCAATAGCTCCTTCTTTGTAATCTTTAACACTTACAGGAAAAGTTAAGGATTAACCCCCCCCCCCCCCCCGTAATGTCCTGGCAACGATTATCATCTTTTATTATAACTGCTTGTCTGAGCCTTTTCAAGAACCAACATGAGGCTTTCCTTTCTATAGCAACTCCTTATAGCTTTTTTGTTTTGTTTCGGGGGGGAGGGGGTGATGAATGTGAAAATCCGTGGTCCCTGTTCCGCTCAAATGCCCCATCAATTTGAGGACACAAGATATATGTGCTTTAAATTTAACCGACAGAGCTAAACCAGGGATCAGAAGCCAGGTCTGATATGCACAGCATCAACCACAGGATCTAGCACATATCTGAAAGCTAAATGTCACTGGTGAAAGGATAAAATCCATGACACTACACAAGTGATAGAATAAGGCGTGTTCAGAGAGTAGAGAATGTGTCCTGCTAGGCCAGTCAGTAACTACGTTCTCCTGACTATTTCCTTCATACGTTTAAGGCAGGATTTGCAGGCCTACAATTAGTGTTACCAATAGCCCCGCTGGCTTCTCAGTTCCATTCGCTCCAGCCCAGTCCCAGGTAGGCATCTGACCCTGGCCCTGTTCTCACTTACCTTCACAGCTGCCGGGTGTTCGGAAGGCCGGACACAGTCTTCCTCACGTCTCTCGAGAGTGGCCCTCTGACTGATCCAGCCTCCTTATTCTCTACACAAGCCTCGATACTTCTACTTTACGTCCCGTCATGTGCCATCTACTAATATGCTGTTTTGTCACTCATGATTACTGCTTTGAATCCTACACGCTTGCCATTTTCATCAGCCAAGGGTATTGGAATAGCAACACTTTCACAACCTTCATCTAATCTCTCAGCAAAATTAGTGATAAATTCCTTTAAGACAAGCCATGACTTCAATTTCTTTTGCATCCCTAAACTGCATCAGGGCCATGCTGGGAACTGTATGAGAAATCAATAAGTATATGTTTATTGATTTTTCCCCCCACTAGCTCACAGGCTCTCTGTAGACAGGCTATTCTGGTAAGCCAATGACACTGTGTAGGCACAGATGGATGTAGATTTTAATGCAGGAGTGAAGACACAAATGAAGAAAAACATCCTTCATCAAAATGTAAGTTAAATCTCAACTCTAGTCTGACTTTAAAAGGAATAATAGAGGGATCAAAATTTGCAGAAAAAACTAACTTTCTAGAAATCTGATGTATGTGTCTGAACGTCTTGCGTGACTAACTCTTTCGGTCAACAGCTGCAGAAATTATGAAAGGCTGACTCCGATTTCATGCCACGTTATTTCTTATTTACTTCAAGCCCTGGCTTATTAAATGGAACAGAAATAAGAGCAGGTACATAGGGTTTGATATATCTCTACAGAAAAAAGAAATGAATGTCACCCACAGAGATTAAGGAAGTGTGCAGGGAGGGAGGGGGCCACCGAATGAATCAACTTAGTCTCCGCTTTCTCCTGGTGCAGAAGGTGCCTGATGAATCCGGGGCAGACAGAAGTCAATTCCTTTGCACAACACATCTCTCAGTTCTGCAGCAGGGAGGCATTTTGCACACCTGCCTGACAGTGTATGCCCATACTTGGTCTTTTTAACAAAAAAAGTGTTCATTGTTCTCTGATAGAATCATAGCTTGGTGACAAGAGCGCATGGAAATTTCCTCGGGGCAATTTCAAACTATCACATCTTCCTTTTCGTGGAATTAAATATGCTGAGCTCTCGTGAAAAAGTTATCAAAATTAGTATTTTGAATTTTTAGGAGTGTAAAAGATAAGTAAAACTAATTCGTTTGACTGAGAAACACATGAAAGCCGTCATGTTTGTCTGGTGTTTGAGACAGCATGGCAGTACTGTGGGCATATCCACCTTGCAGGCCCCTGCCCCAAAGGTAAGGGGTCGGCTCCAATAAATATTTTGAGGCTCAAAGCTCAAAATTCACTGCCATCAAGTCTCTTCAATACATAGTGACCCCGTAGGACAGAGTACAACCGCCCCATTTGGGTTTCTAAGACTTGAAATCTTTATGGAAGGAGACAATCTCTTCTCTCTCTCTCTCTCTCTCTCTCTCTCTCTCTCTCTCTCTCTCTCTCTCTCTCTCTCTCTCTCAGAACAGACTGTGCTTAGCAGTTCGGGACATAGCGCCTACAACATCAGGCCCTGAGGGTGGATAGCCTTAGACACCCTGTCCTGAGTCCATCTGAGTCAGAATTGACTTGACAGCAGTGGGGGGGGGGGTCATTTAAATGAAGAAGCCTGGTTCAGTGGAGGTGAACTTGGCCTCATAGGAGAGCATCCAGATGACAGAAGAAGAGGACCGAGCAGGGCAAATCAGTCAGCCACACGCTCACAGCTGCTCCCCAGTGCCAGTGAGGACATGCGACTCCATCGCGTGGGAATTGAAAATGCACAACATAGTTACTGGAGCTTGTCGTTGAGTCAGAAAGAGTCCACAGCAGCCCCGCGTGACTAACCGTGAGTTTCAAGCGCCCCATGAGTTTTCTTAATTGTGATCTGTATGGAAGCAATGGCCAGGTCTTTTCCCCAGAGAGCAACTGGTGAGTTCCAACACCCAACCTTCAGTTAAGCGCTTGGCTCTTGACCGCAGCTCTATCAGGGCTCCTGTACAGGCTCTTCCATCGTGCTTTCGCTTGACGGCCTCTCTGCAAGAGGAAGCTCTTGTCTCCTGTTCTTTCTCTGGCCCCAAAGATAAAGCCCAGACTATCAATAGCCCTCGACGATGTATTTTATCACATCCTCGTGGGCTTGGAGCCCAGCTTTGCGCTTATTGTACTACTGCCTGTACCCCATTATCAGTTTGTGAACAGAGCCGGACGTCAGGGCGCCGTGTGGAGTTAGCTGCAAACAGGAGTCACTGTTCACCTTGCAGTGATTTAATATCGTGTGACAGACTCTGGTCTCTGTCGTGCATAACAGTTAATAATGAAACAGAAGGTAGATGGCTGTGCACAGTTCAGATGCTTCCAAACTTCGGAAAAGTCAATCATCGAATGCTCACAGAAATAGAACAAGAAGCCAAGTTTGTCCACTGTGATCAGAAATTGCAAGATATTGAGGTAAAAAGAGTATCTGCTTCTTAAAAGTTTATCCAAAACACCCCCCCCCCAAAAAAAAAAACACTCACCATCAAGTCCATGCTGACTCATAGTGAACATGTGGGTGAGGGTCGAACTGCCCTGTGAGTTTCTGAGACTGTAACTCTTTGTGGGAGTAGAAAGTATGACGTTTCTCCTCCTCCAAATACTCGGTCATCTCAATTTTAGTTTAATACTTCCCAAATCAGAGACTATCAGTCTGCATATCCATACGAAATAGCTCAAGTTTCTAGACACCTACACTACTTGATACATGTTGTTTTGATAGTTAAGACTTCAATTCTTCTAAGCTTAATTTCTCCATATCCAACTTTGCATACTCTTTCTTTGTATTGCTTAATGTTTCTTAAATTGTGACTTGAGTTTACATTCAGCAATTTATACATACTTTGCCTTGTGACATTGATTGCAGTACCACAGTGTAACAGCTTTCTGCCCACTTCTTCCCTGTGCTTCCCATTTCCATTCACCTTTCTTTCCTGCCAGGCCCTGCCTTCTGGGCTTCGGCTGATTCTTTTGAGGTTAACTCGTCTTCACTATTAAATTTTCCCTTTAAATGAATATATTTTTAAAAAATAAAATAAATAAAAATAATATTAATAGATGAATAAATTTAGGAACTTTAAAACTTGTCCAATGGAAATTAAGTTGTTGGATCAGCTGGTTGAGAATTATGCTGGTAAAGATTGGCCTGCTAAGCAAGAGGTTACTGGTTTGAACTCACCTGCTACTGCACAGAAAAAGAATGTGCAATCTCTTCCTTAGAAATTACAGCTTTGGAAACACTATGGGGCTGTTGTCCTTGGTCCTACACATACGGTCAGTATAAGTCAGAATGACAACAGGTTTTGGTGTGTTTTGTTTTATATGATGTCAAAAGTCAGATATTAACTCCTGGTTTAACTGGAGGGTGCTAACATACAGATTTCATTACACTGTCTATATAAATGTTTTAGGTTCCCCATGTTGCTTCTCCAAACAATCCAAGGAACAACTTCCTAAACCCATACACAGGTTGTGTTAGCCTGTGTTGTCTAGAGAAACAAAACCAGTAACATGTATATGTATAAGAAAGAGCTTCATATCAAGAAGAAGCCCAATCCAACCCAAGTTCATTGGTCTGATGCTGGTTGGAGCCCTCTCCAGACTCTCAGAGCTGTAGACCAATGATGCAAAAAGAACAGTCGGGAAGCAGGGGGATCATAAGCCAGTGGGATACAGAGTTGTGTGGACCCAAGGATGGTGGAAACATGACAGGGCACCTGTAGCTCTCTAGGTCACGGTAGCCCATGTGGGGCCACCCTTGGAGGCAAACCCAGAGTCCCAGTGAGGAGGAAGCTACAGAGCAAGAGCGGGAGATGGGCTCAATAGCTCTCATAAAAAGGCCACAATTCCAAAGAGGCATCACCAGGTTGGGACCCGATTAATAAGTTGGACTCCATGCTTTCACATGGGTACAAGTTGACATAAAATCTAACCCCCACATAGGTCATGGAAGAGTGAACTTCCACCTCTTCCTAGACCAAGCTCACTGCCACTGAGTTGGTTTCAATTCATAGCAAAACAATTCAGGATTTCCAAGACTTAATCTTTAGAGGATCAGATACCCTCATCTTTCTCCCTCAGAGCAACTAGTGGGTTTGAACTGCTGGCCTTGCACTTAGCAGCTCAAGGCCTAAATCACAGGTGAATACTGATGTATCCTTCCAAGGAGCCCAAAAGAAACCACCTGCGTATTAGTTTTGTGATTACATCACACATAAAATTCACAGTGATTGTCCTGAATTAGTGGGGTGAAGAGCAGGCTAGGGGTGCCTGAAATTCTCTCAAATGTGCCGCCTCGGGTTATTTCCTTCAAGCATGAGTTTTATTCCTCACAAGGACTTAATGGGTGGACCTATGACTCAAACCATGAGCTGCTTTGCCCAGATCTTCCTTCAAAGTGGAACTAATTAGATGATCTCAAATTACTGTTATTTCATGTGCATATTTTTCCTCATATCATTTGGCTACCATAAAACGGGTTATGGCTGGTGCCGAGTGTTACCTATGTTCTCCCTGGATTTCTCCCTCTCTCTTTTTCCTTAGTTCATGTTGGAAAAATCTGGAAGCATGGTTTCTCTTGGGATTAGGACTGCACCTTGTGACGTGCTTCCTCCCTCATCTAGAAGAGATGTCCTCTTCTTGCCCATAATGCCAGTTAAATTGGAGGCTATGCCCACAAGTCCAGCCAGCGTAGACAACCCCTGAAACGCATAGTAAAACAAGCCATACACAACAGCAAGCACAGTAGGAAAATTTAATCCAGAGAACAAAATATCTGAAACTTTACACACATACTTGTGACACAATTTTATTGCATTTTCAACCTAAGATTTTAAGTATTTAGGATATATGTCATTACCTCTGAACCAACCACTCATTATGAACCATCTGAACAACTCTGTGTCTCTGCTTTCTGTACACTGTCCTTCCAGAGAGCATAGCAGTCACCTTCACCCTGTTTGGATCGTCTTAAGGTTGTTGCCATCCCTATACATGGCACCACCCCTTTCTTCACACAGACTAAATCCTCCTTTTCACTCTATCTTCCTCTCCGATTAGGAGACCTGGTGTGCTTCTGAACCAGCATCTCGTTTCTTCCCCCACAACATTTCCTCTAACCAATATTAAGAGTCAGTGATGTCATATGAACTCACAGCACACCCACGCCAGAGCCCTCTGCCTGGCAGTAAGTCACCGAATCACGTTCATGACTTTTCTTCCTCACCAAACAGACACCAGGGTTTGGGCCTCCTTCCTGCCCCATACATCCTCCGAGGATTTTTATTCACTTTCTGTATCTTGTCTTTCTTCACCTAAAGTCATCTCCTATTATTTCCTGCAGCTCCCTCTTTCCACAACAGAATCTCTCTAAATCCTTCCTTCTTAGCCCCAGTGCCTTAATAACATTTCACAAGTATTCCTTGCTTTGTCTGAAAATCCCCTTCCTGAGTCTGATTTCATTAAGATTCACCGTGACTTTGGGCGCTGCGTGCCAAATGGACTTAGTGCCCGTTCTTTTCATGAAAAAATATATATAAATGTCAACTGCTATGCAACTATATAACATTAATGCCCAAAACCACCTGTTGCTCTATGAACTTAAAAAATGTAAAAAATCTCTATATCTATCTTTATGTATCAAATGCCTACATAGTTCTCAAAGAAACTAATGAAATAATTTTCTAATAGACTGAATTGGAGTGAAATGATGTAGCACAGTGGTTCTGGACTGAGTCAATGGCAGAGCCACCACCTGTGCTCCCAGAGAAAGGCGAGGAGCAAGCGGGCGCTTTCTGTGTCCTGAGGGATTCACAACCTCAGAACCCCATGCAGTGTCCCTCAGAGTCAGAAGTGACTCTATGCCACTGGGTTTGCTTTTGGTTTGTTGCTTATATTAATATGTCCTGGGTGGTCATCCACTCTTAGTAAGAGCCAAATTAATGATAGTGGGTGGGTTAGGTTAAGAAACGCCTGTTGAAAGAGCTCACAGAAAAATGACAAAAGGTATATCATGCAAACCCACTGCGATCGAGTAGATTACGATGCATAGCGGCCCCATATAGGTTTTCTGAAGCTTATAAACATTTACAGGAGCAGAGAGCCTCGTCTCTCTCAGCAGAGTGGCTGGGGATTTTGAAACGCTGACCTTTCAGATAGCAGTTACTGTGCAGTGTGACCAGGACCCCTTAAGACAGTGATTCTCAACCTTCCTAATGCCACGACCCTTCAATACAGTCCCTCGTGTCATGGTGACCCCCCCAACCAGAAAATTATTTCATTGCTACTTCATAACTGTAATTTTCTACTGTTGTGAATCCGGTGACCCTTGTGAAAGGATCGTTCGACATACCCTCCCCAAAGGGGTCACATCCCACAGGTTGAGAACCGCTGCCTTAAGCCATCACTGAAAGCCCCCAAATCCATCATTTTAAGTTACTTCATCTTGCCTCTCTGTTGGGCTCTCCATGTGTTTTCCCTGTTGGATCAGACAGTGCATTGAAGTTGTCAGGGCTATAGCAAGCATGTAAGGGAGGAGGAAGGAAGGAATTCCCTGCTGCTGTCCCTAATCCCAAAATTTAACTTGGAAACAGGTGTGTACTCCAGCATTAGGGCCAGGGATACTCGCTTCCCAGGCTTCGAATTAATGAACCCCCCGTGGGAGAAAAGAGGATAGACAAGGTGAAGTCAGACAATAGTCGGGGGAAGGAAAAGGAAATTCTATGTAGTACCCTTTGGTGGGGAAGTGAGTTGATCATTGGGCTGCTAACCCCAAGGTCAGTGGTTCAAATCCACCAGCCTAAACCTCATGGAACAAAGGTGAGACTGTCTGCCCCTGTAAAGATTGACAGCCTTGGCACTCTTATGAGGCAATTCTACTCTGCCCAGTGCGGTCAGGAGGAGTCAGAATGGAGGCCACAGTGGTGGATTTTATGAACCAGGAATGAGCCTTGGTGGTGCCCTGGTTAAAGAGTTCAATAACGACTCCATCGTTATTGAAGTAGCTGCCCTGGTTAAAGAGTTCATGACAGCTTCTTCTCAGCTGTACTGTAAGCAGATCTCTCTTTGGCTTCAGGAACTTCACTCCCTCTGTCCCTTGAGCCACCTGCTCCAGCCAGGCCTTGTCCCTGCTTGTGGAAATATTGCAAAGTGCTTCTGATCCATTGATTAGTGCAGAGAGTTACCCAACTTCACCAGCAAGCCTCAACCCAAAGACACAAAGTTAATGGGTCAGGAAGTCTATGGAATGATCTCCTTCCCGTCTCCTGTTTCTGGTGCCTCTGCTGCTGCTGTTTCCCTGGCACTGCTTCTCAATGTCTCCACATCCCCTCGGGTGCTATGATTCTCTCTGTATGTCTCTTGGATCTAGCAGATTTCCTGTACAGGAAAGCAGAGACATGGCAAAACTGATCAATTCCCTCATTAAAGTTCCATAAGCCTTATTTGCATGGTCCCCCCCACACAAGGATGCCACTCACCTTATATGCATTAGTAGCAAGCTGTGCAATCCTCTCAGTGGGCCACGGTGTAGTGATGACTAGAAAAACCAGATAAAATAAAGTTATATTGCAGTCTCAGAGACTACGCATATTCAAAAAGTTTGGTCCATGTTTAGAGACTCACGTCTGCTTTTTCTCCTATGATGAACCCTCTCCCTTTATTCTAAGGGATCTTTATAGGACTCCCTCTAGCAGAATGTCTTGCCTCATCTCCCTACTGTCAAGCCTCCGCCTTCAGTCCTCTCTTACTTCCCCTACAAACACAGTTCAGAGACCAGATGAAGTATTTGGGTTCCTGCTCCCTGTGAACAGACCTTTCACCTCCACTCAGGTCTAGAAGTTGTGCGTGAACTCTGTAGACTCTCCTCCCTTGCAGGACTCATTGCTGCTGGCCGCCTCTAACCTGCCTAACACCACTGAGCTCACGGCAGGGGCTTCCCTGGGGTCGACGCTTGGCCTCTCCCAGTTACCTGCCCTACTTTCGTGGGTCAGAATGGCCTTCATCTCCAATGTGTCTAGTCTAATAACTAGCTTCACATAGCTGGCTCTGCATTAACCAAGAGAGGGAGAGGATGGAGAGTGTGCTGGAGAATGGGAGCACGGGACCAATGAGCACCGGAACTGCTGTGAGAGCTTTTACTCAGAACCATGGTAACAGGCCCTGAGCAGCATCCTTGATCTGCTCCCCAGTCATAGGGAGGACTTCAAAACGGACACTAGACTGTTTGCCTTGGGAATCTTCTTCACTCCCTGAGCAGTTCTATTCCATTATAAAACTCTACTTACTGTAAAGTGATGCCGAATTTCATGCAGAGAAAAAAAGGAGAGCTGAATCTTCTGTAGGTATTAAACAATCTCTTCGGTTGACCAGATCCTCGTGGTTTCAAGGAAACAAATATAGGGCTTAGTCAGTTTCTGAGGTGTGTATACTAGTGCACGCACACACACGCACACACACACACACACCCCTGAATAACCATGAGTGGACAAGGGTCTGTGAAAATTTACTGTGCTGGTCTAACCTCCGTCCAACAGTAAAAAGAAGCTGACCAGACACTTGAATTCCTACAGTGTGTAACCCCACGTGTCTTCTTATTCCAGAGCCTAGTGGTGGTGACTTCCTGACAGTGGGCTTGCTCGATGGCAGTGGTTTACAGTTATGGGCTGGAATCTGGAGTCACACGAATCGGGAGTGAGCTTCTGGATCGGAGTCTTGGAATACCCATGGTTCGTCTGGGGAGGTTCTTCCAAGTGGGCTGGCTGAAGGTCAAGAGTCGTGCCCTCACTTATCCCGCAGACTTACTGAGAGGTCACTGTATAGTAGGCTCTGTGCTAAGGCCCAGCGGCAAAGAGGCCACGCTGCCTCCCTCCCCGTGAGGAGCCCTCGTGGCAGAGTGGTTATATGTTCAACTGCTCACTTCCACGGTCAGCAAGTGGAAAGCACTCCTGTAGTAAATTATTACAGTCTCAGAAGTTCAAGGGGCACGGCAGTCCTATGACACTGCTCTGAGTCCGAATCAAGTCCATGGCATGGGGTGCTTGAGTTGAGACTACCTCGTGGAACTCCCAGATGGGTGGATGAAATAGAAAAACAGACGGCAATTCAGTGGAGCCGTGCCTGAGACAGGTCAGGGTGAGAAGGATGCATTCTGAAAATACCTCCTGGAAAAGCTGATGTTTCAATATTGCTTTAAATAAATTACCAATTGCTATGAAGTCAATTCTGGCTCCTGTCAAAGTCGACCTCTGCTCCATACAGTTTTCAATGACTGCTTTTCCAGAAATAATCTCTGGACCTATCTTCCAAACACTCTGGATGAAATCAAACCTCCAAACTTTACTTTAGCAGTTGAGTGTTAACCATATACACACCCAAGGACTCCTCAGATTAGTGGGAAGTGGGAGGAAGCACAAGATAGGCTTAGCAAAGCAAGCAGGAAAGCACAGATGGATTAGAGTTAGACAGAGTCCATGTCCTCTGTGGCCAGAGTGGGGACACCTCGTCCTCAGAGCACATAAGGCCTGTGTAATTCTCATCATGGTCTCAGCCAAAGAGAAGCCATCCCGGCCATCACATCCCAAACATTCCTCACGTCACTGCCACACAGTGAATTGCGACTCACAGCAAGCCTGCCTTACAGGGCAGAACTGCCCCTGTGGGTTCCCGAGACTGTAACTCCACCCCCACCCCCCATTTTTTAACTATTCAGGCAAACTTTATTTAATGAGAAATCTACAAGTTAAAAATTGTATAACATAACCTGAGAAAATACTAAAGAAAACAAACAAAATACCAACTTGGGTTAGGGTAGTGAAGGTTCTAATTCTGGACCATATGGTTCCTGGATATGGATGAGGCACTGATGTGGAGGATGTATGTCAGTGACTGAGACTGAGACGCTGGAGACCTGGCCCGAGCAGGGAATGGAGGACCTGGGCTACCTCCCGTGTAAGTGCTGTTGCAGTAGCAGAATCAGAATCACATGGCGCACTGGTAGCTGGCCCAAGATAATACTCTGGCTCTCCAATCGGCCCTCCCTCAGTTTCTGATGACTGAGTTGTTAGGGAGGAGGTCCCTGGTGATTGCTCCTGCTCCATTGGTGGAGTAGGAGCATGATCCCCACCACCACATTCTCCAGGGGCCTGCTCTGGAACTGGCCCAAGATGAGACTCTAGTTCTCCAGCAGACTGTCCTTCTGGCTCAGGGGTTAGAGGTAGGGGGAGAGGAGGGGTATCGCTGGTGAGGGTGGTGGTGGGGGGGGTCACTAGTAATGGCCCCTCTTATAGTAGTAGCATAGGAACAGGACCATGATCCCTAACTGAAGGTCCTCGGTGATTTGCTGCACTCCCACTCTCTGTGGCTCTGCGGCCAGGAGCTTTTTCCGTGACTGTAACTCTCCAAGGAGTTGAAAGTCTCGTCTTTCTCCCTTGAATTGGCTGCTGAGTTCAAACTGCTGGCTCCAGGGAGAGCAGCCCAACATATAACCCACCATACTCGAGGACTCCTCTAACTAGCATGCGAGTTCATCAAAAGTTTGACCAGCATGGCCCTCACATATGTTCTAAGTATGCAAATGGTCCTTGGCAGAAAAACAGGTTCCCCATCCCTGCTTCATGGCTGTGATGCCATGCAGAGATTAAAGCTAAGAGAAACTTAGGGACAAGGATCGGGTACCATGATCAGATTTTCATTTTTTAAATAAATGACTCTCTTAATTGTAATGAGAATGGAGAGCAGTGTTTCCAGGGCTAGACTGAGCCTGGGGACCAGCAGGATGTTATCTCTTAATCTTAAAAGACTTGAGATTTTGATTGAAATGCAAAATCAGGAGAGCCACAATAACACATCTGGGGTAGCAGGCTCCAGCAGAGAAGCAGAAAATTGAGTGGCATGTTTTATTCTTTCCCCTTTTCAAAATTAAGGGTTTTGTAAAATTTCCATGCCAGGTTAATGCAAAATAGCAAAAGAATATCTTAACAGTTCACTGCTGGGGATTAATTCTTATTTTAATGTGTTTTGATTTTTTTTTTCCTTTTGAAGATAGGTGATCATGAAAATAAATCCGTCATCTCTCCAGGAAGACTGGTTGGTCTCAATGTCTTCAGTCAATTGTATGCAGGTGACTATAGAGAATATATTCCAGATCTCTTACCAAATGGAGCTCATTTTAAAAATGGTTTTCAAGGTAAGGCATGGACAGTGTTTATCCTATGTCTACATGGTTCGGACGTTAAGAAAATAATAAAACCTTTAAGGAATATGCTTCTAAGTTCCAAACACCAGTCATCTTGATTGTCCTCTAATCTTCAAAGTTTGATTTTAATCAAGTGTTCATTCATTTACTGCTTATTGATCAGTTATTATACATGAGGTCCTATACGAGGTGGTGAGGTCTCTTAATGAGCATAATAAAGATTCTTGTCCTTATGTATTTGCATTCTAATTGTGGACAGGGTGCAGGGGACAGCTGGGTAGATGATGAACAGTGAATATGATAAATAAATTAGCTAGATAGTAGTAAAAGTGTGATAAAATATATGGGAAAAAAGAGAGGCTATCAGGACATCAGGAGTGTGAGTGTTTTTTGTTTTGTTTTAATTCATTTTATTGGGGGCTCATACAACTCTTAGCACAATTCATCCATCCATCCATTGTGTCAAGCACCTTTGTACATTTGTTGCCATCATCATTCTCAAAAAATTTTCTTTCTACTTGAGCCCTTGATTTCAGCTCCTCATTTTTCTCTCTCCCACCCTGCTCCCCCATCCCTCATGAACCCTTGATAATACATCAATTATTATATCCAGTCATATCTTACATTGCCCAACATGTTGATGAAAATAGATTCTACTACCTGAGTTGGTTTTGGTTTTTTAACTTTTTTGTGATTTGGGTGAAAATTTACAGAGCGAATTGATTTTCCATGAGACGATTCCTATGCATTTCCTACTTGATTTTGGCGGCAATGCCCACAAGGTAACAGCACTCCTCCCTAATCCTCCCTGTGGCTACCAGTTCTGTTCACCCTTCTTGCCTACCCCTTCTAGCCTCTGAGATTTGTTTTGGGTGAATGCTAGAATTCAGAACTTCTGGTGTTACTGTCCACATCACAAGCTTACTTGAGGAAGTTTTATTCTCTATCAGCCACTAAGCTTACCTTTTATTATTTATTTATTTATCTATCTATTTATTTATTTGTTTGTTTTAGTGTTCCACATTTTTCCCCATTGGGACCTCCTATTGTGATTTTTCAGAGAAGTCAGCAGAGGGAGCCATCTAGTTCTTCTGGCCTCAGGGTCACGGAGGTTAGGTCTTTCTTCAAATGTCTTTTGCCTTTTGCTCCAAGAGTATCTCATCAAGAGTCTGCTCATATGGTGTCCTTGTGCACTACTCATGACTAGGCTGCTCAGCAACAGAAGACCCGTAATAGGGACTTGGGTGGGACACACGTCCCTCATCTTGAAGTGCCGGCTCAACCTTATAGCTCCCTCCCACACCTAGCGAAAGCTTATACCTCAACATGAATACAAGAGCCCATGTACTTGAGAAACACAAAAGCAACACAATTAACTTTACCTTATAGCAAGTCAAGTTCCAATAAAACAGTTTATTCCCGCTGGGCTCTCAATGACTCTTTTTTCTTTGAATATGCAATCAGTGCTGATTCTCAAAAGAAAGTCTTAAAGAATCGTTTTAAGCATATCGCAGCACTTTGCAAAATGTCATCGAGAACTCAATGGTTCTTTCACAGTAGCAGATAATCGGAAAAGGATTGTCAGGACATAATACATCAATCTGTTTTTTTAATACTATATTCAAGCCAAGGGCTGAGTAAGCTGTAATGCAAAAGAAGCACATCTTCCATGTAAATGCAGCAGCGATCCTGTGGATGTCTTCAAGACGTTCTGCCATGTATTCACAGAGCACGTACTTTGAAGAATTCTTCTGCTAGAAATCAGAAAATAGAATGGCGCCCTGGATAAAAGTCTGGTTTGGAAATCCACATATCTTGGTATAAACCTTACGAGCGTAGCTAGTCGCCTAACCTCACTGCCCCTTGTTGTATCTCATTCGTAAAATGGACATCATAATAGCAGTCTCTTCTGTCTAGTTCTGAGAATTATTTCATGGAGTGAGAAGACAAATGGGTGCCCGGTTTACACTTAGTCCTTTGTGCTCACCAAAAGGTTAGAAGTTCACGTTTACTTAGAAGCACTTGGGAGGGAAAGAATCAGCCATGGACAACTCCACAGACCACAATTCCACTTGGAGACACATGGGGCTTTAAGGAGTTGGGGATAATTTAACAGCAGCAGACAGTACACTAGTGAAGACAGCAGAGCTAGTGGTGAGGAGTGAACTGAACTCCAGCCTAGCACTTGTTTGTCCTTCTCTGCTCTGTGAAGTGGTTCCGGGCTTGGTCATTAGAATCGAACTGTCTTCAGATCCAAGTGCTGCCACCTAACTGCAAGTGATGTTTTCCCTTTACGTAAACCGTCTAAGCCTTTATTTTCTCCTCTGTGTAATGGCACTACTTAAACCACCTCCGTAAAATAAGAGTGCCTAACCCATATACTGAGGAACCCTGGTGCCGGAGAGGTTGGGCAGACACTGCAAGATCCGCAGGTTGAAACTACCAGTAGGGCATTCTACTCCCGTAAAGAGTTACAGCCTCAGAAACCCAGAGGGGCAGTTCAGCCCTGTCCTATAGGGTCGATAAGAGTCAGTATTGACTCATTGGCAGTGAGAGTTACCCCATATGCTTCCCCTAGACTTACCAGTCAAGTAATTCTATTGAGTGCTAAGCCAAGCAACTAGCACATTAGTGACTAAGTATTGATCACTATTGCTCCATCCTGCTGTCATCTAATGCACCAGCATTGAGCTACAGACTCGACATGGGGTTTCCGAGACTGTAAGTCTTTACAGGAGTAGGCAGCCTCATCTTTCTCCCTGGGAGTGGCTCGTGAATTTGAACCGCTGACCTTGCCTAAGCCACAGCACCAACAGAGATCCTTCTTGTTGACATAGGACTTGATATTTTCAAATATATTGAAGTCCAATATTGCCTAGTTTCCTTTAGTTATTTTCTTCCTTCTGTTGGCACTTTTCTTCATATCTTGATGACAGAGTGAAGAGAGACTTTCTTGAAGAGCTGGAATTGTCCCCTGGAAGGTGGCAATGACCTTGAGTTCAGCACATACCCCACTGGCTCTCTGCTGAGAGCGCCAGGCCAGCACACTCCGCGCACCATGTCGGCAGCCACAGTTAGGACAGGAGTGCTTTGAAGGTCTTCTTATATTTTGCTACTTAATCTATGATCTGTAGGACTTTAGGATCCTCTAATTTTGACATTTATTTCTTGAAATCTCTCTTGATACCTGCCATCCCTCCATTCGGATGGTGTTTGCAGCTAACCACAAATTATATCCCATTATCATCAGTTTACCTTAGCAACCAGAATTGCAACTGTACCCATTATTCCCCAAAGCTGGTCTTCACTGGCTCTCTATAAATGATTGAAGGTGTTTAAAATAGAAACAAGTGGCAACATTTAGGAAGAATAAACTGTAAATGTCTCAGCTGGAAATAAAGCACAGCAGGAACAATGTCTCCCTCTTGCAAAGCTACATCAATTTGTTCAGGAACAACTGGTCTGTCTTGCTTCTGAATGAAGTAAAGGAGCAGAATGAATGGGAAAGCTGGTATCATTTGTTTCTAAATCATTAGCCGCAGAAGATTCATTAGATGTTTACTTTAGCTTAAACTGATGGGAATACTCTGACTTTTAACATTCTGAACACTTAACCACGTTAGTTTAAAATTACTCTTATTACAGACTACTTGGACATGACTAATCTTTCTTTTCCTGTGCACTCAGTACCTCACAGTAGACAGACTCTAAATATTGAGGACTCCTGCCATTTGTTGTTAGTTATCCAGAGCCAGTGCATGGAGCATGGGCCTCCTGGAAGCAAGTAGAAGAGATTGTGTTGCTCGTGCTTGTCTCGCTAGCTCCTAGTTCCTGTGCCCGGGTCCCCACACACTGGGCTGGTCCAGGGTTAGGCTCTCAGCCACTAATCCACAGGCTGGTGGTTTGAACCCGCTTGGAAGCTCCACAGAAGAAAAACCGGGCAATCTGCTTCCATGAAAATGATCACTAAGCGGCCCAGGGAGGCAGTTCTACTCTTTGACACACGAGACTCCTGAGTCAAGATCAACTTCGTGACACCCAACCTCAACAACAGTCCTCTCCACTGGAGTAATCTGCAGATGTCAGGGACCTTGCTGTTTTACCTGGACAGGAATTCAGAATGGGATTACCTCCTCTCCAAAACTGCAATGATGTATAGCTGCATGGGTGAGTGAGTGGAATTCAATGGCTGTTTGAGTCTCCTGAAATCATACATAAAATTGTATGTGTTTGTGTGCATTTTTCTAAGGAATATACTCATAATTTCCCTCAGTGTAATTTAGTGTCAAGGCCTTCTTAATCCTGGTATAGAATTAAAAGTTCCTTTTGACTAGTGTGTGATAGGACATCTATTCACCGTTTCCCAGCTCCCAGGCTCAGTCTATGTGCAAAGCATGGGTACGAGAAAAGATTCTTTTGCTTCTGATTTAATATATATAGGTATAGGTAAAGGTGTTCTTCGACACTCTGAATCATGATGACATCCTCACACATCCAGGATTTGAATATTTGGTGTCTTTTATGAAGAGGTAAGAGGGAAAGCTCTGAGCATGAAGGAAGTCAATGTTTTGTAAAGACACTTTTTGTATCCCAAGAATTAAATCAGCCTTAAAAGCAAGATTGTGTTATTATTTTCTCTGACACTTACACATGATGATAGTTTATGAAGAAAAGACTCAGTAATTACTTACTCTGTGAATTAATTTTTTTTCTCTCCCTCTATACATATAAAAAATATTTTTTCTATGACCACTATTATCTAGTCCAAATATCTTGTGCTGTTTTGTGTGGACTAACTAGTGATAGTTGCAGTATGTATTAATCATTAAAGAATATATTTTAAATATAGATAATACCTTAGTTACAAACATGTGATCTGTGAGCAACTCCTACTTGCCCTTCATGTTATATCATCTTTCCCTCACATGGCAATGTTTCAATCAACCCTTAAAATCATATTTACTTGTTGCATGTGCAGCTTTGGGTTTTCATTTATATTTAAACCGGTTTATTGGCATGTAATCCACCAATAATACAATTCAACATTTCAGTCATATCAAGGAGAGTTGAACAATAATCATCACGATCAACATTCTTCTTTCTTGTGCTCATTGAAATTAACTCCTCATTACCCAAAACCTCTCCTGCCATACTCCCAAAAAACCAAGAATCCAGTGACATCTCTGGCCTATCCTGGGTTTCTTGAACAAAAATATAAAACAACAATAGCAACAACAACAAACTAATAATAACAAAGTAAAACAGAAAAACTTTAATTGAAAAAAGTAGAAAATATTAAAAACTAGAAAAATTTGAAATGAGTCAAAAGGGAGATTTTAAAAAAGGAGCTCAAGGGCTCAATAAATAGTAAATGTTTAGAAAATAATGATGGCAAATATGTACAAATATGCTTGATACAAGTGATGTATGGATTGTTACAAGAGCAGTAAGAGTGTCCCCCACGTGATGTTTTAATTTTAAAAAAGCAAAGTTAAGATATCTTTGATTTTTTTTATATGAGTACAAAAAAAGTTGTCAAATTATAGAAAAATGAAAAGGGGGGAGATCAAATGATAAGGTAGTCAAATTCTAACCTAACTACATCTTCCATAATCCACTTTCCAGTGCACTCTGCATATTATCAAAGCTAGTCTCAGCCTCGTCTATGAGCACAGGGAATGTGCCAGAGATTTAATGCGCCTATATTTCTCATTCACTTTTTTAAAAAAACTGAACTAATTTTAAGTGGTTCAAAGGGGAGATCAAATAAGATATTACATTTTAATCTAACCATATCTACCATAATCAACTCTGCAATGCTCTCTGTCTGATAACAAGAGCATTCTCATCCATCGACTCCAGTCAGAGGGGATTCCCGGGAGGCTCCATCTGTGGGTGGACCCTGCAAATGGAACTTGGGCTTCCACTGTCATCCACAGCCTTCTGCAAACCAGGAGTTCACAATGTAGGCTCGGGCAATGCTCCCTCCTTTGGATTGGGATTATTTTACTTCTTCCATGTGGACTTAGTTGACTCTTCACTTAGATGGCTGCTTGTTTGAAGACAAGCCTTTGAGACCACAGATGTTTATTCTTTGTGATAGCTGGGCACCATCTAGTTTCCTCCCCATACTTTACTGTACTCCCATTCATTCAGGGATCTCTTCCGGAGAGTGAGCATCAAGCAGGAACATGTCCTAAGAACTACTTGTTCTTAGATAAGGGCTAGAAGTAAGTGAAACCAAAGAGTGATTCATATATCTATGGTTTACATGTCTCCTATTCACCTTAGAGACTTCATTATGATTTTATGTTTGAGAATATTATGAAGCATTTCCCTGGTGCATAAGATTATTTTATTAATAGTCTCATTAATTTATCCAATGGAATTGAATTTAAAACATGGTTGAAAAAAGAAAATTTTACAAGTGTAAGCTGGCTATGAACCATGAATTGTGGACTTATACAAATTAAACTCTTAAGTAACTGGACACTATTTATGTAAACAATGGGGGTTGGCAGCTTTAAATTATTGAAAAGTCTTCAAATGTTTCTTGCAATAAAGTAAAACTCTTCAGAAAGAAAGCAAATATTTCCACAAATTGACCAATAAACAATATCAGGATAACTAAAAAGATTGATGCTGTCAGATATTTCATTTTACTAGAATCCCAAACAATGCCGAAGGAAGCAGCAGTCAGGAAATCTAATGATGGATTGAATTGAGCATAACTCCAGCCCAAGACCCTTTAAAGCAGCGGTTCTCATCCTGCCTAATGCCATGACCCTTTAATACAGTTCCTCATGTTGTGGTGACCCCCAACCATAAAATTATTTTCATTGCTACTTCATCGCTGTAATTTTGCTACTGTTATGAATCTGGTGACCCCTGTGAATGGGTCGTTCAACCCCCAAAGGGGTCACGACCCACAGGTTGAGAGCCACTGCTTTAAAGTGTTAATGCGCTAACAAAGATGTCTCTTTGAAAATGAGCATGAACCTGCCCCACACCATAGTCTTCTCAATGGTCTCACATGCATGTGAGAGCTGGACAATGAGTAAGGGAGACCAGAGACGGTGCTGCGTTCGACTGCTGGTGTTCATGAGGGTCGTGAAGGTACCAGGGGCTATCAGAAGAAAGAACCAATCTGTCTTCAAGAAGCACAGTCAGGACAACCGAAAAGTGGGTGAAGGGAGACGTCGGACAGCGTAAGATAGGACAACATAATAATAATTTGTAAATTTTCAAGGGTTCATGAAGGAGGGAGGGCTAGAGAGGAAGGGGGGAAATGAGGAGTTGATACCAAGGGCTCAAGTAGAAAGCAAATGTGTTGAGAATGATGATGGCAACAAATGTGCTTGACGCAAGGGATGGATGTATGGATTGTGGTAAGAGTTGTACTAGCCCCCAATAAAGTCATTTTAAAAGAAGAAGAATCAGTCCAGTCAGAATGCTCCTTAGAGGTGAATGCAGCAAGGCCTCCTCGCATGCATTTTGGACACGTGGTCAGCAGGGACCAGCCCCTGGGGAAGAACATCATGTTTGGTCAAAAGTGTCACCAAATGAAAAGGAAAAGTTTTGACGCAGTGGATGCGACATGGGACACAGAGCCGTGATTGAGAGGAAGGGACCGTACAAGAGGAGATTGTGACTCCGAATTACCTCAATGGCACTTCACAGCAGTGAGCAAATAATGCTTAGTATCGACTACATGCACCTGTTCCAACCTAACCCATACATTCTTAAAGACGCAGTGAGGAACTGATCAGTTTTGCTTCCTGGGAACGGCCTGTAATCAGAAAACAAATCTTGGTGTTTATGTTGCCTCCCAAGAATCGAGGAGGTGAAATTCTCCACCAAAGTTTGGAGGTGATTCATTAAATCACCCATAAATTAAGTTGTTCAAGATAACTTAGGATCTCAAAACTACAAATGTTTGGACTTTGGAGTGGGATGGAACAGAAAATAACTGAGGGAACTCAAGAAAAGATACAAAAGCAAAATTGAATGAGTGTGTATAAGTCCTAGCAAAGAAACTCGTGGGAAGAAGTGAGGAGCTGACTGGTACCATTTCAGGAGAGTGAAACATTAGTTTTTCAATAAAGTTAACTGAAAACTTGGCACCCTTTCATTTGATCTTACTTATGATCCATTTACATTTGTTCTAATTCTTAATACTTTGTTTCTTTCCGTTGAGGTTCCTGTCTGTTTTGCCTTGTTATTGTTGTTAATTTAAAAAATAATATTTTTCTGCCTATGAAATCCAGGATAGATAATTCTATAGGGACAGTAACTGGATTTGTGGTTCCTTAGGGACATGGCAGGGGAGGTTTGGAGGAAATTGAGTGCTAAAAACAGTGAGTACGGGAAATAAAAATATATATATTCTACAATTGATTGTGGTGATGACTGCACAACACTTCTCAATACAATTGAACTATTATTGAATTAAGAGATATGTGAATTGTATGCCAATTAAGCTACCTTTAAAAAAAAAAAAAAGAAACCCTCACTGCCGCACAGTTGATTCAGGGTCACAGTGGCCATGTAGGACAGAGTAACATTGCCGCTAGGGGTTTCCAAGGCTGTAACCTTCACAAGAAGAGGAAGGGTCATCTTTCCGGGAAGGAGCGAGCAGTCAGTAGGTTCGAACTGCTGACTTGGTAAATCGCCTGCTCAGCCACCAGAGCGTCTGACAAAAGCAGATCTGAAACCCGTTCTTCTGAAGTGGCTCTGGCTGAATTCAAACTGTCAACCTTTCTGTTAGTAGCTGTGCATTTACATCACCCCGGAGCTCCTACAACGACACCACCACATAGCGGAGCAGTTCGGGCAATGGGCTGCAGCCTGGTCTGTGAGGAAGAGAGAGGGAAATGGAAACTCGGGGCAACGGACATGGAAGTGATCTCAGCGCGTGCAAATGTCTCCCCAACAGGTTGCGCTTTAAAGGCAATTCAGTGACCAAGTTGCTCTGGAAACTTAAGCTCAAATAGCAGTAAAGTGTTTTAAAAGTAAATAAATAAAAGGCATTAGTGAAGGAAAGGAAAGAAG
This sequence comes from Tenrec ecaudatus, assembly GCF_050624435.1. Classification (NCBI taxonomy): domain Eukaryota; kingdom Metazoa; phylum Chordata; class Mammalia; order Afrosoricida; family Tenrecidae; genus Tenrec; species Tenrec ecaudatus. Next base: position 110,367,849 of record NC_134536.1, read on the forward strand.
CTGGGAGGGGAAGGTAGGACGGGTGGAGCTAGAATAATCTGAGATTATAAAAATCTTTCTGGCTATTGATCACATAACAAACAGATAAAAGCAGGTACAAACCACGTGAAGCTGCGGTTCTCACAAGAAACACGCTGTCTTACTGAAATGCCTAAGAGCCCCAGTCCTTAAACGACTACTGGTTCTCTACTTACCAAGAAGCTCTCTGCTCTCTAATCAGAAATCATCAGAAGTATTGCTGTTTGCAGCGATGTTAATAAGAATTAAACACCCCACCTTTGCCTGGAGGCTTTAAGTCAATTTGACCCTTAGATATAACCTTGCTCAGGGCAGAGCTTCAGATAAGGGGCACCCATTCCACATTTATCACATAAGCAATGGTTCTAAAGATTGTGTGGGATCAGGCAGCATTTACTGGCAGTTGTGGATCTACATAGATAGTTATGACTGAGAGCCAACTCAGACACCTAACAACAATTATATGATTTCAAATAGGAGAAACAAAAAATGAAATATGTCAATGCACTGGTAGCGAAATGTTGATCAAATATATTATGAAATCATGGACTATAGTGCATTCGTTTATGAGTAGTGAGGAACATGAGAAAAGAGTTCCAGGGGCTTAATGCTGATTAAATGTTTTGGTGTAATGATACATATCATACAACTTAATGTAGGATTCCCTCTTTTTCTCTTTTCTCCTTTCCTCTCCTCTCCCCATGCCTTCTCCCTCCCTTCTCCCTAACCTTCTCTCTCTCAAATTCCAACTAAGCCTTAAAAGGACAGTAAGATAATGGCAACATATGCACAAACATGCTTGATACAGTTGATATATGGAGTGCTATAAGAGCTGTAAAAGCCCCAATAAAATGATTTTCAAAAGAAAATCCTTGAGTTGCAGCAGACATGTTCTCCCAGTGATACGCGTGTCTTGCTCTTCAAAGTGGGTCTCCTTTCTAAGCAGGGGCTTCCAAGGGCATCTACTAGGCTGATTAAATGCAGAGAGGTCAAGATCAAAGGATTATGGTGACTTTATTTTTGGATTCTTGGTAGTAACCTTGGTGTGTTTTCTCTATAAACACAGGACAATCATGGGAGCGTATGAGAAAGTTTTAAGAAAAGTACATTGGTGAGAAAAAGCCGAGGGAAGCTGGAACGAGGAGGGTAGCAAGCACTGTCCTATGAGAATTTCACTATTACCTTATTCATCTGACGGTCCTGGTCTTGCCTTTTCGGACTTCTCTTTGTTCCCAAAACTCACAGAACCTGGAAATAGAACATGGCTTTAGTCCTTCAAGGACACCAACACTGCCATTTGGACATGGTAAAAATGAAAGAGCGTGTTCTCCAGAGAAACAAGACTAGGACACATGATTAGAGAGAGAGAGAGAGAGAGAGAGCTAAAGAAATGAACAGATAATTAGTCTATAAAGCAGTACAAATGGCTCAGTGCAACTCCCTTCTGTTGAGATAGCCAATACCCTGGCAGTCCTTCAAGTCTTGAGGGCCGTCAGGTGCAAGTCATGGAAGCAGATGGCTGAGTCCTCTGTAGAGGAATTCAGGCAATCCGGCCACAGGCAGCAAACAGCAAGGCAGCCACCAAAGTCATCCAGGTGACAGGGTCCGGCAGTCCCCAGTTCAAGCAATGTATACTCCAGTAGCATGGCGAAGCAGGTCTTGAAGGAACCTCAAACTACAGAAACACAGTCCAAGGGTTGGGTGTCCCACAGGTAGTGTAGCTCACTAGTTGAGGCAGAGAACCCGCTAAGGGAGCCGCACACTGATCTGATCATCAGACAAGAAAGGTGAGGCTCACTGAACCTTTTATCTCTCCACCCTTCAATTAAACTACACTTCATTTAATATCACATCACATGTGTTCACTGGCCAGGTTGGCACAATAAACCTACCTATCACAGAGTTTAGATGTCTTTGCAGAAGGGTTATAGAGACCACCTCTAGACATGTCACGAAATAAGAGCTTCGTGTTTTGTTTTGTTTTTTACATTTTATTAGGGTATTTTGATATTTTTGTTGAATAAGGTTTCTATAATTTTGTAGCACTACTTTTTTATTTCCTCTGGAACACGCCAAGAGCTATTAGTTTTCTTCTTGGGGTTGGTGAAATTATGGGTGTTTTATTTGTTCACTTGCTTGCTTTTCTCTCTGTGCTTTTGTATATTTTCCATTTTCCCCTAAAAATGAATATTTATTACTTTTGTACTGTTGAAAATGCGATTTAAATGTGAAAAACAATTGTCTCCTCATTTCACCTATTTCTTCTTTTTGTGTGTGTGTGTTCTTTTTTAACATGAAGTGTTGTTTGCCTTTCTTCGAGGTTGTATTTTCACTGTTCAAGTTTGCACTGCAGAGGATGGTCATTTCAGAGACCTGGGAAGTCCCAAGAGCCACCCAAATTATGGACGCAGTATTGGCCAATGCAGTGCTTCTCTCTACAGTTTAATGAAATGTGGTAATGGTGGAACATGCAGAGAGAATGGATCTACTGTTCGGTAAGTACAGCATTAGTTGGAAAGTAAGGGCAGGTTATTTACATTCACTTTAGTAACATCCCTCTCACACACAACGAACACAAACCAACACTCATTTTTAAAGTATTTCCATGTAGAGCGGCTCACTGGCCATGAGAATTGATAAAGACAACTAGAAACTGGGTCTGCAGAACCGTTGTTTTCAAACAAGCAACCATCTAAATTATGATCAACTAAGTCCATATGGAAGAAGCACACTAGCCTGTGTGATCCAAGGATTGTAACGACTGTAATCCAAACTGAAGGAGGAAATGGTATCAGAGCTTCAATTGTGAACACCTGGTTTCAGAAGGCTCCGGATGACAGTGGGAGCACAAAATCCATTTGTACGTGGTTTAAGCCTCTGGTGAATCCCTTCTGGTCATAGTTAAGCGATGTGACTTGCCCTGTTATCAAACAGAGAACATTGCAATGTGGATCATGGCAGACATAGTTATATCAAAATGTAACATCTTATCATTTGATCCTCCTTCTGACCAGTTGTAAAGCTGTGGATTAAGTCCCTGGTGAGTCCCCTCTGAGCAGGCACCAGGAAGGTGAATAGCATGCTATCAAGCAGAATGCACTGCAACGTGGATTTTGCAGATGCACTTAGGTTAAAATGTAGCACCCTATCATTGGATCTCCACTATGATCCATTTCCATTTCTTCTAGTTTTTAAAATTTTCTTCTTTCTTTTCTTTTTTTTTTTTCTTCTTTCTTTTCTATTGAGGTTTTTGTCTGATTGGCTTTGTTATTGTTGTCCATTTGCTTGCTTTTTATGTTTTGTGTTTATAAAATCCAGGATAGGTCATTCTAGAGACACAGTAACTGGACTAATGGTTCCTTGGGGGTCTGTCAGGGGAGGTTGAGGAGAAATGGGGAGCTAAAGATGATGAGTCCAACAAAGAAGAAATATTCTAAAACTGATGTGGTGATGATTATACTCTTGAATTGCATTATGCCCATCAAACTGTTAAAAAAACAAAATGAAAGGGGGAAAAGTGATTACATTATGACACAGTGTGCCCTGGCACTTTGTTATTGATATAGCAAAGAAAACCCTGTTGCCAGATGGGATGATGTTTGTTGTGGGGTGCTAGTTGGTCCAAGCCATACCAACCCCATGTCATGGAGTAGACTGGTTTATAGGTGTCCTAGGCCCAATGTTCTCGGAGGGAGTCTCTGTGTCTTATCTCACCATCTCTGGTATGTTCCCATTTCCAGCCTTACCATGAGCGGCCTAGTTTCTAACTGCTGTAGCACCAGGGACCTTTCCCATAGTATCCTGGCTCGGATTTACAGTGCATATCTGGGGGTAATATCATTCATTAGGCTGCCTCCTTCTTGTCAAAATTCAATCACAGCCTCAGAAAGGCTTCTTAACAGTCACCCAAAACTGTTCCTTTTTAAAGTCATTCTTTACCACCTAATTATGTTTTCTTTTTCCCATAATATATCACTTTTTGATTTTGTTTGCTTGTATACTATTTATGTTTTCCCTGACATTAAACCTGATCTCTTATGCTACTGTTTAGCTGCTCTGCCTATATGTTATACAATACATAATGGGCTTTTGAAATTCTACAATGTACAAAAGACTTTCAGAAAACTTTTGTTAAACTAATCAGTAAATAAACAGTCAATGAAAAGAGAAAGGAAAATCATCCTAAAGGCTCTGAATAAAAAGGCAAAAGTTAAAACAAGCAAAGTGCATGGGGGCATGACAATGAATACAAATTGGCTGAAACAGAATATGTTGTTGATTTGTCATGAGGAAGAGGACAGAGATCTAACATGATAGATAATAAATTTTATTTATCTCAAGAGCAACACAGGAACAATCCTAAAGAAAAGAACCATTTAACAGGTATTCCTTTGCAGTGTTAGTAGGGAGAGCATGAAGGGGGTAGGGTGTGGTGGGAAATTGTTCTGGAAATCTAGGTCCTTTATAAAGGACTTGAAGTTTAAAATGGCTATAGGCCAGGAAATTAAAGAATTCATTTAAAAGATATTGCAGAGAAACATCTATGTTTTGGGGGGCCTGGTGAATATGAGATGTGGGAAGAGAGTAAGAGGGACATCAAGTCTAAATTAATCTAAACTTGATGTATTCATGAAATTTACTTAAAAATATTTAAAATGTATTAAGTTGGATTTCTAGGGGATCATTTTTGTAATTTTATAGCACAAGATACAGAATTAATGAAATTTTGCGGCACAAGAATTAGAACAATGTGAGCCTTATAAAGAACTGAAACTCATGCAGTGATGTTGAATTAGATAAAATAGGTTAGTTTTATTACTGTAAAAAGTGAGCAGAAGTACTGGTCTTGATTTTAGACAGAATATAATTCAAGACCAAAGGCAGTAAATGACCAAGAAAAATATATTTTACTGATAATAGTTAATATTCACAACAAAAAACTTTTAAAAATTTAAATACACATATCTAAGCACCAAATACCACAACACACTAATAGACTATTTAAAACATCACTTTCATGAATAAAAGTAATGAGAAGCTATAGAAGACATAAGAAACATAATAAAAGAATTACTTACGTGCAAAGGATGTGGAAACAGTGGGGAAAATAATGGGCTGGTAATTGGGGATTGATACTCTTTAAAATATTTATTTTTTAAGCTTTGATTCTTTAAACAATAGTAACATTTCCCATACTATAATAGAGACTATAAATATATTGTTATAGTAATGTTTGTTATACAAGGGAGCTTCAAAGTATTTGTGGAAAAGTTTAATCAAGAGATAATGAAAGTTTCCCTTGAACATTTGAAAGTCCCTTGTACAGGTATGAATACTATATACCTATTTAGGTAAATCAAAAAGCATTGCCATAGATCATAGAAACATTCATTAGACAAAAGTATCCAAGTGTTAAGTTACTATCTCTCAACAACATACTTCATCTAGTTCTGTGTACTTCTGAAGATAGTGTTTCCATGTTTAACCCTCCCCCAGAGAATTCAGCGTTTCCGTCATGTCCAATAGCAGTATGGCATGCCTGGGGGCTCCCAATAGCAGTATGGCATGCCTGGGGGCTCCCAATAGCAGTATGGCATGCCTGGGGGCTCCCAGTAGCAGTATGGCATGCCTAGGGGCTCCAATAGCAGTATGGCATGCCTGGGGGCTCCAATAGCAGTATGGCATGCCTGGGGGCTCCAATAGCAGTATGGCATGCCTGGGGGCTCCAATCAGGCCACTGGTCACCGTTCTTTGAGTTTGGGGGATAAGCCATCAGAAGGGGCAAGGTCAGGGCCGTAGGGTGTATGGGGTAAGATCTCCTCAGAGGCTAGCCCTTGCTATCCCCAAAGAATAAGTAGGTACATTATCATGCAAGGGGGAAGGAAGAGGTGGAATTCCCTGGCAAATTTTCTCGTCTTTTCCTCACCAATGCAATTTTCTTAAAATTTCTTCATAATAAGCTTCTGTGATTGTTCTATATATTTGAGGAAATCTATCAAGGTTATTCCTTTAGGATTGTGAAATCATCGCCGTTATAAACAGATGCCATAGCCTTCCGAACTGATTTCTTTGCCTTACACTTGAATTTAACTGGCCCGGCAGATCCTTTTGGAAGCCACTGTTTTGATTAGGCCTTTTAAATTTTTTTTAAGGCACCTTAACAACATGCTATGTGTTGGGTTGCTAACCACAAGGTCAGTAGTTCAAAACCACTAGCTTCCCAATGGGAGAACGATGAGGCTTGTACTCCCATAAAGATGTCTAGCCTCAAAACCCTACAGTTGTATTATTCTGTATCGCACACTCACTCTGAAGCAGAATCGACTCGATGGTTCTAAGTGTGGTGAGTTTTTGACATGACTAAGACTAGAGAGAACATTTCTGCAGCCATCCCCATCACAGTGATTGCAGTTGGCTTGGGACAAAGCTGTGCCGGTAGCAACGGGGACCCTTGTAGCAAGGCTTGTTTACTTACCTTCGTATCATATAATCTAGGATGGAGCGCTAGTTGTGTAGTTATTAGCATTGGCTGCTAACTGCAAGGTCCACGGTTCTAAACCACCAAGGACTCCTCTAGAGAAAGACAGGGCTGTGTACTCGGTAAAGAGTTCCAGTCTCAGAAACCCACGGGGGCAGTTCTGCTCTGTCCTATAGTCGGCAGCAGAGCGGCAAGCTTGTTTCATTGTGGTGTTTGGTCGCCTGAGCCTGAAAGAGAAACAACAGCAGTGATAAATGAACTTAATCGCATTACAAATGAGCAACCTCCACATCCAAAATGGCCAGGTCCATTCCAAATCATGGAGACCCTGAGTCTCCAAAGAAGGGTCCCAAGGGGACGAGAAGCTGCGGTCTGTTGAAAGCAGGCTGCGAGGTGTGTCTGCCCAAGAGCCGCGCAGTGGACCTGGAGAGCCAGTTGTTCCTGGATTTTGAATATCTGGGAAACTGAGCAGAGTAGATCTGTATGTCCATGATTCACAATATCTATCGAAGATACTGAAGAGTTTACAATAAATAAAAATGTTTTACCGAGAGCTTCCCAAACTTATTATACAACAGAATCTTCTACTTTTTTTCCTCCAGTAAGGTCTCTCTAACATCTACAGAACATTTTAAAAATCCCATACAAGAAAGTAAGAATTGCCTGAAAGGCATGTTTCCTTTTTTAAGCCTTGGAGGGCAGCTTGAAGTTGAGTGGGTAATAAAACAACGTCGCTTTTTAGGAAGTTTGTTGAAACAGAACTTCACTGAGCATGTTTGCATTAGGATATTTACCCTGAGTGAACAAAGTATTTTGCAATCAATGAAAACACACAAAAGCCTAAGTTAATTATTCCCCTACTTTATAGATAAAGATGGAACCAGGTCTCTATCTTTGGCAGTTCACGGTCACATACACTTAAATTATGAATAGCAGCTATCCTTCCAGAACATTCCCCAACCACCTCAATTGGTCAACACTTACCTGGCAGACTAGAAGAGCTTTCTAGAGACCAGAAAATAGAAGCAGGTATACCTTACAATGTGTTGTACTGGTGCTGATGCCATTGGCTGTCAGTGGCTTTTAATTTATAAAGTTGGGAAAATTTAAGTGTTATATCAATAAATTATCCAGGTGACCACTCCTAGTTCAAAATAGAATGGCTTCATCTGTAGGCCACTGGACACCCTTACAGAAGGATCTCGGGGAGGAGACGAGCCACTCAGGGTGCGATGTAGCAACGATGAAACATACAACTTTCCTCTAGTTCCTAAATGCTTCCTACCTGCCCGCTCCCCCCCCCACCCGCCCAACTATCATGATCCCAATTCTACCTTACAAATCTGGCTAGACCAGAGGATGTACACTGATACAGATAGGAACTGGAAACACAGGGAATCCAGGACAGATGATCCCTTCAGGATCAGTGCTGAGAGTGGCAATACCAGGAAGGTGGAGGGAAGGTGGGGTAGAAAGGGGGAACCAATTACAAGGATCTACATATAACCTCCTCCCTGGGGGATGGGCAACAGAAAAGTGGGTGAGGGGAGACACTGGGCAGTGTAAGATATGACAAAATAATAATTTATAAATTATCAAGAGTTCATGAGGGACAGGGGAGTGGGGAGTGAGAGGGGGAAAATGAGGAGCTGATGCCAGGGGCTTAAGTGGAGAGCAGATGTTTTGAGAATGATGAGGGCAATGAATGTACAAATGTGCTTGACACAATGGGTATAAGTATGGATTGTGATAAGAGTGGTAGGAGCCCCCAATAGAATGATTTTTTTAAAATATCATGGCTTTAAATTCCATCTGAAACTTTGGTATTTTATTACTTTAATGTTTATATTCAGTTTAAATGCTAGTCTATTTATAATTGGATGTATTGCTATTTGTTAGTTTGTGTATGCTTCTCTTATTTGCATGCATTCGTGTTCTGATTGCAACTCGTTTATATTTACTCCTATCAGTGGCATGTATGAGGGTAATTTTTAAAGTATTTCCATTAGAGCTCCAGTTCACACAGGGTAAATGGAACCAAAGTGTGTGTGACATAGCTCTGTGCTTAGTAAGTGGCAGCAAACAGGTTCTCTCAGTGTAACACTTGTCTTAATTACACAAAGACCAAAAATCAGACTCACTGGTATCAAGTCAGGTCCAGCTCGTAGTGACCTCAGAGGAGAAGGCAGAAGTACCCCTGTGGGCTTCAGAGCCAGGACTGGTTTCTGGGAGCAGCAAACCTCGCCTTCTTCCCACCGAGAAAGGGACTGCTGACCTTGCAGGTGGCAGCGCTCCCCGGCCACTGAGGCCACTGCTAGGTGCCTTCCACAGATCCGCCCCATCAGAGCGGTGGTTTCTGCGGAGATCCGCTGTGCTGCTAAAGGCAAGGCCGAGAGGTCAGCTGAGGAGGTGATGGGACCTGGTTGGGGAGATCCAAATGAGTAATCTTGGTAGATTTTTCTCAAAGACACAAGGAAATCATAGCAGCTTATAAGGAAGTTTGAAGAAAAATGAAAACTGCATTGTCTGGAAACAGGCCAGGAAAGTACTCGGGACTCTCCAGTCTCTCTACTCCCCCGCCCCCCACCCTAGGACATGCACTTGTGTGTCTTGTAAAGATCGCAAAGGCTGTCTCTTCACAGAATCTCACTGGGAAACCTTACCAGCCCACCATATGGCCCTGATCTTGCCTCCTTGGACTTCTGTTTCTTCCCAAGAACTCGTAAGAGGAGCGCAGGCTGAGCTCCTTAGGGATGCCCACACTGCCCTGTGGGCAAGGCATAAATAGTAGAGCGCAGGGTTGTTGGGGGAGGTTGGAGAGACAGAGCGCTGCCTTCAGGAGTGTATAGATCTAGCAATAATCATATATCATTGATCCCGGATTCCAGAGGGGGGAGGAGGGGAAGGGAGGGGGACAGAGGAGCTGATACCAAGGACTCAAGTAGAAAGGTAAGATTTTGGAAATGTTGATGGCAATATGTGCAAGTGTGCTCCATACATTCGAATGGTGGATTGTTATAAGATTTGTAAGAGCCCCCCAATAAAATGATTAATAAAAAGAGAGAGATGTTTAAGATGATTAATGATTCTAAAGTTCTCTAACCCTACAAATCCGTTTTTAGCTTCTTTTTCTAACTTGTTTACTACTATAATCAAGTAAGTTTCATAATATCCATTGCCATCAAGTACTCTCAAATTCATATTAAGACGTACAAGGTGGAGAGAGGTGTGCTCATCAGATGTGCTGATTTACAGCCTTAGAAACATTATGTGGCAGTCAGTCCTACTACGTGCACCCTGTAGAGCTACTCTAGTGGGGTCTGTTTGAAGGCATTGGATTTTTTATTTCCTTAATTAGAAGAGTGAGCTTTCAACCACATGAATAAATAAGGAAAAAACATTCCCTGAGAACGTTAGAGAGAGTGCAAGTCAGGGATGAAAAGGCCCCATGTGTTCCTAATGGCCAAGACTTCTAGTGTGCTTCAGAACAAGGGGAAATTATTACCGTATATACTTGTGTATAACCTGAGTTTTTCAGCACATTTTTTATGCCGTTTGTGTGATAAAATGAGATGCCTTAGCTGATATTCAGGTCGGCTTATACTCGAGCATATAGGTACCTGAACTTTATGAGAAATGGCATTTTCGAAGAGGAAATGGAAAGCTTGACTGACATTACAAAGGGGCTAAGAAGAGGACCTGAGTCTTGGAAGACCACCGTTCTCAGGGAATGTTTTTTAGTCTCTTATGATTTTATATCATTGCTTCATATTCTGGATTCTTGCAAATAGATAAGGCACAGCTTGTACTAACTCAACATTCTTCAAGTATAGAATGTTGAGTGACATCCGTTACATCAGTCATGTGCAACCAGAACCACTATCTATTGGCAAATTTCCCATGGGCATTGCTTCTGTATAATTTTCAAGGAACCATTTAATTTGATTTTCAACAAATGAATTCTAATTTGCTTCCACAAAGAAAGCTGTATTGCTTAGTAGCACAAGCTGTAAGGAAATGGGGGCATCCTTCAGATGGTACAGCTAGGCATTTCTGCCAATTTTTAATGTGACTAATAGGAAGCCACCTTTTGAAGTAACAGTAAGAGAGTATATAAAAGTGAAAGTGAAAATAAGGATTCTGTCCTAACTCCTCCATATTCCATATGGATCAAAGGGCCTGGCTCTTGGAATTTAAGAACTGCATGCGCTTATCTTAGAATATAGGTGTCAAATAAACATTTCCCCTTGAGACAAGTTGCAGATTATTCTGATGAATAGAAATCTGCCTTGCATGGTGGTCACAGTAAAAGTAGCGCATAGCAGTCCCACAAGACTTGGTGTAGTGATTGAAGCTTTGTTATAGATATGGTGTTCGTTACTGCTCCTTAGAACTTTCTCAAGTAGTCGAAGCAGATCATGTAATCCCAGTCCAGTAAATGGAAAACCCAAACTCCAGATGTTGCGGCTGAATCAAGAAGATGTGTGAGCCCCTTGAAAATAGCACCCAAACCCCAAACTAAAACCATTACCATTGACTCGATCCCAACCCAGGTTGGATATGTGTTTTACAGCAGCCAGACTTCATAGCATGTCCTTGGCCTAACCTTCATGGAAGCAGGTGGCTATGTCTTTCTGTCATGGTGATAGTGGTTAGGTTTAAACCACCAATGTTTAATTTAGGAGTTGAGAATAAGCAGTTTGTACCACCAGAGAACCTTGAAAGTAGAACAGCACTACCGCGATCAGTTATTTCCATTGCTGGGTCAAGATTCTCTCTAGGAGTTAAATAATCAAATATGAATTTAATAGTAATTCATAATTTTAAAATTTTATTGGGGGCTCTTACAGTTCTTATCACAATTCATACATATATCCATTGTGTCAAACACATCTGTACATATGTTGTCATCATCTTTTTCAAAACATTTTCTTTCTACTTGAGCCCCTGGCATCAGCTCCTTATTTCTCCCTTCCCTCTCCCATATCCCCGTGATAATTTAAAAATTATTCCTTTTTTTCATGTATTACACCAACTTTTCTGCAGTCTGTCCTCCTGGGAGGGGGTCATATGTTGATCATTGTGATTAGTTCCCCATTTCTCCCCACCCCACCCTCACCTACTATTGCTGCTCCACTTATTGGTCCTGAGGGGTTTGTCTGTTCCGGATTCCCTGTGTTGTGAACTCTTATCTGTACCAGTGTACATGTTCAGGTCTAGCCAGATTGATAAGATAGAATTGGGATCATGGTAGTGGGGGAGGGGAGAAACATTAAAGAACTAGAGGAAGGTTGTCTGTTTCATCGGTGCTATACTGCACCCTGACTGGTTCTTCTCTTGCTTGTGGACATTCTGACAGGTGTCCAATTGATTACTGATGGGCTTTGGGTCTCCACTCTGCCCTCACCCTCATTTCCAGGGATATGATTTTTGTTTGTTTTGTTTTGTTTTGTGTCTTTGATGTCTGATACCTGATCCCATCAACACCTCATGATCATACAGGCTGGTGTGCTTCTCAGTTAGATGGCTGCTTGTTTATCTTCAAGGCCGCAGACACTATATCTTTTGATAGCCGGGCACCATCAGCTTTCTTCACCACATTTCCTTATGCACCCATTTTGTCTTCAGCCATCATGTCAGGGAAGGTGACCATCAGAGTGCTGTGTTAGTAGAACAAATTGTTCTTGTGTTGAGGAGTACTTATGGCATTTGCTGCCATAATAATTTATAAATATATGTACATATATCTATTCCCCTGTCATGGTATATACATTTATTTACATATATTCATGCCTGTATTCATTTAGATCTCTATGAATGTCCTTTGCCTCCCAGTTCTTTCCTCTATTTCCTTTTACTTTCCTCCTGTCCCACTACCATGTTTGGCCTTCATTCAGGTTTTGGTAATTTCTCTTGGCTACATTACTCTTGATCGAGCCCCCTCCCCCACCCCCTAGCATCCTATGCTCTCCTCTCCATCAATTTTAGATCACTGATTCATCCCTTGTCCCTGGGTTTGTTGGTACCCCATAATAATTAAATTATTGGTTACTTGTTCATTTAAATGACATAACAAAAGTGTTAGAGAAGTTTTTTATTTGCTGAGTACAATCTGTTCATTTATTCTTATGCTTTAATGGAAGAGTTATCTTCAATTGGCATTTCATATTTCCTCCAAATTGGAAGTGCTTGCCTCATAACACAGACCCTCGGGATTTCTGAAATTGCACATGGGGGGACGTTGCAGCTGGAAGTCTACCAGGAGAGCACTAATTTGAACAAGTAGACTGGAATAAGAATGAACTGGGGAAAGACTACTTTTACAAGTTTCCTTAGAGGATTCTAAAATCTTCTTGTCAAAATTGTAACCAGTGTTTTTGAATTTTTATTGCCATAACAACGAAATACTTACTATGTGAATTACCGAGTGCAAAGCACCCTCTAGTGAGAAATAGCCCCGTGAGTATCAGATGATGGCTTATGAACGTCACAGGTCTCTGTCTTTGAAGCAGGAGAATTTTATGGTACAAGTTACATGTTAATAAAACTGTTAAAAGCATAAAGGCTCCCATTCATGGGTATTCAACTCCAGTAGCTGCTGAAGTTTAAAGAGAATTTTAATACTTTTGACATTTCTTTTTATTAAAAGATCATTTTATTGGGGGTTCTTACAACTCATAACAATCCATAAATCAATTTTATCAAGCATATTTGTACATATGTTGCCATCATTCTTTTCTAGAAATTTATTTTCTATTGAGCCCTTGGTATTGGCTTCTCTTTTTTCCCTCCCTCCCTACCTCCCCCCAACTTCATGACCCTTTGATAAATTATTAATTTTTTTCATATCTTACCCTGAGCACTGTCTCCCTTCTCCGAAGGTTTCTGTTGTTCGTGCCCATGGATGGGGGTGGTGGTGGTTATGTGTCGATCATTGCAATCACTGCCCTCCTCTCCGCACTTCACACTATGCTCCTGGTATCACTCTTCCCATTCCTGTTCTTGGATTCCATGTGTCATGAGCTCTTATCTCTTCTCTGTACCTGTGTGCATGCTCCAGTCTAGCCCACCGTGAAGGCAGCACTGGGGTCATGATAGTGGGGGGTGAGGAAGCCTCAAGGAACCAGAGGAATATTATGTGTTTCATCAGTGCTTTACTGTACCTGGTTGACTCATCCCTTCCCTATGGTCATTCTGTGAGGGGACATTCCATTGACTATAGATAGCTTTGGGTCTCTGCTCTGAACTCCCTTGTTCTTAATAATATATTTTGTTTGCTTGTTTGTTTGTTTGTTATGGGTCTTCTGAAACCTGTTTCCCGGTCCTGGCGACACCTCATGATCACACAGGCTCGGTGTACTTCTTCCATGGGGGCTTGTCGCTTCTCTCCTAAATGGCTGCTTGTTTAACTTCAAACCTTTAAGACCCCAGACCCTATATCTTTTGATAGGCAGGTACCAACTGCTTTCTTCACCACATTTGCTTATGCACCCATTTTGTCATCAGCAATCGTTCCAGGAGGGTGAGCATCACAGAATGCCAGTTTGTTCGAACAAAGGTTCTTGCATTGAAGGAGGGTATGAGCAGAGGTCCAGAGTCCATCCACTACCTCAGTGTGCTGCCATATAATTATATATAAGTAGATATATGAATGTACATAGGCCAATACCTCTATTTTATGGATTAATGTATTTATATATGTATACCCCTATGCTTATACCGCTATCCAATACTTTGCTTCCTAGATCATGCCTGTTTCCTTTTACCTTCCTCCTGCACCACCACCATGCTCGCCCTTCTTCTGCCCCTTAGTAATTCCTCTCAGCTAGATTGCTGTTGCTCCAACACCCCCAGGATCTCCACGTCCTCCTTGTTGTTGATTTTAATTCCCTAGTTGTTCCCCTGTCTATGGCGTTGTTTGCTCACCACTCCCTTTCCCCACTTCTTTCTCTCCCCAAGTTCCTCCAGGACTTGCTTTCTCTTCAGGCTTGCTTCCCATGCCTATCTTATATAAGCAGACTAACCAACAATGACATAGACTAAACAAAAGATTGAAAAATGAAAAAAAAGCATATATCATTCCAAGTCTGTCCCATGACCTTTATGACTATCTCCCCCCTGGTCCTGAGTGAATTCCGGGAGCAGTCCCTCCTGGCCTGAAATCTATTTGGGGGGCTCTTTAGGGCTTTTTGGCGTGGCTTTGCTCCTGTTGATGGTCTGTTATGTTCCTGTCATGGTTTGCCCTGCTGCAGGGGGTTCAGAGCAGACTAAGTCCCGTCCGTGTGTCCTCAGTATTATCCTCTGTCATGGTATGCTCCAGTGAGGGGACAGCATGTCTTGAGCTCTCTGTGTCTTAGCAGCTCCATGTAGGGACGTCACCTTTTGACAGTTTTTTAATATATATATTCTGTTCTACTTCCAATAAGAAAATTTTTAAGGGAGAAAAAAATTGGCCTTTCAAATATACTTTTCAAAAGTGTTTCAGAAGTTTTCCTGTATCCTCATCTTAGTCCCAGGCTCTTCGATTTATGTGATCAATTTTTTTTTTACCAGAAATACAGAAGTATCTAGAAAATATAGTGGAGAGGTAAAAGCTAAAGTTTAATCTTCTCTTGAACAATATAGAACACACATTATGGAATATCTTTAGACACTCAAGAGGGGAGTGCCATTCCAAAACATAAACTTTGTGGCACCTGGGGTAAATTTAAAAAGCAAAATCCAAAGATTTTTTTTCCTCTCAGAACTAGTCAAAATATATTAATCAAGCATCATTTAATTGTACAAAAAATTTTAAACCCTCTCTTCTGTTCCCATTATAGCTGGAAGTGGGAGACGTTGTTTTTGTCCATCAGGGAAAGTCTTGTGTCAATTAAGGGCAGAGGTGGGGTTCAGTGAGACTCTGGTAAATTGTTGAAAGGTCTGCTTCCCTGCTCCAAGGAGATCCAGCTGTGTTCAAATGTAATTTCTCAAGAGGGAGTTTAATAAGACACAGCTCGTGTAAGGCCTTTTCCCCCCTGGGATCGCTGTGATGCAATAGGCAAAAAGAAAAACAAAACACTAGTTCTGTTCTTAGTCAGTCGGGAAGGTCAACAAGTAAGAGGTTGTCTAACTCTAACATATTCCTTCGTGTACGTCTGCATGTGGTACACATGAATATAAAAACATATTAGGCCAATTTTTACTTCATTTGAATTGCACTTTGCTTGACCATCAAGTCATCTGTTGACTGTGACTGAGAAGAGCACAATGCAGGAAAACCATAACATACACAGGCAAGTTAGATTAAAAAAAAGAGTGCCACAGGCCATAAGTACAATAGGATTAAAAAGGTGTAAAATAAGAAATGCATCCTAAAACATGAAATGCATCCTACTTATACCAAGGTCACAAATGAGGCTTATTTACAACATAAATATTTCCTTTTTTCCCCTAAAAATTCCTCTAAGAAGCAACTGAAAGCTAAAAATTATTTTCCCTTATATCACAGGACACAAATTTTTATATCAATGTTTAGAGATTAACAAACACCCTAGGGCCCACCCATGGGCTCTCTAGGGACCTCTAGAATCTCTGATTAAAAAATCTTTTGCTCAATCTGTCCCATTCTATATATTTCACCCAACCCTGGTTAGTTCAATCTTCTATTACACCTCTGCTCCTCTATATACTTGCACTTGTTTGCCTAGTGATGTTCTGTTCCTTGAACTCTCCTCACTCTTATCCGACTTGTCCTACAAATCTATTAGATCACATCACTTTGTTGTCACTTCTCTTGTCGATGCAGCAAAACGTAAATCCTTTCATCTGTCGTGCAAGGTATATTATGACCATCTGCCAGCCTATCTATTTCTGCTACACTTTTCTCACTGAATTGTATCTCTAGCCAGCCTCTCAAGAGACACCATTCAGCCAAGCCACCAACTGGATCTTCCTATGAAGCTGTAGCCAGCTGGTTAATTCATTGCCTTGTAGTTGTTTCCTCCCAATTTCCTCTCACTTTGCTTTTCCTTCATTCATGCTTCCTCATTAGAAGTAGCTCCAGTAGCCTGTTCAAACCCACGGGTCACTCCACTAGAGAAAGATGAGGCTATCTGCTTCACTAAAGATGTATAGCCTTAAAAACCCTATGTAGGGTCCCAATGAGGAGGGGCAAACTCAATGATAGTGGCCCTGGGATGATGATGATTATTATTATTATTATTATTTCTTCTTCTTCTTCTTCTTCTTCTTCTTCTTCTTCTTCTTCTTCTTCTTCTTCTTCTTCTTCTTCTTCTTCTTCTTCCTGTTCTTCTTCATCTTTGGCATTGCCTTTACACTCTTTTCTCCAGAGCTTTCAAGTTAAGACTGATGCTATTTCTCACCTATCAGATTGACCAAGAAAAATGACTAAGCTATTGATGAGACTGTGCAGGCAAAGGCACTCTGGTTCACCAGAGCAAACTGCCCTTTTTGTTACAGCAACAGACTACAACTACTCAAATGTCTATAAATATGAGGGTGTGCCACAAGTTACTACCACAAAACCTTAGAAACCGTCATTGCATAAGAATACCCAAACATGAAGCTTTGTTTCTCTGTGTGTCCTCCAGGGGGGCCCATGCACCCAAGAAGGTGGAGTTTCCATCTCTCTAGCCCTTCCCCCAGAGAACCCTGCTCCCTTCCAGTAAGACTACAGCAAAACAAGTCTAAACCAAAGCCCCGTCCTGAAGGGGTTCACATTGTGTTCCTTTCAAATGTTCTTTGAGTTTGGGGTACAAAAAGAAGCCTGGATGGGCAAGATCAGGGCCCTTTGTTGGACTGAGGAAGGTTTCCCAATGAAATCCTCCTAATTCAGTCCTTTTACCCTCAAAGAATGAGCAGGTATATTGTTGTGGTAGAAAATCTTGGACAAGATTTTCCTGCACTTTTCTCAACAATGCAGTTTTCAATTTTTAAAATACATTCCAAATATACCCTCATGATTGCCCTGTTCTTAGAGAAACTCTCCCAAGATTGTGCCTTAGAAATCCCCCAAAATAATTGCCCTAGACTTTGGAGCAGACGTCTTTGCCTTAGATTTGACCGGTATAGCAGATCTCTTCAGAAGTCACTGTTTCACTTGGATCTTTTTTTTCCCCGAAGTCACCTTAATGAGACTCAGAGAAGTGTATGAGTTAGAGAACTTGTCTACGGCCATCCATTGATTACAGAGACATGTTTAACACACTTTGTTAAGAATAAATTTGTGGCTGTGTAAACTAGAATCCTGGTAGCAATACTTTTACTTATTCTCATAGGCGTCTGATAAGACTATGCAACTGAGAACCATGCTTACAGTAAGACCAGAGTCCTCTAATGGTCTTGGTGTGGTGGTGTTCGGCTCATCTGGTTCCTAGAGATGTGTCTATATGTGCAGAGCAGAGTGGCTCCACAGGGTTTGTGTTAGTCTGGGTAGACTAGAGAAACAAATTCATAGACACTCATATGTGTATAAGAAAGAGCTTTATATACAAGAGCAATTGACTATTGAGAAAACATCCCAATTCAGTCAAGATCAAGTCCACACGTCTGATAATAGCCCATATGTTCAGTACCAATCTATAAATTCCTCTTTGGACTCACAAAACCCATGCAGTGATGCCAAAGGAAGATCACAGGCCAGTGGGTGGGAAGTCTTGTGGATCCAGTGGTGGCAGAAGCATCTCAGCATTGGCATGGGTCTCCAAGTAGCTCCTCCAGCTCCAGGCCTCTGACTGCATCAGTATAGCTCCATCAGACTCGGTGTCAGTAATGTCTCACAGGGAGTGAGCATGTCTCGCCCCCAGTGAGCTATTTATCTCCTTAGTGCCTCCAAATGGAGGTCTTCAAGCTACAACCTGATTGACAGGCTAAACTCCACCCCTTCACTCATAATAGTCTCAAGTTGACAACAGACTATGTAACTACCAAAGGGTTTTCAAGGCGATGACCTTTCTCCTGAGTAGTGGCTGGTATTTTAGCTTTGAACTCCTTACCTTGAGGTTAGCAGCCCAACACATAACCTCTATACTACCAGGGCTCCTAGGATTAGGCAGAGCAATTTAGCCATCTTCTTTGGTTGTCTGGTTCATGCTTACATCCAAGCCCTCAGGGTCCACCATCTGCTACTCCAACGATTCATCTAATGAGTTTATCAAACAGAATTCTTAGCCCAACCACTAGCGGAACGCAGATTTCAGGTTCTCACCCTTAGCAGAACTATTAGATCTAAGCTCTGCAAACTGCCACTATTTCTATTAATATACTCGTAAAAAGAGTAACTTATCTCACTCCAATACATAGTGATGTGCAGCTGTTTTTAGGACTTGCTTGTATGTTCTTCATACAAACCCTCCAGTTTCAAGTGTGTCATTTGTTATGCAGCAAGTTTTCTACACAAGGTGTCTTGCCATACCTCCTTCTCCCTTTTGCTACTCAGACAGAAATGAACCACAAAGCGAAGCGATTTGAAGTGAATGAAGCCATGCAACACAGCAGATGGCACAATAACAAGGCAATTCAGCTAGCTTTATCTTCTTTCAACGGCAGAGACCTTTGATGGGATACACCATGTGATCTTTTGTTGCTAAAGAACATGATTCATGTGGCTTTTTCATCACAATGCAGATATCACTTTCAATACGGTGCCTATGCTTCTGCTTAGCCATATAAATCCCACAGCTCTATAACCATAACTTACAGATCAAGCTCAAGGTGAACTTCCTCCAAGAACTATCTCTTTCTGCTTGAATTTCACAGTGATGGTGCTAATTTTTTTGCCCTCATCATTCTTAGCATATCTAGAAAAATCCCTTTTTTCTAAATTAATCAGAACCCATACTTTGTAGGTAAACTGAAAAAGTAAACTAGTCTACTAGTTCTTCTTAGCTTCAGTCTATCATCTACACACAGAAGACTAGTCATTATATTGGTCTCACATGGTTCTTATTGTTAGGTGTTATAAAGTCAGTCCAATTCACAGGACATTATGGATTGAATTATGTCCACCCAAAATATGTATGGGAAACTCTACTTAACCTCTATGCCCATGGTTATAATTCCGTTTGGGACTATGTTATCTTTGTCATGTTAATGAAGCAGCATTAGTGTAAAGTCTATTTTGAGTCAGTCTCCTACAAAATTTAGTAAGAGCTCATCTGCAAGACTCACTGCCAGCTAGGCAATTCCAGTTTAGGGGAAGACCCCAAGACAATGGATGACACAGTGGCTGCAACAATGGGCTCAAATGTAACAAGGATGAGAAAAGCGAAGGGCCAGGCAATGTTGCCAGAACCCATTCGAGGGCATCTAACAAAAACAAGAGCAATCTGTAAGAAAGCAAAGCCTGGGGAAAGAGTTGAGGGGTGGGAGAGTTAGATCAATGCCAAGGTCCATCAAGCTCTTCAAGGAACCAAGAAACAAAAGTTCTAGAGACAAGGACCTTCCTCCAGAGCAAACAAAGTGAGCAAGCCTTTCTCTGTAGCAGTGGTTCTTAACCTTCCTAATGCTGCAACCTTTTAATATAGTTCCTCATGCTGTGGTGATCCCCAACCATCAAATTATTTTTGTTACTACTTCATAACTGTAATTTTTCTAGTTATGATTCATAATGTAAATATCTGATATGCAGGATATATTTTAATTGTTACAAATTGAACATAATTAAAGCATAGTGATGAATCACAAAAACCACATGTAATTGTATAATGTGAAATATTTATTTCTATAAAAAATAAATGAAATTTTGTCTTGAAACATGGTGTAGCATGGGTAACAGTCATCACCTGGCTACATGTATCTGCATGTGGGCAGACCCGCCTGGAGGAGCGGTGTCTCAGTTTCTAAGACCACGGGAAATAAGTGTTTTCCTATGGTCTTAGGTCACCCCTGTGAAAGGGTCATTTGACCTCCAAAGGGATCATGACCCACAGACTGAGAACCACTGCTCTAGAGCCATCACCCTGTATTCAGACTTCCCGCTTCATAAAATTTCTGTCCGTGACAGCCGTTCACTTAATAGCAGGTCGGCGTGGTGGGGTTTCACAGGATTGAAGGAATTACTATTATATGAAGCACTTACAAAGGTGTTTGGTTCAAGGTTAAAAAGCTCAAACCAAGCTCACTGCTATCGAGTTGATTCCAACTCATTACGACCCTATTGGACTGCGTAGAACTGCCCTTGTGGTTTTCAGAGGCTATAACTCTCTATGGGAGTAGCAAAACTTCTTTTTCTCCTGAGAAGCAGCTGATGGTTTCAAACTGCTGACCCTGTGGTTAGCAGCTTAACACGTAACCACTACTCCACCAAGGCTCCCTGGTTCAGGGTTAAGCTTTAAGTAAATTCTGAATGATATATTTTACATATATTTAGTCTATGTGTTCTACTTTGTCTGTACAAAGTGAAGTGATAAACTCTCTCTGGCTAATAATTAGAAAATTGTTCTAGTTATATTCAAACAAAAAATCGTAATTCTTCTATTACCTTATTTTCATTTAGTTTAATATTTTTGTGTTCACGTTCATCTGAAACGTTATCAGCCTTACAAAAGCAAAGCCCTCAATTCAAACCCAGCCTCAAAGTGACTCGCTAGGGCGGAGTAGCACTGCGTTGCCTGGCTCCTGAGGCTCAGGACTTTATTGGTGCGGGCTGCTGCATCTTCATCCTCTGCAGCAGCTGGTGGGTCTGAACTGTCGACTTCCTTTCAGTTGGCAGGCAAGCTCCCCTAACCACTGCACCTCCAGGCCTCCTTGTATGCTTAAAATTGCCAAATTAAAAAAAATGAAATCCTTTGTGTTGAATTTATTTTGGACAAGAAGATATTAATCTTTAGAGGTTTCTGAGCTATTGAATCCAGCAATAAAGACTAAGCAATCTATCGTCAATTTAAGAATTTAATTACAGTTTTGTCAGAAATGCACAAAAGTAAAATAACTAACAATACTGGATAAAGCAAACTCCAATATTCAACTCTAGACTTCCATAAAGATCACCTGTTACTCATATGTATAAAGTGGCCAACATTCACTTTTGTGTTATCATCAGTCCTGGTTTGGAGGCACGAGTAGTTCTTTATGTATTAAACCTTGAGACATCTCATATTTTAGTAATTTGGGGTAAGAAAATAATTTTATGTATAATATCAATGATTTCTCTGTACCTTTTGAATACAGATTATTAACTGTTATAAAGGAGTTACTACAAGCTTTAGCCATTTGCTTGCTTTTTAAAAATCTATATATGCTTTTTGTCCTCAAGTCTTATTAAATTCAAGAGCCATGGCACTAGATGGTTATAAGTGAGGAGTGGGGAGCCCTTTTACCGCATGCTTCCACCACAAAATCAGTGTGGTGAAAAAGGATTCGTTATATTTTTCCTTGAAATAAAATCCTCTCCGAATTCCCCTATTTTTAGTATTGGCTCCATACTTCCTGGATTTAGCCCTGAAACTTCATAGACATTCTTCCACAAGGCGGAGAGACAGGCTGTGGGAGCTGTGTGTGTAGATTCCTCCTCTTGTGAGCCGTGTTGAGTTACTTCACTTCTTACTACTTCAAGTACCTCTCCTTCAAAATAAGAGTAAGAATAGTCCTCACTCATTCACTGCCATGACGTGAATTCTGCCACACAGTGACCCTGTGAAACAGGGTCGAACTCCCCATGTGGGTTTCCTAGACTGTAACTCTTTAGGTGAGGAGAAAGCCTCCATCGTCCTTCCTCCGAGCCGCTGGTGGTTTCAAACTTCTGACTTTGCAGAAAGCAGCTCAAAACATAATCTGCTATGCCACTAGGGCCCGCCCCTTCCTAAAAAGAGTTGTTCCTGAGTGTTACAAAGAGGTAAGGGTGAGTCTATCCAGAGGTACCTTGGAAGGAAGGTTTAGAGATCTATTTCAGAAAGATCAGCCGTGGAAAACCCACAAAATGGAGTTCTGGTGTGATACACGTGGAGTTTCCATGACTCAGAATTGATGCGAACATAATAGTATTGGCATTAGTGACAGGGTTATTGGGAGGATTATATAAGTTAATACATTTAAAGTGATTTGCAGACTGTCTGGCACATGGTCTGTCTCAGAAGTGTTTGTCTTGCTATGTGCTGTGTCAATTTGGTTCCAAGTCATAGCAACCCTAAGTTCAACAAAGTAAAGAGTGCATGGTCCTGGGCCATCCTCACGCTCGGGGCTACCTTTGAACCCATTGCTGTGTCCGTTCCTCTCGTTTTCCTCTTTTTCACTGCCTCTCTACTTTACTAAACCCTCTCTACTTTACTAAACATGATGTTCCTTTCCAGGGACTGGTGTTTCCTGGCAGCCTGTCTAAAATGCATGAGATGAAGTCTTGCCCTCCTTGCTTCTAAGGAGCATTCTGGCTGTTCTTTAGCCAAACCTGATTTGTTTGTTCTTTCAGCAGCCCAGAGGACTCTCAATATTCTTCGCCAAAATAATAATTTAAATGCGTCGATATTTCCTCACTCTTCTTTATTCAATGCTCAACTTTCACACGCATGTGGTGCCACTGAAAATTCCCAAGCTTGTGTCCGGCCCACCTTAGTCCTCAAAGCCACACCCAGGCTTTCCAACACTTTCAAGAGGTCTTGTGCAGCAGATGCGCCAGTGCAACGTGTCGTTTGATCTCCTGACTGCTGCTTTCATGAACAGTGAGCGAAGATTCAAGCAAAACGAAATCCTTGACTTCAAGCTATTGGGCAGGTTGTGAGGATTTTGGTCTTCTTTACGTTAACCTCTAATCCATCCTGAGGGCTGCAGTCTTTGATCTTTATCAGGAAATGTTTCACATCTTCCTCACTTCAGAAGGCAAGGTTGTGTCATCTGCATATCGCCGGTTGTTAATAAGCCTTCCTCCAATCCTGATGCCACACTCTTCTCATACAATCCAGCTTCTCTGATTATCTGCTCAGCACAGATTGAATAAGGATGGGGAGACGATGTAACCTTCGTACACACATTTCCTGATTTTAAATCATGCGGTGCGTCCTTGTCCTGTTTGCACTACTTCTTGATCCACGTGCAGCTTCCACATGAGCAAAATTAGATGTTCGGGAATTCTCATCCCCCTCGAGGCTGTTTATAGTTTGTTATGGGCCACACACGGAATGGCTCCGCATAGTCAATAAAGGACAAATACACAGCTTTCTGGTATTCTTGCTTTCAACCGAGACCCATCTGACTTCAGCAATATCATTCTGCTTCCCACAACCCCTCTGAATCTAGAAAAATTGGAAATCTGCTCTGCATCTCTGCCCTCAATTCACAAATAAGAAGAAAATGAATATTGTGAGATAAATAATTTGAGGTATTTGAATAATCATTGTTTTAATCTATCACAATTTAGTTTACAGCTTCAGACCTAAAAATTCTGAGCGTAGTTTACTCTAAGATCTAACTTTTCAAATAAGTCTATAGCTTCTGTATTATATTATTCTTACTGTGATTTAAATAGTTTTCAGTATTAAAATAAATAATTTGTACAATTTCCTGGTCTGTCTACAAGGCAGTGAAACTAATTTTGTTTTGGGCTTTGTCTTTTTTTTTTTAACTAGGTAAAAATGAACCACTAG
The DNA here is from genome assembly GCF_050624435.1 of Tenrec ecaudatus. Taxonomy (NCBI): domain Eukaryota; kingdom Metazoa; phylum Chordata; class Mammalia; order Afrosoricida; family Tenrecidae; genus Tenrec; species Tenrec ecaudatus. Next base: position 110,391,921 of record NC_134536.1, read on the forward strand.
ATGGTGTCATAATCATTAAGAAATGTGGTAACATTAGAGTATTTTATTAAGAATTTTTACTACAATCTTTTTCTCCTACAGAATTGGTTCTTTAACTTTTATTATTAATTCGATGGGGTTTACATTTCAGATGATCATTTTTCTATTCAACAGCTTAAACAATGTGTCTAACCTCTCACCAGCTTGCTCTGACCCTCCTTCCGCCGCGCCCCCCATCTCCCTCCTGAGAGACCTTATCCTCCCCTTCACCCAGCTGACACCTGTCACCCCTGTAGCCTGTTGCTTTCTCTTTGCTTCCTTCCATTTCCACCCCTGAGAACCATCAAAGTCTCTTTCTTTTCATATAAAAACCTTTATCTTGATTTTTAGAATTGGTTTTTGTTTTTTTATGTAAAAAAGGTCTTTGTATATTTATGTTATTTGTCATCATAAAACAATAATCAAAATATACATAATGCCCTTGAAATTATTCTCTTGAAATCAATGTTATGCCTTAAACAAAAAATATCCCTGACCTCTTCTTGAAATCAAACATTCGCTGTTTGTTGACAATTGCCATTGAGTCAATTCTCAGAGCCACCAGATGTGCAACGGAGCAAAACACTGCTGGTCCCGAGCCGTCCTCACAGTCGTTGCTGCTCGAATTAATGTTTGCAGCCACCATGTGTATTTTCCTTTTTTTTTTTTTAATTGGGGCTCTGTGTTAGACAGGCTTATCTAGAGAGATAAAATCAGATTGCTAATAATTTTTGATTGATAGAAACACAAGAAATAAACAGTTAAATTATAAAGCAGTACAAATGGCTCAGTACAATTCAATTGTGTTAGACAGTTGGGAGACACTGCCAGTCCTTCAAGTCTTGAGGGCCACCAGGTAGCCCTCTGTAGAGAGATTCAGGCTATCCTGGCACAGGCAGCAAACAGCAAGGCAGGTCACCAACAGTCAGTCCCAAGCTCAAGAGATGTAAATTCCAATTGTGTGGCAAAGTAGGTCTTAAAGGAACCTCAATTTGTAGTGACACAGTCCACAGGTTAGGTGTCCCACGGGTAGTGTAGCTTGCAACTTGAGGCACAGAACAAGCAAGGCAGCCACACACTGGTCTGATGATCAAAGAGTAAGAGACAAGTAAGGCAAGGCTTGCTGAGCAATTTATCTCTCCGCCCTTCAATTAATCCCACATGTGTTTATCGGCCAGGCTGGCACAATAAACTAACTACCCCAGGCTCCTACAACTCTTATCACAATCCACACATACACCCATTGTGTCAAGCATATTTGTACATTTGTTGCTATCATCATTCTCAAAATATTTTTTTCTCTTTGAGCCCTTATATCAGCTCCTCATTTCCCCCTCCCTCCCGCACCCTCTCTCCCTCATAAACCTTTGATAATTTATAAATTATTATTCTTATTTCATGTTTTACACCATCTTTTGTCTCCCTTCACCCACTTCTCTGTTTTCCATCCCCCAGGAAGGGGTTTATATGTAGGTCATTGTTATCAGTTTCCCCTTTATCCCCACCTTCCCCTTACCCTGATGGTATCACTACTCTCATTATTGGTTCAGAGAGGTTTGTCTGCCCTGGATCCCCTATGTTTCCAGCTCTGATCTGTACCAGTGTACATCCTCTGGTCTAGCCAGATTTATAAGGTAGAATTGGGATCATGATAGTGCGGGGGGAGGAAGCATTAGGGAACTAGAGGAAAGTTGTATGTTTCAAACATGCTACACTGCACCTTGACTGGCTCATCTCCTCCCTGCACACTTTCTGTAAGGGGATGTCCAGTTACCTGCAGATGGGCTTAGGGTCTCCACTGTGCACTCCCCCTTATTCGCAATGATATGATTTTTTTGTTCTTTGATAACTGATACCTGATCCCATCAACACCTCATGATCACACAGGCTGGTGTGCTTCTTCCATGCGGGTTTTTTTTTTTACACATTTGCTTATGTACCCGTTTTATCTTTAGCGATCATATAGGGAAGGTTGAGCATCATGGAATGCCAGGTTAATAGAAAAAAAGTGTTCTTGCTTTGAGGGAGTACTTGAGTAGAGGCCCAGTGTTCATCTGCTACCTTAATACTAGACCTATAAATATATGCACATAGAGCTATTTTCCCATTGTCATATATAAATATATATATATTCTCAATAACAACAACATAATTGATATTGCTGTTAGATGTAGTCAAGTCGGCCCCAAGCCATAATTACCCGAAGGCATAGGGCTCTCAACCTCTGGGTTGCGTCCCCTTTTTGGGTTGAACAACTCTTTCACAAGGGTTGCCTAAGACTATATTTTCAAAGGTCTTAGGAACCGAGACGCCGCTTCTCTGTCTGTCTTTCTACGGGGTCACACAACGTGAGACACTGTTTTAAAGGGTCACGGCATTAGGGAGGTAGAGAACCACGCCCTATGAACTACAGAAGAACACCCTGACATACCTGCATCATCCTTGCACTTGTTCCTGTGCCTGAGCCCATTGTTGCAGCCACTGTGCCAGTCCACCTCATTGAGGGCCTTCCTCTTCTCTGCCCCTCCTCTTTACCAGACATGATGTCCTTCTCCAGGGACTGGTCTCTCCTGACCACATGTCCCATGTGGCCATGCTTGCCTCTAAGGGACACTCTGGACATACTCCTTCTAAGACAGATGGGTTTGTCCTTTTAGCAGTCAATGGTACTTCCAATATTCTTATCTAATGCCACAATTAAAATACATAGATTCTTCTAAGTTATATAATTTTTCAGGAGATTAATTTTTGTTCTTCATTTCGGACAACCCTATACAATTTTTCAAACTTAAAAATCTTTTCTATGTATGTACCTAATGGCTCCACTTATTAATACCAAATCAGTGGAATTTTTCTTTTTAAAATTCTTCCTAGAATGGAAAGTCAAGGGAAATGGAGGAAAGAGCTGGGAGGCAAAGGGCATTTATAGAGGTCTACATAAAGGCATGTACATATGCAAATATATTTATATATGAGGATGGGGAAATAGATCTATGGGCATATATTTATAGGTTTACTATTAAGGTAGCAGAAGTACATTGGGCCTCCACTCAAGCACTCCCTCAATGCAAGAATACTTTCTTCTATTAAATTGGTATTTTATGATGCTCACCTTCCTGACACAAATGCTGAAGACAAAGCAGGTGAATAAGCAAATGTGGTGAAGAAAGCTGATGTTGCCCGCTTATCAAAAGATATAGCACCTGGGATCTTAAAGGCTTGAAGGTAAACAAGCGGCCATCTAGCTCAGAAGCAACAAAGCCCACATGGAAGAAGCACACCAGCCTGTGTGATCACGAGGTGCCAAAGGAATCAGTTATCAGGCATCAAAGAACAAAAAGTCATATCATTATGTGCTCAACTAGATAATATGATCGCTGAAGACAAATGGGTGCATAAGCAAATGTGGCGAAGAAAGCTGATGATGCCCAGCTATCAAAAGATATAGCATCTGGGATCTTAAAGGCTTGAAGGTAAACAAGCAGCCATCTAGCTCAGAAGCAACAAAGCCCACATGGAAGAAGCACACCAGCCTGTGCAATCACGAGTTGTCAAAGGGATCAGGTATCAGGCATCATCAGAACAAAAAATCATATAGTGAATGAGGGGAGAGTGCAGAGTGAAGACCCAAAGCCCATTTGGACATCCACTTACAGAAAGGTCTCAGGGAGAAGACGAGTCAGTCAGGGTGTGATGTAGCAATGATGAAACATACAACTTACCTCTAGTTCCTCATGCTTCCTCCCTCTCCTCCCACTATCATGATCCCAATTCTACCTTACAAACCTGGCTAGACCAGAGGATGTACACTGCTACAGATAGGAACTGGAAACACACGGAATCCAGGGTGAACGATCCCTTCCAGACCAGTGGTGTGAGTAGCGATACTGGAAGGGTAGAGGAAGGGTGGATTGGAAAGGGGGAACCAATTATAAGGATCTACATGTGACCTCCTCCCTGGGGGATGGACAACAGAAAAGAGGGTGAGGGAAGACATCAGACAGGGCAAGATATGACAAAATTATTATTTATGAATTATTAAGGGTTCATGACAGGGGGGGAGCAGAGAGGTAGGGGAAAAATGAGGAGCTGACAGGGGCTTAGATGGAGAGCAAATGTTTTGAGAATGATGAGGACAACGAATGTACAAATGTGCTTTACACAATTGATGTATGTATGGATTGCGATAAGAGTTGTATAAGCCCCTAATAAAATGACTAAAAAATAAAATAAAAAGAGAAATGGAAACAAATTCCTCCTAGAAGAAGGCTCTAGCAGCACACTGGTGAACACATGTTGGTGATATTAATTCTGTGCTGAGCACAGCTGTCCCTCACAAGGGTTTCTGAATTCCTCACACTGGCAGCACAGTTCCGTGTCCCCACTCCATCCATCAGAATGTTGACCAGTGCTCACCCTGTGCCTCATCTCACTGAGGACCACACCTCACGCCCAACGCGTCTTCTGCACCTGGTAGGCCTGCATCACCAGACATGCATTGTAGACAGAGGAACTGCTGAAAAATTATGTTGTAAAAATAACTGTTGATGAAGTTTACATTTGATTAAGTGGTCAAATAATGCAGGGGAAAGGAGAAATTTCAAATGCTGATATTCTTGATGAAATATGTTTGGGCAGACACTAAGTGATTTTTAAAAATAAATAATTGGTCAATAAATAATCAGAAACTAAGTAGAAGTATATTAATTCAGAGTCATTTACGCCTGTGGCTGATGGGAATGTATTATTATGCAAGAGGGGGAAAGAGACGATGTGTCCAACATCTAAAAGTCATGATCACAATTAAACGGAAAATCTTCAGGGATTTCTGTTGAAGACACTTTCAAGGCCATTGCACAAAGATTTAAGAGTTACCACTTATTTAAATTGGACATTGAATAGAGAAGATCAGAGAAGAAAAGATGCATTTAAATTACGGTGTTAGCTAAGAATTTTGAAAGTACCACGGACTGCCAAGAGAACAAACAAGCCGGCCCTGGAAGGACAGCCGTAGAATGCTCCATAGAGGGAAGGATCGCTGGTGGTGCTTGTCTCACGCACCTTGTACATGTTGTCCGCAGAGAACAGTCCTGGGGGAAGACGCCGTGTTTGTAAGGTCCTCCCGGAGGCAGATTGACACAGTGGCTGCAACAACGGGCTCAAACGTGAGAACAGCTCTGAGGATGGCGCGGGACAGGGCAGTGTTTTGCTCTGCGGTACCTGAGGTTGCTACGAGTTGGAACCAGCTCAATGGCCGACAACAGCAAACACATGGTTGGACATTACAGATCATTTATTTCTTCTTTGTGTTTAATTCCAAATTTACAAAATGTATACCGATGGCTTCTGTAAAATGATGCTGTTTGTTCGCCATGTTTGCTCAGAGGACACACCTGCACCTCCCAGTCTACGTGGCAGAAAACAGGAGGTGCACAGACTGAGCCACCTTAAGGGAGCTAGAATTAGAATGCTTCCGTTCTGAATGGAGGATGCTTCCATTCTGAATAAGCCAGATCATTTCATTTTCTTTGTCTTGACCTGGCTCCCATGAGAAATGATGCTCTTGGTGATGCGTTCAGCACCCCAGCAGTACTAGTAAGCTCAACGGTGTCCATAACCGACCAGAACATACATTACACTGCCGCGACCTAAGAGCAAAGGAGTGCGACCAAGGATGTATGGGTGGATGCATTTATTTCTTTAATTTCCCCTCCCTTTTAAACCCCATTCAGTGGAAGTAGTATTTCCTTAGTCCTGAGTAAAAATATGGGAAACTTGTTGACTGCTCTGCTTCTTCTTAGCTAATACTTATACCTGCGCCATTAAGTCAATTCTGACTCCTGACGGCTCTCAGGACAGAGTCCAACTTCTCTAAGAGTTCTCAAGGCTGCCCTCCTTATCTGTAGTGACTCTGCACCTTCACCCCAGAACCACTGGTGGATTGGCACTGCCAAGCTTTTGGTTGGGACCCCAATGCCTAGCCACTGTACCACTAGATTGCATCGAATCATCTTTTCTTGGTAAATAGATGCTTTACTTTTTATATACAATCTCAGCTCATTAATTCAAGTAACCCACTTCAGTATACTAATTTATACTTCAGTCTTCAAGACTGTCCTGACTCACTCTGGGCTTTGTATGAATGGAAGGTCTGGGGACAGGTGTGTGGTGCTTCTGTGGTCGTTCTACAACGTAGAGGTTCCTGGCTCTGTGTCTCACTCCTTGGCCAGCACTACTGTGAGATGGTGTGCAGCTCTCTGGGCGCGGCAGAGATTCACAGTTAATTCTTTCTCTCTTGTGCCCTTTAGTGTTGTTACCAATTTTTGAAAGAAAACAAAAATAGGGGATGGCCAGTACAATTCAAATTTCATATAGTCAGCGATTTAGTTTTCTTTTTATAGTTTTCGGTGAAAGTTTATAGAGCAAGTACGTCTCATCCAACAACTTATACTCGTATGTGTGTCATTCGTTACAATTCCCTCTCCGTAGCAGAATTCTGGCCTCTTCCCTGGGTTCCCCTGATCCAGTAATCCTTTGTGGGTTTCCTACCTTCTGAGCTATGTTTCTAAGGATGCCATATCTGTCTTGTAAGCGGGACTGCCCTGAAGAATACCTCCCTCCCAAGCGTCAGCCACTGGAGAGGCCTGTCTGCGCTTGGCTGCAAGGTGATCCCCAGCAGCAGGCTTAGCTCTGGGCTTGAGAGATGTGGACGGGCCATAGTCTTTCTGGCTCCACTGGTAAGTGTGGTATTTCCATGGGTTTTAATTTTGTTCTACACTTTTTTTCTCCTCTTCTCCCTCCAGACTTTCCACTGGAATCCTCGTCAGCGCAGTAGATAGTCATAGCTGGAGACCATCAGTGCTTCTGCTCATAGGGTGGTGAAGACAGATTCCCCTGGCCCCTTAGTTCTTTGGACTAATTATGTCTTTGAGTCTTTGATGCTGTCCACTCTTCTTTTCACATGAGGAGAAATCAATAGTTATATTTTAGATAGCCATTCATGAGCCAGTAAGACCCCAGTCACTTCTTACCTAAGTAGCATGTATGTAGACCATGAACCTAGAGGTCCGCTGAATGGGCCATTCCGTCAGGGTACTTGCGTATGGCTAAGAAGTTTTCAGAACTTTGGCCCCTGTATGCTCCACAGTACCTATGAATCTATTTGTAGCATATTAAACACAAGTAGAACTAACTTCTGCCAAACCTATACACGCTCACAAGTATGCATACTTCCGTTCACCTTTCCACATCTCTTCAGCTTGTCGGACTACCTGTGTATCTACTAGCTGATGATGTTTGTTACCACTATTACTGTAGGACTGTGTATATAATAGTATTTACCTTTGTGGTCTTTATTCTTATGCTCCTCCCATTGATTTCCTTTGCCGTTGCTCGTGGAAGTGACTTTCACTGGACTCACTTCTAAAGGGTTTGTAGCTCTTCCTACAGCCCAGGAAACCAGGCCTGCATGCTTGCCAATGCTCAGAATGCACCTCCAACTCGCCAAGTGGTCTGACGGGATCCCTTTTCTTTGGGCTTGAGTTGAGGATGTGGCAACTGGGAGAGGAACTAACGTTGGCAAGAGAAATTATTCTTCATAATTTTTGTTTGTTTTTACTAGCTCCAAACTTTCAATCTTTTTGAATTCTTAATGTGATTGAAGAATAATCCATGGATAAGGGAGTACAGTAATTACATAACCAGTTACTGGCCCTTCTCTTTTCAAAATGAGAATCTTGGTAGCTAGCAATCTAATTAATTTTGGTATGCAGTATCTTTTATACCTTGGGATCTGAATCCAGGTCAATTTGGTGACATTGTGCGCTCTCGAGTTGCTTTAGACTCACAGTGCCCTAAGTGGTACAGGGTGATCTTTCCCAAAGGATATTCATGTCAGTAATTTTTTATAAAATGAATCATTTTATTGAGGGCTCTTACAACTCTTATAACAAGGCATACATCCATTGTATCAAGCATATATGTACATATGTTGCCATCCTCATTTCTAAAACATTTTTTCTCTACTCGAGCCCTTGGTATCAGCTCCTCTTTTTCCCCTCACACTTCCTTGTCAGTAATTTTTACTGAAGCAGAGAACCAAGTCTTTATCCTCCAGAGTCACCAGGCAGGTTTTAATTGCCAACCTTCCAATTAGCAAACGAGCTGTTGGCATTACCAGCTCTCCATAGCATGTTGGTACACCTCTGCTCAGATGCTCTGATCATTTTAACTGCATTCTCAACCTACAGCTGTGACAGTCCCCCTGGGCGAAAGGGCCATTCTGCACAGAGACCAATTCCACCTGTGATCCTAAGCACGACCCTCCACATCAGTGCAGCAAAGAAGCAACCTGTAGTTCACTGCCTGCTGGATACACCTGCAACTGTCCTCTAGGGGCCACTGGACTGCACTGTGAACAAGGTGAGGCAGAGTCTCAACTCATTTTGCTACCCAGCAGTTTAACTTCGGTTCCTTTGGGCAAAACAAAATAAATCGTGTACTATTTTCCCCAATATATGTGACAGTTTTACTTTGCAAGTAAGATCCTACTTGAAATTCAATAGTACCAAAACGAAGTGTATTTATAGACTTGCCTTAATGTATTAACTCTGAAATCTTGGCATCCGGTTTCTAGATATGTGTGATACAACAGTCAAATTCACTGAGTTCACATTGAAAATTCAGCTCCAGAACAAGCCTCCATTTTAAAAAATTCTCTCTGTGTGCCTTCCTTCTGCCTCAAAACTCTCATAGGTGCAGTTATGAGGATAAGTAAATAATTATCACTGCAAAATCATAGAAACGCTTATTAAACAAGATAATCAAAAGGTGAAGCTATTATTTCTCAATATCCTTGATACATGTCTGTATACTTCTGGGGGCACTGTTTCCACCTCTCTAATTCTTCCTCAAAGAAGTCTTTTTCCCCCGACAATTTTAAAATTGTGAATTAGATGTGGGAGAGTTTACATTTGTTCCCATGAACGCTGCATCCAACAGCTGAAAGCATGCACCATCCCCCCACAATCATCTACCGCAGCCCCTCCCCGGATTCCTCCTCAATGTCTTATAGACATCTAGCTTCCCTGTCGCCCAGGTCAATGCTGCTAACCTAGTCTGATGCTCTCCTCGTCGATTCACACCTTGTAAAAGGGCAGTCTGGCCATCCGTGAGGGGCGTAGGTGATTTTCCTTTTGAATGCATTTTGAGCTTTGGAACAAGACTGTAGAGGAATGGGCTCAAGCTCCCCTAGAGGCACCTCCTCGAGCAGGCCTGGCTCCTCCTGAAGAACCAACAGGCTCATGTGGTACGACGGAAAATGCCGTCTTCGGTGCAGTTTTTCTGGAGCAATGGAATATTGACATAACATCCCAGCCCAGTCCAGATCAAGTCCATAAGTCCAATATTAGCCCATATGTCTGTTACCAATATATAAAGTCCCTTTCAGACTCACAAAATACATGCAATGACACTGAATACAGGAAGATCACAGGCCAGTGGGTGGGAAGTCTTGTGGATCCAGTGGCAGTGTAAGCATCTCAGCACTGGCAGGGGTCTCCACCTGGCTTCCCCAGCTCCTAGGGCTCTGGCTGATTCAGGGTAGCTTTATGTGGCTTCTTGTCAGAAATGTCTCACAGGGAGTAAGCAGAGAGAATGTTTCCCGCCTCCAGGGAGGAATACAGGAATTTCCAGAATCCTCAGAATGCCATGCCCACACAGAGGTCTCATTGGCTATCACCTGATTGACAGCCTAGACTCCACCCCTTCACTCTGAATCCTCAAATTGACACCAGATTTTGTAACTACCACAGCAGGCCATAGTATTTTCAATTGCCTCATGTGCTTGTGAAAATTGGACATTAAGTAAGAAAGACCAAAGAAGAATCAAAGGATCTTAATTGATTCCGCATCTGAATGCTGGTGAAGAATATTGAAACTACCAAGGACTGCTAAAAGGACAAGCCAATCTGTTTTGGAAGAAGAATATTAAGAGTCCTTAGAGGCAAGGATGGCAAGACTTCTTACACACCTTGGACATGTTACCAGGAGAGACCAGTCCCTGGAGAAGGACATCATACTTGGTAAAGTACAGGAGCAGCTAAAACAAGGGTGACCCTCAATGACAAAGTGGTTGCAACAATGTGCTCAAGCATAGGAGCAATTGTAAGGGTGGTAGAGGACCAGGCAGTGTTATGTTCTGTTGTAAATAAGGTCACTATGGGTCAAAACTGACTGGATGGCACCTAACAGTATTGTACGCTTTAATGTTGAGTCAAATTAAAGTTTTCAGTGCGTGTGTTTTTAACTTTTTGCCTACTAATTTTGAAAATGAAGTTGATTCTAACAGTTGCATAGTATAATTACTCCATGGGGTTTTTATGTCTGTGACCTTTAGGAAACAGACCACCAGGCCTTTTTTCCAACCTACTTCTGGGTGGATTTGAACTACCAACCTTACCTAACCATTAATGCTAACCAAGGTTTCCTAAGGATCCTAAAACTGGCCAGGCCACAGAGAGGATCACATGGTCGGCCCCACTATGAGACATGACGCTCCTCGCTGTCCCATATCCCTACAGGGGACAACACCAGAGACACAGTGTGGGAATTGCGTCCAATCTGATCCTGCCACACCAAGGCCAAACACTAAGGGGGTGCAACAGAACCGCAAGGGAATGGAGCAGTGAGGTCCCCAGGGAATGCTGAAGGTAGACTTTGGGGCCAGGGCATGGTGCCCCAACAGACTGGACTGGAAAACACCCCTAAAGGCCAACAAACAGTCCTTGAACCAACTATAAGCTTTTCTTTCTTATTGTGTTTTGTTTTGTTTTTTGGTCATTGGCTTGTTGTTTTGCTGTATCTTGTTGCTTGGTTTTACTCTGTTGTGTTTGTGTGTGTGTTATTATCTCTGCCAGTCTGTCTAAATAACATAGGCTGGAGGCGTAAACAACCGGACCAACAGTTCTGGGGGGACATGTGAGAGGGGGAGGTGGGCAGAAAGGTAGTGGTGCTAACAAATCCAGGGACAAGGGAACAACAAGTGATCCAAATCAGTGGTGAGGATGGTGTAGGAGACCTGGTAGGGTGTGACCAAGGGTAATGTAACCAAGAGGAATTACTGAAGCACAAATGAAGACTGAGCATGATAGTGGGAAAAGAGGAAAGTCAAAGGAAACAGAGGAAAGAGCTAGGAGACAAAGGGAATTTATAGAGGTCTAAATAAAGGCATGTACATATGCAAATATATTTATATATGAGGATGGGAAAATAGATCTATGTGCATATATTTATAGGTTTAGTATTAAGGTACCAGAAGGACATTGGGCCTCCACTCAAGTACTCCCTCGATGCAAGAATACTTTCTTCTATTAAGTTGGCATTCTATGATGCTCACCTTCCCAACACAACCACTGAAGACAAAGCAGGTGAATAAGCAAATGTGGTGAAGTGACCTGATGGTGCCCAGCTATCAAAAGATATAGCATCTGGAGCCTTAAAGGCTTGAAGGTAAACAAGCGGCCATCTAGCTCAGAAGCAACAAAGCCCACATGGGAGAAGCATACCAGCCTGTGTGATCATGAAGGGATCAGTTATCAGGCATCAAAAAACAAAATATCATATGTGCTCACCTCCCTGAAATGATCGCTGAAGACAAATGGGTGCATAAGCAAATGTGGCGAAGAAAGCTGATGGTGCCCAGCTATCAAAAGATACAGGGTCTGGGGTCTTAAAGGCTTGAAGGTAAACAAGTGGCCATCTAGCTGAGAAGCAACAAAGCCCACGTGGAAGAAGCACACCAGCCTGTGTGATCATGAATTGTCAAAGGGATCAGGTATCAGACATTATCAGAACAAAAAAACATATCATAGTGAATGAGCGGGAAGTGAGGAGTGGGGAGCCAAAACCCATTTGTAGGCCACTGGGCATCCACTCACAGAAGGGTCTTGGGGAGGAGATGAGTCAGTCAGGGTGCGATGTAGCAATGATGAAATATACAACTTTCCTCTAGTTTCTAAATGCTCCTTTCTCCCCCACTATCGTGATCCCAATTCTACCTTACAAATCTGGTTAGACCAGAGTATGTACACTAGTACAGATAGGAACTGGAAACACAGGGAATCCAGGGCAGATGATTTCTTCAGGAAATGTGAATGGCCATACTAGGAGGGTCGAGGGTGGGTGGTTTGGAAAGGGGGAACCAGTTACAAGGATCTACATGTGACCTCCTCCCTGGGCAGTAGACAACAGTGTAAAAAGAAATAACAAGCTAAATTGGGCTATAGAATATTTTGCAACCCAAGATAGTAATAAAATATTCTAGCAGAATTCTGGTTCACGAATATTTCATAAGACTTTCTAGATATTGTAGTAGGTTAAGCTACTACTAGGCCTGATAACTGTAAACTCAGTGATTCAAATCCACCAGTCCTTCTGAGGGAGAAAGATGATACTACCAGTCCCCAGAACCCTAAACAGGGTCAAAATTAGTGAGATTTAATTCAGTGGTGTGTATGTATATACAATGTCCAGCCTCTCTTTCTTATACTCAAATTTTGCTCATTTCTCCAATTTTCTAACTTGCCCTAATTGATTCTTTCTAGCTACACATATAACTTTTTCTGAATGATAAAATCTCCTCTGAATTTATCATTTTCTACATGATTTGCGAATTTCTTTTTTCCCTGTCTTAATTTTAGTACTACTAATCTAGCTCTTGTATACTTTGATTTTTAGTCTAATTAGAGTTTCCAATGTGTGTGCATTTTAACTTTTAGTGTACTAATATTGAAAATATTTCCATTTGCCTTACAGTCTCTCCATTCCATGGTGTAATTTTCCTTTCACTCATCGCCATTTCCCACAATAAAGAAACTCATGTTCATGCTGGCATTTTGAATTAAATGGGAAAATGTTCAAGCTAATTAGATGCTCTCCCTGATATCAAGGATACTTTAGAGCCCAGTGAGTCCATGATTTTCACTGAAATCCACTCAAATTCACGGAGAAAGTTTAAGTCCTGAGCACTCCCAAAAGATGTGATCATGTTCTGCCAAGTTCCTGGTTTTCTTAACCAAGAGATGAGTCCATAGAACAACTGAGTCATGACGTTGTTTGCCGGCTTCCCCTTGTACATTTTCAGGTGCTCTGGGCTCTGTGGAAATGCAGCAACTAGCACACATACTTTTTCATAGGACAAAAGCAGCTGAACTTCAATCTCTACTCATTTCTCCACCTCTGACCCTATGCCAATAATAAATAGGAGCATGCTTACATACGCACTACTGCTCTGGGTTATAACTTAAACTTTCCTGAGCATCAGGTTTCTCGTGTGTGAAATAGGAATTAAAGAATCTCAGGCTTCGGTGTATTTTTGTCTAAACTTTGAGGAAAGTTCTTCTCCTTGTCAAATCTTAAATTAATTAGCACGATGAAAAACTCTCAAAGACAGACATCTAGGAGCGGCGTTTCTACAACAAAGTCCTTTCCCAGCCCTACAGAATCAGCTGGAGACAGAGTGTGGGAATAGTGCCCAATGTGACCCCATCACGCTGGGGCAAAACACTAAGGGCATGCAATGGAATGGCAAGGGGAGCAAAGTCATGAACTCTCAGAGAAATACCAAAAATAGACTTTGGAGACAGAGTGTGGCACCCCATCAGACTCAACTGGTAAATACTCATAAAGACCACAAACAGACCTGGAACTATTTATAGGCTTTTCCATTATTGCCAGTGGCTTTCTTTTTGTTACTGCTATTTTGTTTTGGGTTTGTTTGTTGTTGTTGTTTTCTTCAGGGCAAAGTGTGAAAACAGTCCCCCACTACCACAAACTATGCAGTCGAGTCTCCCACATGTGGGGAAATCGCAGCGGTCAACACATCGGAGTGCAGTGGATGAGCCCCGCCCTGGGAAAACCATCTTCCTGATCATGGTGTCTCCCCTGCCGGGTAAGTATATGTATAGGATTTTTTGTTGTTGTTTTTATTGTTTTGTTGGTTTTGACTTCCTTTGTTGTTTTATTTAGCTTTATCTGGTTTTTGCACTTACTAATGTCTCTGCATGTCTCTCTAGATAAGAGAGGCAGGATAAATAACTCGGCGATGAAAGGAACAGGACCAATGGCTCCGGGGGAATGAGGGAGAAAGGAAGGGGGGAGAAAGGAAGGGGGGTGCTGGGAGCCAACCCAGAGACAAGGGAAAACAAGTGAACTAAAATCAATGAAAAGAAGGTTGTAGGATGCCTAGTAAGAGCAATGTAGCGGCGGGGAATTACTAAACCCGAATAGAGGCTGATCATGATGGTGGGACAAGAGAGAAGTAAAAGGAAATAGAGGAAAGAACCAGAAGCCAAAGGACATTTATTTAGATATAAATACAGGCATGGAGGACATGTGTGTGTGTGTGTGTGTGTGTGTGTGTGTGTAAACAAGAGGGGAATAGAACTTTGTACTCATATCTATATGTTAAGAATTAAAGTTACAGATGGATATTGGGCCTTGACTCAAGTACTCCCTCAACATAAGAACATTTTGTTCTAACAATCCGGTATTCTGTGATGCTCACCTTCCTGGCATGATCACTGAAGACAAAGGGGTGCATAAGCAAATGTGGTGAAGAAAGGTGATAGTGCCCGGCTATCAAAAGATATAGCATCTGGGGTCTTAAAGCCTTGAAGATAAAGAAGCGGCCATCTAGCTCAGAAACAACAAATTCCACATGGAAGAAACACACCAGCCTGTGTGATCATGAGGTATCGATAGAATCAGGGATCAGGCATCTAAGACCAGGAATAAAACCACACCCTAGGGGGTGAGGGGGGCATGGAGTGGAGACTCAATGCCCATCTGTAGACAACTGGACATCTCACAGAGGGGTCACAGGGAAAAGATGTGCCAGTCAGGGTGCAGTGTAGCACCGATGAGACGCACAACTTTCCTCTAGTTCTTTGGTGCTTCCCTTCCCCCACTATTATGACCTCAATTCTACCTTACAAATTGGTTTATACCAAAACATGCACAGATAAGAGCCTACAACACTGGGAATCCAGGATAGAAAAACCCTTCGGGGCCAACAAGGAGAGTAGAGATACCAGATGGATTAGGAGAGGGTAGGAGGAAAAAGAGGGAATCTATCACAAGGATCAACCTATAACCCCCTCCCAGTGGGATGAATCATGGAGAAGTCAGTGAGGGGCAGTGGAGGACGATGTAAGATATGAAAATAATAATCTATAACTTATCAAGGGTGAGGGAGGGAGGGAGGGGAGGAGAGGGTGGATGAAGAAATGGGGAACTGATATGAGGGGGTCAAGTGGGAAGGAAATGCTTTAAAAATGATGGTGACAAATGTGCAAATGTACTTGACACACTGGATGAACTCTTGGTTATGATAAGAGATGTGAAAGTCCCCAATAAAAGTAAGGGAAGGGGGAAAAAAGAATCAGTAAAGTAGTCTAAACATACCATCCCCACCTTCCACACTAAAAGTTGCCAATGGATCAT
Organism: Tenrec ecaudatus; assembly: GCF_050624435.1. Lineage (NCBI taxonomy): Eukaryota > Metazoa > Chordata > Mammalia > Afrosoricida > Tenrecidae > Tenrec > Tenrec ecaudatus. The sequence goes on from NC_134536.1 coordinate 110,407,440, forward strand.
ACCTAAGGTATGGAAAAATAATGTATGAAAGTAGCCAAGAGGTTGAGGTCTTAATTCAGGTTGAATGTCATTTCTTACTGCCTGAAAAGGAAGACCTTAGACTGAGACCTAAAAAATGATCAAAAAGTTATGGGACACTGACGAATCATACAACATTCCTCTCTAGTTCTTTTTTTTAAAACCATGTTATTAGGGACTCGTGCAACTCTTTTCACAATCCGTACATACATTATTTGCGTCCAGCACATTCGTACATATGTTGCCATCATCATTCTCAAAACACCTGCTTTCTATTTTAGCCCTTGGTATCAGCTCCTCATTTTCCCCTCTCTCCCCGCTCCCCACTCTCCCTGAACCCTTGATAATTTATAAATTATAATTATTTTATCGTATCTTACACCAGCCGATGTCTCCCTCAACCACTTCTCCTCTGTCTGTCCCCCAGGGAGGAGATTATATGTAGACTTTGTTATCTGTTCCCCCTTTCTCCCTCACCTTCCCTCCATCCTTCCGATATCGCCACTCTCACCACTGATCCTGAAGGGTTCATCTGTCCTGGATTCCCTGTATTTACAGTTCCCATCCGTGCCAGTGTACATCCTCCGGTCCAGCTGGATATGTAAGGTTGAATTGGGATCATGATAGTTGGGGGGAGGAAGCATTTAAGAACTAGAGGAAAATTGTATATTTCATTGTTGCTACACTGCACTCTGGCTGGCTTGTCACCTCCCCATAGCCCTTCTGCAAGGGGATGTCCAATTTCCTGGATCCCCACTCTGCACTCCCCCTCATTCACAATGCTATGATTTTTTTTCATTATATACTTCTATATTGTTTGAATTTTTAAAATACTGTTGCATTATTTTCAAATTAAGAGAAGAAAAATAATAGTAAAAAGTGGTCAATAGAGATACAAATGGAGATCTGAGGAGATATCCTGCTATATCTTTCAAAACCAGTGAGATCTTAAATGAAAAGATTCGCAGTGTTTATATCTGGGACAAACTACAGTGTTATCTAGTTACTTAAAACCTCATGCAATTCAGCTTCCCTTTAGATTAGGGAAGACGGTAAAGAAAATGAAGGAGTTACTCCAGGCACATACATGTCCTCAGGCTGCGGTAGAATGCAAAGAGCAGAGAGCAGCGTAGCTGCATGGAGCATCTTGTTGGGGACGGCAGGATCCATGGCTCTGACCAGCAGCAGCATTCCTTCTGTGTCCAACATCGTCTTGATTCCAAACTTGTTCATAAAAGCTTTCAAGCAGCGAATGGTTTCATGCTTGGTACGGCTATCATCGTTTCCCGCATTCTCTTCTTTCTCATCATGAGCTCGTTTAAGGATGTCTAACAAGGAAGCCAAGCCCTCAGCACCCAACTGACACGGTTGTTGTTGAGAGAGACACGAAGAGACTCCAGACAGCTGAGCAGAGACATATCCCGCACGCCTGACTGCAACCTCTGAATGTACATCATGGCCGACCTAGAGCTCTCCTTCTGGCTCTTGCCAGCCTTGGAGGTGTGCAAGTACTGGGACGCCATCTCCCTCTTGGTGGTAATGTCTTTCTCCCGCAAAGGCTGCTGTTTCTCCTCATTCAGGTTCATGTCCAGCAGCATCTGTTAAAAGAGAACCAGCACTTGCTCGTCTGAAACATCTTGCAATGACTGTGCTGTGGGATCATCTCCACATGAGGCCGAAGAATTTCTATGAGCAGAATTGGACGATTCCTTTTCCTTCTTTTTCTTATGCAGGTAAATCTCTCCAGAAATTTATTGGATTTGCCGCTGTCACCACCCACCGTAGGCAGCTCGTCAGGGCTCTGGCCCTTCTTGTCTTAGATGCCGCGGCAGGCCCGCCGGGAGGCTCCATGTCCTGGTTAGCGCTGGCTGGTGATGCCGCGCCTACACCGCTCCGCGCCAGCAGCCACCGCTACCGCCACCCAGCAGCTTCTAGTCCTGCTGCCTTGCCCTGCCTCGTTAGCATGCCAGGCTGAGCGCGCCTCATGAATATACAACGACGCCTAGTTCTCGCCTGCCTCAATTTTTTCGGGGGGGAGGGGGCGGGGTGGGGTGGTCTTTGATGCCTGATACCTGATCCCTTCGAGACTAGTCATCTCACAGGCTGGTGTGCTTCTTCCATGTGGGCTTTGTTGTTTCTCAGTTAGATGGCCCCTTGTTCATCTTCCAGCCTATAGGACCCCAGATTCTATATATTTTTGACAGCTGGGCACCATCAGCTTTCTTCACCACATTTGCCTATGCACCCGCTTTGTCTTCAGCGTTCGTGTCGGGGTAGGCTGGTGTGCTTCTTCCATGTGGGCTTTGTTGTTTCTTAGCTAGATGGCCGCCTGATTGTCTTCAAGCCTTTAAGACCCCTGATGCTATATCATTTGATAGCTGGGCACCATCAGCTTTCACCACTTTTGCTTATGCACCTGCTAGGTCCTCAGCAATCAAGTCGGGACAGGCTGGTGTGCTTTTTCCATGTGGGTTTTGTTGTCTCTCAGCTAGATTGCTGCTTGTTTATCTTCAGGGTTTTTTTTTAACATTTTATTAGCTCATACAACTCTTATCACAATCCATACATATACATGCATCAATTGTATAAAGCACATCTGTACATTCTTTGCCCTAATCATTTTTTCCCCCTTCAGGTCTTTAAGACTTCAGGTGCTATATATTTTGGTAGCCGGGCACCATCAGCTTCCTTCACCACATTTGCTTGTGCACCCATTGTGTTCAGCGATTATGCCAGGCAGGTAAGCATCTCAGACTGCCGAATTGTTAGAATAAAGTGTTCTTATGGTGAGGGAGTGAGGGAGTACTTGTGGATGGGCCCATTGTCCATCTGTTTTCTTAATACTCAGCCTATAAATATATATGTACATAGATCAATTTCCCCTTCATTGTATATATTTACATCTTTATATGCATGTATTTAAATCTCTGTGACTACCCTTTGCCTCCTAGCTCTTTCCTCTATTTCTTTGTACTTTCCCCTTGTCCCACTATCATGTTCTACCTTCATTTGGGTTTTAGGAATTCCTCTGGGTTACATTGTCCTTGATCCAGCCCTGCTAGACCTCCCACACCCTCCTTGACACTGATTTTGGATCACTTATTATTCCCTGCTAGACCTCCCACACCCTCCTTGACACTGATTTTGGATCACTTATTATTCCCTTGTCCCTTATTAACACCCTCTTCCTTTCCCCCGCCTCCCCTGCCCCCATGTCCCCTCGGAACTGTCATCCCGTCGTTCTCTCTTCTGGCTGTTTATCCTGCCTATCCCTTCCAGGTAGACATGCTATGTACCATCACAAGACTGAGTACAATGAAGCAACAACAAAAAATAGAACAATAGATACTATAACAACAACACATGCACGAATACACACATAAATATATGGATAGTTCAGGGTCTGTTTGTTTTCCTTCATGGGTGCTTTCCAGTCAAGTCTGATGGGGTGTCATGACCTGGCACCACCTCTATCCCAGGGGATTTCATTGCTCTGCTCCCCCCGCTGCTCTGCTGCATGCCCCATAGGCTGGCTTTGGTGTGGTGAGCTCATGCCAGGTACAATTCCCACCGCGTGTCTCTAGTGTTGTCCCCAATGGTGCTATGGGTCAATGAGGAACACTGTGTCCCATGGTGGGGCGCCAACCCTGTGGTCATCTCTTTGCATTGCTGTTCTTAGCAGGAACATTGTCCTCAGGGCTTGGTGAGCCAGGATGTACTTCACTCTTTTTTGTTTTTTTTTCCCTATCCCCCCTCATTGGCTTCTGTGTGCTCTGACCAGACCAGTCCCTCTCTTCTCCTCTTCTTGAGCTGTAGCTTCAGTGCTGTCCTCTGAAGTGAATTCTTCTTGGGGGGAGGGTGGTGCTGTACACTTAGCTGGTGATGGGGCCGTTCCCTCAAGCCTATCGGTTCCCTGCTTCATGTCAGTGTGTTGTGTTCTTGTCGTGGAGCTCCAGGCTTAAGTATGGTCTCTCTTTCCCTGTGGAGACACAATCAACACCCTCCCCCTGTGTGGGCTAGTGCCCTGTTCCCCCGGCTACCCATACCTTTTCCCCTCCTCTCTAGTTCTTTAATGCTTCTTCCCCACCACTATCATGACCCCAGCTCTACCTTGCAAATCTGCCTAGACCAGAGCATGCACACTGGTACAGATAAGAGCTCTGAACACACAGAGTCCAGGACAGATAAAACCCTCAGGTACAATAGTGGAAGTAGTGATACCATGAGGGAAGGGGGAAAGTTGGGGGAGAGAGGGGGAATCGGTCGCAATGATCAACATATACCACACCCCCAAAGGGTGAAGAACAACAGAAACATGGGTGAAAGGAGACAGAGTACTGTGTTAAACATGAAAATAATCATTTATAATTTATCAAGGGTTCATGAGGGTATTAGGGGGACAGGGAGGGAAAAAATGAGGAGCTGATACCAAGGGCTCAAGCAGAAAGAAAAGGCTTTGAGAATGATAATGGCAACATATGTACAAATGTGCTTAACACAATGGATGTATGTGTTGTGATGAGAGATGTAAGAGCCCCAATAAAAAGGTTTTTTTTTAAGTTATGGGAATTGTTCAAGATCGCTTCAGAATCTAGTATACAAAAGATTACAAAGCATGTCTGAAGAGCAACCATGGAATTTTCATTAAGTTTACCTAAGAATTTACTCTTTGTCCTTGGTTTCTGAGTAATAACCCCTACGGACCTTAGGCGTCCCAGAGGTTGGATTATCTTCTACAAGTTTCCCAGACAACACTAGAGGATTTATGCTAAAAAGCTTACTCGGGTGACAGTTGACCAGCCAAATGACCACCAGGAGCTATCAGTCCCACCTCAGGAGAGGTAGTTGATTGAATCAACTATGATTTACAATGCAAAGGCTCTCTCTAACAGAGCTCCCGGAGGTCCATGGTGGGTGAAAGACTCGTGAATGGATAAGTCATCTCTTTGGGGAATGTTGGGAGTCTTCCATATCTGTAATAAAACTGTAACCATAAGTATAGCACTTTGTGACTTCTGAGATTCACTGTACTGAATTATCAAGCCTGATACAGTGGGAGCCAAGAGACCAGAAGTGAGGGGGGCTGAAAACCATTCAGGCTATGACTAACATGCTGGGCGGGCAGAGGACACTGGTGAATTTGTAGCTGGCAGATCAGAAATGAGGTTGTTGTGGGGACTCTCAAGCATCTGGCTGGTGTACAAGGCCTTGAGCAGACTTGGCAGTCTTGAAGACTGTGTTCTTGAATGTGTGAGATCTGACCTAGTTCCATGAGATTAGGGTCACAGGAGGAAATGATACATCTGCAGCTGGTGTCAGAGTAGAAACAGAACAGAATTTAATTGATTTGATGGATCCTTACAGTTTGGGGAGAAGTGAAAAGTAGGAATTTTATATTTTTCACTAAGCAGACTACTTCTTGATTGACCCTTACCAATCAAGTATAAAAGGATTGTGGTAGGAGGCAATACCCGGACTCCTGTTACAGTCCCAATAACATATAAGGGACGTTTCTCTGCACTGCGGCAGGCATTGCGGGAGAGAGGAGGCTTTCTGCTTCCGTAAAGGGTTCAAGTCTCAGAACCCATAGAGGCCGCTCTCCCTTGACCTGTGGGGTAGTTCTGGGTCAGAAATGACGGTGGCAATGAGTGGGTTTTTTGAGTGGCCTGCATCACCTTTTATTTTACAAGCTATTAAAAGGAGAGAGAAAGGAACAGAGAAAGAGGTACCTCAGTACCACCAGGAAAGATTTGAGTGGGGAGTGCGTCCTTTGGACCTGGGGCCCTGCACTGAGAATCTCCGGGATCCAGGGGGAAGTGGTGCCAGAACACAGGGAAGTCTCTTTGGAATGCCAGGTCCACCGATGTGGAAAAAGACAAGGATGCTCCCTCTGAGCTGACACAGAGGAAACTTTTCGCTCGAGTTGTCACCCTGAATTTGAGGAGCCATGGTGGCATGGTGGTTACTCACGAGGCTAATAACTAAAAGGTCAGCAGTTTGAAAACACCAACCACTCCACAGGACCTTCTACTCCTGTAAAGTGTTGCAGTTTCCGAAACTCACAGAGGCCGTTCTGCCCTGTCCTACAAGGTCACTAGGAGTCAGCATCCACTCAATGGCAGTGAGCTTGTTTCCTTCTGGGTTTTAGCTTCCTAAACTATGAAGGAAGCCAGCCATTTCTGCTGATGAACACTATCCACTTGTGGTATATGGGTTATAGCAGCAATAGAAAACTAAGACACTGCTAGAAAATTAAACTAGAAGGCTGGAGCTCAGACAAGAGGTTTAGACCAAGATATACATAAGAAACTTCCAGTAGAAATAAAAGAAGAGAGGTGAGAACTTAGGAAGCTCTAAATGATTATTAAAACATTGGAGACTGTGACAGGTAAATACTGCTAAAGAGGTAAGATGGGAAATGAGGACAAATGACCTATAAGAACTACAAACAACTTAGATTAATGAGGGAACTTCTAAAAAAGTATGGCACTTAAATATTATGCAAATATATAGGCAAAATATCTTAACATCAAAGATATTTTTTTGATTGAAAAAGCAACTTGGGTACACTAAGCATGTATGTGCTTAACCCATTGCCATTGAGTCGATTCCTACTCAGCTGCTCTCTAAGACCCAGTGAACGTGAACGTGCCTGAAAGACCTTCGCAGGCTGTGCTGTCATACCAGGGGCAGACGCTACAGCTTTTTCCCATTGAACTGCTGACCTTTTGGTGCTGAGCCACTAAACCAGTAGGACTCCTTGTGTATGCATGTCTTATGTAAAAATAAGTCAGGTATTAAATGTACACACATTAAGTATATGAATCAAAAAATAAACTCTGACCATATATACAGCTAATTGTTAACAGTGGTTCTTGGGAACTGAGAGAAAAAAGAACAGTGAAATTTCACTTATTGGAATGTCTCGTAATGTGCATGTATTCTTTCATTAGTATTTCCATCAGTCATGGTCTGAGCACTTTTCTTAAAATACACTTTAATTCAATATTTATAAAAATGTGATGCAAGCAATGTTTTTCTTGTTTGTGTTTGTGGGTTTTATTGTTGTTTGGTTGGTTTTGTCGTTCTTGTTGGTGTTTGTTTTTGTTTTATTTGACCTCCAAAGTAAACCAGAGTTGTTTATAATGCTTGGACAAGCAGATGGATTCTGGGCTCCCAACTAATTCTACCCCCAATCCAAGTACAGTCCGTTCTTTCACTATGCCCTGCTCCATACTGTATCAGGAAGAGATCACTGAAGATAAAGGTGCTACTGCAAAGTGTGAAGAAAGCAGATGGTGCCTGTCTATCCATTGGAATAATGTCTGGGGTCTTAAGGGGTTGTATTCAAACAAGCAGCCATCTCAGTGAGGCATCTACTAAGCCCACAGGAAGAAGCACAACCAGCCAGTGTGATACAAAGATGACCATGAAAAATCCAAGTATGAAGAAGGGGGAAAATATCAGAGCTTCAATTGGATGACAGTGGGAACCCCAAACCCATCTGCAGAGCATCTGGTCCAAATACGCCTCTTGCAGATCTCCTCCGGGCAGTCGAGGGACCCCAACAGTTTCGTTATCAGAGATTATTTGGCCAGTTTTACTTGACAACGGATTACTTCACAACTTGGCCAGTTGTCCTCCCTCTAACTCGATTTGTTCCAAGCTGAAATATTTATCACTTATTTCACGACAGAAATTTCTTCTCTGGCTTTTTCAATATTGTGGGTAGTCTTTTCTTTCTTACTCTTTTTATCTTTATAATTTTTCTTCTGTTTTTTTTGTTTTTAATTGTTTATGTTAAGTTTCCCAGTTTATGAAGTACAAAAGGAGTGATCTAGACAGTAACCGATGCAATGGTTTACGGGGTCAAGGGTGGCTGGGGAGGAGGGAAATTGAGAATCAAATAATGAATGTGGGAGGGGGGACGGAGCACTAGTACTGATTATGCTGTATACACAACTGTTTTTTAAAGCGACTCAACTATGGAAGTTATAATATGTGAATTTTACATCAAGAAAATTACTGAAAAAAAGGTAACCAAATTCGATCAATTATTACCATGGGTGGAGGAGGAAGAGTTTTTGCTTAAGGGACATTGAGTTTATGTTAATGGTGGTGGGAAAATTCAGAAAGGGATATCAATTGTGGTTGTACCACACAAAGAGTATAATCAGTGGCACTGAATGATACATGTAGAAGTTGTTAAATTAGAGATGTTTGTTGTGTATATTTTTGCCACAATTGAAAAATAATACACTAATAACAATGAGTACAAGGAAGGAGAAATGTTCTAAAACTGATTGTGGTATGATTGCACAACTCTCCTTGACATGATTGAATTACTGAATTGTATGATATGTGAATGAAGTGTCACTAAAACCGGTTTTTATAAACATGGCTCAAGGACATCTATGTCAGAGTATCTGGGGTGTTTATTTTAAATATTATTCCTGGGCCCCATCCGAGCTTTAATAAATCAGCCCCTAGGGGGATGGGACATGAAAGTTTACAGACTTAGCAACCATACCAGGGGGTTCCAACTTCTACCTCTGTGAACTGTACTAAGTCAAAGTGAACGAAAGAAGATGCTTAAAAATCACCTAATACCAGCACATCGTGAATTAATACTCACTAGCTGCTTCTCAGTCTAAAAGTGAAAGACAACAGTTAGAATAGGCCTCTCCTAGTTTTAAACTCAAGACATGTGATGAATCAGCATACACTCAAGAAGCTGCGCATGATAACGTTGATAGAACTGATAAATGTCCCATAAAAAGAAAGCTGCTAAGTGACTTTTCATTCTTTTTCTCACACTTCCCATTAAGTGAGCTGTACCCAACAAACAGTGTCCGAGTGATTAGACCTGAGGATAGTGATGTGGTTACAATCCATGTCAAAATGAATTGTCTTATGCTTACTATGGATGGGGGATCCTAAAAGTTATCATTTTCTGTGTAGGAATGGAGCTAAATTATTGTTATCACTGAAAACATATGTAGCCTAAATATTCTCTGGAACTTGAATCAGAAATATAGGAGCTGAAAATTAAAGATGTCTACTTTCCACTATTTGCGTTCTCTCTTCAAAGGCATTATTAATGTCAGACATTCCTATGGATCCTATGTCTAACTAAATACATGTCAGATGTTTGTACCATAAAGTACCAGCCCAAGTATTATGGGGTCCAGGTATTATGAAACATACACATAGAATTTTCATAACAAAAAGCCTGGATCTAGTGGGACTTGGGAACACAAGTAGATTGAGGTGCAGAGTTACGAAGGCTCAGTTTATTCACCTAGAAGCAAATCATTGAAGATAAAAGGTATGCTCTAAATCTAAAATTATGTGGGTAGTTTGTTGCATTCATGAGAATACAGTTTTTTGATTCAGCAGATGATTCAGAGTTTTGTTGTTGTGTTTGGCTCTTCAGCTTTATCCATAAGTGACCCTTCTTTCAGAAGCAATGAATCCTGGATGTCTTTTGCTTCTCTCCTTATTCAAAAGAAGACACATATTCGATTACAATTCCAGCCTATTTTTGAAAATGGCATTCTGTTTTATGTGGCCCAACATTTAAAAGCACAATCAGGTAAGGCTGGCAGAACCTTTGTTTGTAGGTGGGGGAAAAAATCCAACCAATTTCTAGTAGTCTATTTAAAGGAATGTGTAATGGTGTTTGTTTGTTGTCTAGTCATCTCACCTATAAAATATGTAAACACAGGATTATTTTAATATTCTAGTATCACTTCAAGTGTATGTCTATGAATTTAGATTCCCTAAATAGAAGTGCTAATAAAATAGAAGATTGCTGGAATTCAAGCTAGCAAAATCTCTATATAGTATACACTCAACTTTATTAAAATAACACATCCATACACCATGCCCTCAAATCAACTTTGCTTCCTCCCAGTGTTGTCAGAAGAGAACTGTCTTCCACAGGGCTCTCATGGCCTTGTGGAAGCAGATCATCAAGCTATTTCCCCACGTCCCTCTTGTTGGGTTAAAAGCTACCAAGGCTTAATCATTTTCCCCATCTAGGAACTCTCTACTAAACAGCATAAAACCTCATAAAAGAAGCTGAACCCATGCATGAAAGCCCTACATCCAAAGGACAAAATGTGCATTTATAAATAAAGAAAAGTCATAACTTCATATTTTATGTAGCTCCATCTACTTTTATAACTCAAAAATATCTAAATTTCTGCCATAAAATGGCATTCTAAAGATCCATGTTATATTTGCCTATAAAAAAGGACACATGTATTATAAAATAAAATGAGATTAAAATATCTATGTAGGACAACCCAGTTTTAAACACTAATTTTTGAGTTTTTATTATGACTCTTAATTTTCACTTGCATAATACTTTTCTCCAGAATTATGACAAAGACATTTGTATATACAATACCATTACATTTATATTGCAGAATATATATGTATATTTAATTTTACATTTGGGTTTACTCTCATTTTGTTTCTAAGAACATGAAATGTTGGTATTTATAAATAATCAAATCCATTTATAGTTTCTTATAATAAAAAAATGATACCCTGATTTCCATATGCTCATGAAGTCTTAATACTCTACCAACTAAAGAGGTTAAGGAAATAGATAAAAATTGTTTCATCACAATGTACTGTGGAAATACTTTCAAAAAATAGTTTGAAAGAGAAAACATGATTCAACTACAAAATATACTTTAGAAGGAATTCATTCATGAGATTTAATAGTTATACATTCACATTAACTTAAAATCTTCCAATGAAATGGCAATTAAAGGACTTTGAAGAGAAATTTTCTGTTTATTAATCATGAAACCTTAAATGACAAGCCACCTAAACTCTGTTTTATTTTCTTCACTTCAAAGCAAGATCTCTTCCATGATAAGAGCAAAAATATCAAGAGATCTTTAGGATTGTGATTAGTTAGGAATGTCATACTGTAACTTACAATTACTGGACACATATTTGTGGTTATGTGTATAAAATATAAAGTTTATGTTCAATATATATAAAGCTCATAGTTAAATATAAAGCATACATAGAAGGGCAGGGAGACATTTTCTTATGTTGACTAGTCAATTATGTGTATATTTTAGTTCATACTATTAATTTTCTGTTTTGCTGCCATTAGGTGTTATTTACAGACATGAATATTGATTTATTAATTTCATGACATGGTTGATAGTGCATTGAAATTCATGTAAATAAATCATGAATGCTTTTAAAAATACTTAAAAAGGTAAGCCTTTTATTTTTAGACTAAGATTAAAGTAAAGGTAAAAGGCATGTCTTTCAGTTTTCAATCAAATGATGTAACCACTTTATTACAGCTTAATGGAAGCCTGTTTATTTTAAGTCACATAAAATAGAGGCAACTGATATGTACTTTGTACTTTCCCAAAGAGCAATGTCTGAGGTAAACATTAACAAAGTCTTCATAACCCATCCATTGCCTGGAGGAGCTACTAGTAAAAAATGCCCAAAGACTTCATTAAAAAAAAAAAAAGCCTACTGAGCTAATTTATTCAAAAACCAGTGTCAAAGACTGCAAAATAGGTTATCATTAGCCAATTAAGTTTTCATATGCAGCTAGCCAAATTCTTAATTAAAACACTTTATCTCATTTGAAATTTTCAGTAACTAAAAACGGAAACAAAATGATTATTTTACAATTGTTGCAGTTCATTTTAGATCTCTTGATGCTGGAAAGCGACTTTCAAGAGATGGTGAGTTTCTGGTCCCTATTTATCTTAATATAAAACCATTATTTAACATCTAAAGGAGTTCTGGTGGCAATGGCTACGCGCTGAGCTAACTGCAACGTCAGCAGTTGGAAACCAGCAGGCACTCCATGGGATAAAGACAGGGCTTTCTACTCTGGTAAAGAGTTACAGGTTCAGAGGGCAGTTCGACAGTGTCTCTCTGAGTCGGAATTCACAGGATGGCAGTGAGTCAGTGTGGTTTAACATCATCAGGAGCCCTAGCCATGCGGTAGTTACATGTTCAGCGGCTCGCCAAAAAGCCGGGGTTCAAACTCGCCAGCAGCTCCAGGGGAGATGTGGCAGCCAGCGCCTGTGAGGGCACTCTGTACAGCCTTAGAAACCCTACGGAGCCAGTGCTATGCTGCCTTCGGCGTTGTTCCATGATCAGAGCTATCCTGCAGTCATCTGCATAGGATTTTAATTCTCTCATGAAGGTGTAAGAGAAAGGTCATCCCCACTGACACTAAAACGCCTTGCTCCTTTCTTTTCTAGAGAGGCGTGCATAAAAATCCTATTTTCTTAGTCCCTTGGAACCACCAGGTGTGTACAATGTGTGTGACCCATGACAAGGCAGGGGACGAGTGCACAGTGGTAGCACCTCAGGAGGGAGGGAACGAGGCCTCTGCCATGGTGAGACAGGCCTTCAAGCGCCAAGGTGAATTCACCTGCGCCCATTTCCTTTCAGGGATCTTCTCCTCCCCCGCCCGGCCCTGGTCAGCTACCCGCTAGTGGGAGTGCTAAGACCCGCACCGAGCACACCACACCGAGTTCCTGGGAAGAAACACCTGGACGATGAGAACCTGCTTACACAGCTACAAGTGATTTTAGCTTTCAAGGCCGTAAAACTAACAAAATAGAAACAAAAACCCCAAACCCACTGCCACCGACTCCATTCTGACTCACAGCCACCCTGCGCATAGAACTGCTCCACTGGGCTTCTGGGGCTTGAATCTACAGATTGCCTTCCCTCCGCAGTGGTTTCTCAAGCACTGTTCTAGGCTCTGAGGCTAAAACGTTGGGCCAAATCAGATACAAAACCTATCCTCATGAACCCTACAAGAGAAGAGGAAAAGGCCAATTTTAATTACACAATCACAGAAGTAATGACAGAGAGCATTACCAAACAAAACAAAACACCTCACGCCAGCAATTCCAACTCAAAATGAACCTCTAGAACACAGGACATCTGCCTCTTTGGGTTTCCCAGACTTTCATTTTTGTTTTTTAAAGCTGTTTCATTGACAGAAAATGCTTGGACCTCACAACTCAATGGTTTAACTGTATTTTTTAAACGTGTGCGTGAAACCTTAACTATTTCCAGGAGCAGACAGCCGCCCTCATCTGCAGACCTTAAGGTTAACGACTAGTGCTTAGCCCAATATACTACCATGGCTCCAAATAAGAGAATTTTTGCAGTAGAAATTCTCTGTGTGAAAAACGACCATGAGACAACCATCTGTATGAGCTCACTCACTCTGCTCAAGTGGAATTGAGAAGTCTAAGAATATGGAGCTGGAGCGGGAGGAGATGAACCAGTCAGGGGACGATATAGCAACGAGGAAACATACAAGTTTGCTCTAGTTCCTAAATACTTATCTCCCCCGCCCCCATCATGATCCGAATCCTCCCTTGCAAGTCTGGCTAGAGAGGAGGATGTTCACTGGTACAGATAGGAACTGCAAATACAGGGAACCCAGGGTGGATCATCCCTTCAGGACCAGTGGTGAGTGTGGTGATACCGGGAGGGTGGGGTAGAAAAGGAAACTGATCACAAGGATCTACATAAACCCCCTTCCTGGAGCACAAACAACAGAAAAGTGGGTGAAGGGAGCCGTGGCATAGTGTCAGACATGAAAAAACAATAATTTATACATCATTAAGAGGTTGTGAGGGAGGGGGGACAGGGAGAGAAGAATAAAAATGAACTGATACCAAGGGCTCAAGTAGAAACAAAATGTTTTGAGAACAATGACAAGAAATGTACAAATATGCTTGACACAATGGATGGATGGATTGTGATGAGTTGTATGAGTCCCCAATAAAATGGTTTAAAAAATAAAATAAAAAGAATATAGAGCTGACAAGCCTTTCTACTAGTCTAGAAAATTCTGGTGTGGATTACAAAGGAGAGTAAAAAAGTGGGATACCACTTGCAGTAGGCAGATGAGACAGGAAAGTGAAGGGTGGAAGAAATCTTCCTGGATAAGAGATTTTTATTAGCTGCCACAGTGTGAAACACTGGATAATTCAAGTAAGATCTTTAATCTTATATTGAAAATTCGCATTGGGCTCAAGACACTCTCCCCCCCCAATAAAAATGTATCCAAATAGCCAGAAAGGGGAAGGTTTTTAAATGAAATCACATTTTACTGTTTTCACTAATGCTTGTTTTCTTTCTCAACAGGTGATTTTTTTGTGTATTTCTCTAGTAAATCATTCTGTTCAACTTCGCTACAATCTTGCTGATAGATCTAACATTCTTGAAACACTCCAAAAAGTAACTATTAATGTAAGTATTTGGCATGTGATTAAGGCAGGAAGAACTGGTGCCAAGGCTACTGGGATCTGGATGGAACAAATGTTAACAGGAAAAGCCCCCACTAAGATGAGTTCCCTGGACACAAATACAGATTTCTATATTGGAGGAGTACCATCCGTAATTTTGTGAAGCCCATGGCAATGGCAAATGAACCTGTAGGTTGCCTAGGGTGTATTCGAGAAGTTATCATAAATAACCAGGAATTACAATTAGGAGCAAAAGGTGGGACAAATGTAGGTGACTATGATGGGACAGGCTGTGGGTACAATGTGTGCAAAAATCGGGGTGAATGTGTAGTACATGGCACGCCCTTTTCTTGCAGGTGTTTGTCACCATGGACTGAAAATACCTGTGAGCAATCTGTGCACTGGTTGAAGAACCACCTGTGTCTCCAGCAACCTCTGTGTGCCTGACAAATTATTTTCTTACACTTGTTTGTATTCTTTGGGTTGGAAGGTAAGATATTGTGAAAACATCTCATTTTCAATAGCAAAATTTATAGGAAATTCTTACATTAAGTACATGGATCCACTTTACAGAAGGAGAAACCTTCAATCCGTTAAGATAGCCTTCAATTTTAGTAGCAGTGCAACAGAAGGCTTACTTTTATGGATGGGAAAAACTCAAAGTGAAGAAAATGATTTTCTGGCAATGGGTCTCCAAAATCAGACCCTGAAGATGGCAGCTAGCCTACGACAGATCGCCGCTGTCTCCAATCTACAGCAACCGTGCCTTCTCTTTCAGCAAATGGCACCAAATAACCGTAAGTCAAAACCATACTTAGCAAGGCCCATTTATATGGGAAATTAATGCCGTCTGAGGATACTGACCCACGCAAAAATTTTACTGCTTTAAACTATGAGGGTGTTACTTATCTAGGGGGCTTTGAATATGGTCGAAGGGTAGATAGTTACTCAACAGATCTTTAAATGAAATTTTGTTGGCAAAATTAAGGACCTTGTCTTTTTCCAAGATTCAAGAAAAATTGAGTTAGTTAAATCAGAAGGATACAATGTTTTCAATGGAGATGAACACAATTAGGTTACAGAAGCTAACAGTGTCAGTTTGGATATTCCCAAAATATATATGGAAGTATGATTATTTTAATAGTTATTTAGTAAGTTATTTACTATGAAAGATTTACTAGAAATATTTACAAGACATCTCGTTTGTTCTTACCTGATAGTATAAATGCTAAGAACAGCTTTTTGATAAACTTACAAAATTTAGCTGAAGAAAAAGTTTTGTTTTCCTTAAATTTATCAGTAAATATGTTGACTCTTAAGTTTTAACTCCCGAGTTTAATGCTTATTCATCTGTAAATGTTTTGAAATAAAATTGAGATGGGATTTAGTGAGACAAAAAAAAACCAAGTAAGTTATTAACCATAGAAAAATAAGGAGTGAAAGGTGACAATATAAATTACTTGGCTCAGTTATGACTATTTACATGATTTTATTGAATTTGAATATGGACGTATCACTAAAAAATGAATAATTTGGGAAAGGAACGGCGAAGGGAGTGTGGGCTTGAGAGCTAAATTCTCATCTTTCAATACAGTATTTGTGATTTTTTAAAGAAGCATATGCTTGTTGTTTAGAAATATGAAGACAAATGTCCTAAGGCTGTCCAAAAGAATTAAAAGGGGGTTGCCTCTGGGGAGAAAATAAAGGAGACGTTTTTGTTATTAACCTTGTAGAGTTAAACCATATATAACTGATCATATATTTTATATTTTCCATTTACATTTAAGTTCAAGTTAAGACATTGTAAAACGATGCATAAAAAGTATCAAGTGATGCCATTAGAAATTTTTGGTCTAGCCTGATACAATGGATCTATGGATTAGGATGAGTGGTATGAGCCCCCAATAAAATGATTTTAAAAATTGATCTAAAAATATATGTACTTTTAAAAGCTTAACTTGAGAAAGTACAATTTGCGCAAACCAGTTACTAATATAAATATGAATGGCACATACGAACCCCACCCATGATAGCAGATTGGAAGATAGGCTTGGAAAAGGGAAGGGATTATAAACCAAGAAGTGTTGGTGGACTCTAGAAGGTAGAAGTCAAGAAAATGGAATTCTCATTTCAGATCCATGTCAGACTTAGAATCTACACAATTTAAATAATGTATTGTTGTTTTAAGCACTAAGCTTGTGCTAATTTAATACAGCAGGAAAACAAATAAGATGGTTAATACAAACTATGCACATCCATGATACAAAAGCAAATGGTTATCTTGCTCACTTGGCAGGGGAAGGTGTCTGCTCACTAAAGAGCTTTGGAGAAGTTGGTGGGATAGGGAGAAGAGGGTTGTTAAGGGTATCTATACAAAAGCAGACTTATGCTTCTTTTTCTCAAGTCATGGAACACAATGGTCAAGAACATCGGCTTAAGGGAATAAATAGATCAGGATTCCAGCTCCCTCAATAGCAGTTTAATTTGGGGCAATTTTCTATTTTTTGTACCAGATTCCTCAGTTCTAAGACTTCAACTTCCTAGCTAAGCAAGATTTATGTAAAGCACTCAGTACAAGGTAAGGCCTGCCGCTTTCTTATTGCCACAAATATTACATTGGGGTGAACTTGTATGGACACTATGTACTATATTATACTCAACAGAGGTTGAATCTTAAAATGGTCCCATATTTTAAAAGACAGAATTTTTTTAAAGAATGTTTTCCTTAAAACAGGAACTACTGAAAGATGAACTTCATTTAATTCATGTCTGTGTAATGCTAGCTATAGGTGAAACTTAAAGACTGACTCTGGATCTACTCATTAATTGATCATTTTCTCTTTCTTAACAAGGAAGCCTTGAGTCAATATGCCCAGTCTTTCATCTCCCGTTTATCAGAACTTAACGGTCTAGTATTCACTAGCCCTGTAACCCCCAGGCAATGGTCATCCTTAAAAAAGTTTGTTTATCTACCTAGCTTAATAGCTTATCAAGATCTAATTATACAAAGAAAAAAAATTAAATTAAGCATGATGGTATCTATAAACAGTTACCATCTGACATCAAAATTCCTCTCATCTTTACTTGTACCGTGCAAAAGAAATCTGATGCTTGATCAATCCCCCAACCACGTAAATCAATGAAAGCAGTATTACTGACTACATATTTGAAATTAAGACACTAATATTCTCTTATATAACCCTGGCAATTAATTTCTTCATGACTGTGAAAAGACGGCTGACTGACCTTAGGTTTTGTTTGTGGATAAACTTTTATTCTAAATTACGATCCAAAAGAAAAGGAGATCAGAGTTAAGCAAACTTTATTGGTATATAAGTTCTGTTTCAGAACTTCTATAATTAACTCTGTAGTTGTTTTTTTTTTTTTTTTTAAAAAGAGGTATCTCAAGTTGTTGCAAATTAGACAAAACATCTGTTTTCCGCTTCTTCCTTCCAGTGAGAATAGGAAGACTAATTCTGTTTCAAGCCTTATTTTCAAACTCTATATTTTAAACCATTTAGGAAGGCAATCTTAATTTTGTGGCATTATATATATTTTTCTTCCTTAGTACAGTTAAGTAGAAATACTAGTTTCTCGCTATCTCTCTCTTTTTAGTTCCAAGTTTGGTAACTGTAATTTTAAATTATAGCAATCAATACAGATGTTTTCTGTTGGGTGTAAATCTATTTAAATCTGGATTGGTAATAGTCTATGTGCTTTCAATTTCAAACAAACTTAGCATATGAAACTGTACAGTCATCCTAGAAGCAGATTAGGGTTAATTACATATTTTACAAAGTTTCACAACATATTTCTCTTAAGTAAGAGCTCTGTGGTCTTATAATGACTAGCAAGTGTATCAAACTCTGGTGATGTACAAGGTCTCAGAAGCATGTCTATTAAGTGGACTATAGATGAACAGTTCTTTATTAACAGTTCTCTTACTTCAAAGGCCTATAATTAAGATTTTTTTAAGTACTTGTTTTCCTCCTCAATTAATATTGGATACAAATAGCTAGGCTTATACACTACTGGCTGAGTTAGATAACAACAATGTCTGACGGAACTTAAGCGCTTTAAAAAAATTATTTTACTACTGAATTTTAAACCACACACACAAAATAGGTGAGAAAGTCTTTTATCATATTTGGAATCAAAATATCCCTTAAAATATTTACATTTTACAGTATAAAGGATAGCAAAACACAAGATCATGTACAAGCTCAAGTATTCAAGTTTCTGACAAGCCAAAAAAGGAAATTAATCGCCTACTACAAAGCTGTAGCATATGGTAATAAAGCGCCTTCAATGAGTGCCGATTAGAGCAATACATGTACTCCTTAGACTTCTGATTCTTGGTCAAACTGGCTCAACTAAATAATTAGTATAATCTGATTATGAAGTTGCTTGGCTTTCATACTTCCTCTCGAATTTTTATTTTTTAAAACAGTGCAATTTAAAACAAACTTACAGAGCACACACTACTCTCAAATTAGTCATTATATAAAGGACATTCACTAGAGGCAGTAAATATATATCCATAGTTAACCATATTTATCAATTACAGAATAAAACTAAAATTTCTAAGCCTTTATTGCATATTAAACAAATCTCTGAATATACAGCAATGTAAAACTTTAAAAAATATTAAATCCCTACAACTAGAGACCGTTGGTATGAAGAAAGGATGGTACGCACTGGCACAGAACGCCCTGCCAACAGACTGTTTTTCTCCAAACCACAGATACGAACAATTTTAAAGATGGCACAATCCTAGCAGGCATCCTCAGAAAGTTTTTAAGATACATTTAATGTAATCTTGACACCACCTGCTTATTTTACCTTTTGCTTTTAGCTCTGTCAGTGTGGTCCCTGTCCTTGTGGGACCTGTCCCGATCTTTCTCACCTTCCCTATGTTTGCTTTTCTCCCGCTCTTTGTCCTTTTCGTGGTCTTCGCTCTTAGGTTTATCTGGCTTCTTTTCTACATTCCTGCTCTCTCTGCTTGCTTTTCCATCCGCCCCGCGGTCACCATGTGATAACCGTGCCCTCTCCTTATGCCCTTCCTCCCTGCCTTTTCTGTCCCTGTCTTTGTCTTGGCCTCGGTCTCGGCGTCTATGCCTCTCTGAATCCGGCTCCCACTCCTTTTCATTCCGCTCTCTTCTCAAGTGGTGCGAATCACTATGAAACCTCTGGCGATCCCCCTTGCCCCTACTAAAGGCCCTGTCCAGCTGGTCTGGTCTACCCCATGGGTCACTATGGCGTCTTTCTGGTCTCCGACTGTCTTTAACTTGGTAAAAAGTTTGTGGGCCTATAAACCTTGTAGCTTGTGAAAGGGGGCCCAACATACGCTGTGGCTGCCCTGACAGATGAACAACAGGTGGCCAGGGAACCATGGGGTTTTGAGGAAAGCCAAAGCCTGGAGGAGGAAGTAATGGGGGTGGCAAGTGTGGTGGAAATCCAAACATACTCTGTGGCGGAAAGTGAGGAGGTCCTGGAAATGGGAACGCAGGGGGACTAGACTTGAGATGCTGAAGACTGGGCTGCTGGGGCCTTACGGGTGAAAAGTTTACGTTTGTTCTGGGGCTGGTGCTTCGAGAGGTAAAGGTGATGCTTTTAGAAGGAAATTCTGATTGACATGTGCTTCCAACTTCATAGTGAGTCGTCGCTGCTGCTGATCCTCTTCGCAACGGGTGCACAGTTTCAATATTTTGCATTAAAATGTCCTCCTGTAAAGGTTTTGTTTGTTCCGTTTGAGAAGTGTGTTCGTTTTCTACTGAAGATGAGTTTTGTGGAGCACTTGAATTATCACTGTGCTGACCACAGGCGGTTTTCTCTACAGAAGGCAACTTTTCCTCAATACTGGTTTCCTCGGTTAAGTGCTCCTTTTGTGGCAGGCCAAGCAGGGGGTGTTTTTCTCCATTCGGGCCACTATCGCCATCTTTGTTTTCTGTGGAACTTAACTGCTGAGTGCGTCCTGCTGCTTGCCTAGGATCCCTTTTCAGGTTGATAAACTGTGGGGACTTCGTTGTGCTAGCAATAAGGCTGTCACTGCAACTCACACTACCATCCGCGTTCCCTTTGCCTACATTCGACCTACCTGGAGAGCCAGAATCTGAAGTCCCGTTATCTTGTGAAGTCTTCTCTGGCTCTTGCAGCAGCTGGCTCTTTAATGTCCTCTCTTTACTCTCCACAGTTTCCTCTTGTTTGGACTGAATTGATAAATTTGCTAAGAATGCTTCTGTAGAAATATCTGGTGGTTTACCTCTCAGACTGAGACTCATTAGAGGTCCTGGAGAGGTGGGAGAGGGCCCTACTACTGATATTTCTTCTTCTACTGCTACTTCTGTAGCTTCAGAATGATTATCTATGGTGACCTTTACCTCCTTGGCTTCATCATCAGGTACTTCCACTTTATCTATGTTTTCTGCTTTGGAATTGGTTTGCTCATTTATAAATGGAATTTCCTTAATAATATTTTGTTCCATCATTGGCTGAGCCTGTTCATACACTTGACCAGTAGAGCCCAAGAGGCTTTGAAGTATATCATCCACAGGAAGAGGTTTATTTGCTAATTCCAGAGTGGAAGGTTGACTTTCCCAGCCAATCAATACCCCAGGAAGAAATCTTAAAGGTTTGGGCGGCTCCTGTTTGGTGATTTCCAGTAATGGCTCCACGGCTGTTGGGAGGTCTTCCTGAAGAGTAGGCTGAGGCTTGTTTCTCTGCTTGTGTAATACAGTTGTAAAGGAATTGAAAAAGTCATTTTCTTCCTCTGGTGCTTCTTCTGGAGAAACTTCCATTTTACATTTTTTATCAGGTGGCAATGCTGCTGGGCCATTTTCAGAAGCCTCGGCTGGGTGGCTAGTGCTAGCACCAGCACTATGCTGCCGCTTCAGTTTCTGACGAATAATCAAGCCCAACAGTAGATTAGGTCTATGCAGTTCAAGCCCTGGAAAAAACCAAAACCATCAATTAATAGTTCTTTTCATCATAATAACACAGGGACAAGTCAGCATCTAGCTTACTACAGACTATCTCAAATAGGTACGTGTCCCAGTCAAGCCACCTATGGGCCTGGACCTCAAAAAGGCAAACAGAATAAATTTGTCACTTAGGTCCCACCACCCACTTTACATAAATCATTCAGTATCATTAAAATGTACACCTACCAGGTCCATCAAAAGGCACAAGAGGGTGTGGAATTTTATCCGTGGCACCCAAAGGAATAAGGTACATATCCTTAACCTGCTTCATGTTGTTAGCAGCTACTCCATAGCGCTTTCTGCTACTGAAGTACGCAAACAGCAAAGTGTAAGAAATTTGATCTTCTTCAGTTACTGGTGTAAAGCGAACCACACAAATTTCCTATTCAAGAAAAATTACAAATGGCTATTTAAAAATAGGTTAAAGTAGCATCTATCCAGTCTCCTAATAATGGTTATTACCAAACATCGATATGGAAAGAACACGACCCTTAGAGAAAGAGCTTTAAGATTTAATCCTCTGGTGGATGTTTTTCTTCCTATGAAGGTTTCCCATAAGATACTGAGGCTCAGAGATGACAAAGTCAATGAAACCCGAGACTTCTGACAGCTGTACTATAACCTCGTGTCCAAGGCTGCAAGCTCCACCGGGCGGCCATCCCCTGTGCTCCTGGCACACTGGCATCTAATAGCACTCCCCTCCCAACTCACCCATACATGCACACACCGACACACAAAGCCCTATTGATAATCTACCTTACTAGGACTACTTTTAGGTAATAGAGGGGCTTGGTGAAAAGATTTCCAATGAACGGAGGCCACAGTTTTATAAAATGATTTGGCTTGCTCAGGAACTGTTTCGGTTCCCTCTAAGTTTTTCACTTTATTTCAAAGAGAGACGCCATCCCTAAGTTGTTACTAATTTCATAGTGTAAGAAATAAATGCTTTTGCATGAAGGTGTACAATTAAGTGAGGGAAGGTTGTTGGATTTGTTTATAATTGATGCAGGATCCAAAAGTAAGCATATGAATGTGCTCTGGCTTTCATAAAAGCTCCATCATCTAAATTCCCCACCTTTAGATTAAAAAATTTGTAAAGCATAAGATGCACATATACATATATATATAATGATTATTATAGGTTTCAAATCAGTTGAAGATGGAGGCATACTATAAAGTATTGGGCGGTACCTATGGGTATATTCAAGAATGATTTCCAGAATGTTCAAGAGTATTCTTTCTCATTTCCATTAACAATTAGATGTGGTAACTCCTTTTTAGTAGTGCTTCAAGTATATTTATATTCTAACACTGTCTTAATTTAAAAATCTAAAATATACATTGGGGTTAAAACTAATCATATTTTGGATGATTCCATAAAGGACTGCTACTATTCTGACAGCAAGTGGAATTTGACGCATAGCAATCCCATAGGATAAAGTGAACTTCCCCAAAGGGTTCCTAAGGTTATAATATTTACATAATCCAATAGATTGCCTCATCTTTCTCCTACAGAAGGAGTGGTCCAAGTTGATAACCTTTCCGTTAGTAGCCTTTCAGTTAGTAGCTTAGAGCTTAAACACTGTACCACTAGGGCTATTAAAGAAAAACTCTGAAAACCCAGGAGCAACCCTATAGAACAAAAGGAAGTGCCCCTGCGGCTTTCTGAGGCTGTAATCTTTACAGGAGGAGACACCTTCATCTTTCCCCCAGGGAGTGGCCGGTGGGTTTGATACATCGTCACTGTGCACCAAAACCAAACCAAACTCATGGCCATCAAGTTGGGAGTGACACAGAGCAACCCGAGAGGACACGGTAGAGCTGCCCCTGTTGACTTTGTTTCTCCCTGAGCACTGCTAGTGGTTTCAAACTGACAACGTGGGGAGTGCAGCCTATGAATCATCACGACACCATAAGGGATCCTCCTACCATGCCACCAGGGCTACTAAAAAAACAAAAAACTAGAGGATTCTATTTTAGAGAAGGTCGAAAATTAACATTCAGAGTTTCAAAGTTTATTGAATAGCTATCCATCACTTAATGTCTATGACACGATCCATGAAACAGCACATTCTATGACTTGGAAATTGGGCAAGCACTATTATGTAAAGGAATACCCAGTTTACAAATGAGCTCCATTCCTAATTCTCTTCAAGTCAAATGTGTACGTAAGTCCAAACAGGTCAAGTCTATATCTACCGTGAGGCGTTAGTCAAACGTTTGTTTAGAATAAGGGTGGGTCCAAAAGTATTGCTACCAAACCAGAGCACCGCATTTTTCTGGATCTACCTTCCACCTAGGTCTATACATTTCTAAAGGTGGTGTTCTCGTTCTCAAATCCTTCCCTGAAGAATTCTTCATCCTTCAATTCACACGAAGTCAAAATGGCAATTATTGTTATCCTCAAGGAGCTCAACTTTGCTCCATTTAAGTGTTGGGTTCTAGGAACAGAAGAATCTCTATCAGGCACTAGGGTAGATGTGCGTTATAACGTGTCTCATAGTCTAGGGAAAGTTCTTGCTACCCTCAAAGAATGAGCAAGTATACTGTCATGATGGAAAAACATTTCTCAATGGAATTCATTGACTTTTTTTTTTCGCTCTAACGTAGTTTTCCATTTTCTTGAAATGTATTCCTTTTAAGTCCTGTGATAGTCCTATGTCCTTGAGAAAAATCCGTTAAGACTACCTCTTTAACACCCTCCCCCCCAAAAAAATAGTTTCCAAAACCTAAGCTGATTTCTCTTCCTTGAATTTAACAAGTCCACAGGTTAGCGCAGAAGCTTTAACTGGATCTTGCTCTCTAGATTGTATTTATGATTCAGTCCATAACATTATCGTCATTAACTTCAATTTGTTTAAGAGGGAAAGTAAACTGATCTTTGTGCAACCTTTCTGGCAGCCATCAAGTCAAAAGCTTGAGAAGCCAAGTTCATGTGTTTAAAATTAAAAATGCTAAACCATGTGAGATCTCCACTTCAGCAGCTATCATTTCTCCACTTCAGCAGCTATCATTTCAATGGCAATCCTACAATTGTCTTCCTCCAGTTTCTGGACATCGGGCAGTAGGTTCATTCTTCAACACTGACAATCCTCCTTCTCATGGCTCATCCTTAAGGTCTACCTGACCATCCTCAAAACCTCTGATCCATCTAAAACCTGCTATTCTACGGGGGCAATGTTCCCAAAACTTGTTTCAAAGTTTGGGAAAATGTTCACTTTTGTTAAAATTCAATTAGTAACACTGAATACAGATTTTTTTTCTTTTCTTATTTTCTTGAAGGGAATCAAGTAAGATTAAGGCCAGAGTACTTTTGAAAGAACTTGTCTGTAGATATGCACTGAGTGTAAAGCCTTTTTGAACATGTTTTGTTAGACTTAAACCTCTGCAGGCAAGGGGAAAAATGGAACTCTAATAGCAACATTGTTGTACTTTACTTTGTATAGTACAAGGGGTCTTCAAAAAGTTTATGGACCAATTCTATCACCTTTAAATTTCATTTTCCATGAACTTGAAATCTACCTGTATACAGTATACCTTTATATGCACAGAAACATTAAAGAAATATTTACATATACCTAAAACACCTTTAGATAATACATTAATATGAGATTTGACACTGTATCACAAAATAACATCTATTTTTACTATATGCCATTATATGTAGATCAAATTTTCAATACAATCAGTTTCACAAGGTTTGAGACTATAGATACTTATTAGTATGTCCTTATTTATAAGCACTGCCCAAACAAACATCATATAGGCCATGATTGTAATATACTAGGTACTTTGGGGGAGGGTGTGAAAATTACTTCTTTTAATAATTTAATTTTCTATGGCTAAGTTCTTGCCAATGTAAGTTACAAAAATTAAGATAATGACTACAATTTCTAGGTCTTTCCCTTAAAACAACTAGACCTGCGTTTCTCAGTTTTCCCCCCACTGTGTGGATGTCAGTTTTGATGTTTTGATTGATTTGGGCAACACTTTGGGAAATAGCAAAATTAGCAACAGATGGAGCCTGGTATCTCTGGATGATCTTGTAGAACAGCTGTGTAAACACCCACACCCACAATGACTAGCCTATCTCACCTAAGAAAATAATTGATTTCTACGTAATTTTAGGGTTTCTTTATTGTAGTTGCTTAACCTACCTGTGTGCTAACCAAAATAACTCTCTATAAGTGAGGAAAGGCAAAACTCCAGAGCCATTTTCACTATTTAAAGCATTCCTTCTAAAACACTGATATAAACCATAGAGAAAGAATACCCAAAATAAAGTGAATACTGGTCCCCCCCACAAGATTTAGTGAACAACTTTATTCAGTTTTGTGAGGCATATCATTTATTTTAGAATCAGTGTTGATTCTAACCACTGGATTATTCTATAATCTATTATAAAAGATTATAGAATAAGTTATAAAATAATCTATTAATAATAAAGTTCCCTTCCACAAGGGAACTTGAACCAAACTGAATGGTTTGTTTCAAACATTCTCATGTGCCTGTAAAGTGAAAAAAGTTCTCCTTACCTTGGTTCCTGATGCTTTAATTTTTTCCACATAATCCCAAACTGTCTGGGGTGATATCCTGCCACCTACTTGAATACTATCTGGCAGATCCTGTGGTTTAAAAAAAAAAAAAGCAATCACGTATACAGAATATACTTACTACAATTCATACAACCTTAGCTGTTAAGAAAAATATTAGCAAGTAAATCAAACAATGTAATACAATACCAGGATAACCATTAGGTTTTACCTCAAGTGTCAGATTCAATTGACTGAGTATGTGTGCCCAGAATACAGCTATTAAGAAAAGTCTGAAATCATAAGAGGTTCTTAGCAGGAGACAGGTACAAAAAGGGAAGCAGCAGTAAGCATAACACATTTAACAATTCAGGATGGGCGTTCTCTCTCATCAACAGCTAGATTTCAGAGGTTAGAAAATTTAATTGGAATGCAATATTGCACAGAAAAGGCATTAATATGTAAAATATTTCTAAAGCAGTCTTTCTGAAATAAAAAAGTATATATAACACCAATTCAGGATTGTAGCTAAGAACATTTAAATTTTCACCAATCTGTTCCTGTTTTCCTCATGAAGTATGAGAAAAATCATCAGCAGTACCATTAAATAACATCAAATTAGATTATTTACTTAAATATTGGTTTCTTTAAATATTTTACGCATCTTATGAGGCAACTAATTACCTATGCCGCTTTAACTTCGGTCTATACTAGATTTCACAAGAATGGGTGAGCATCAGCCCACACATCAATACACGAGGAAGACCTGTATAACAATAAAAAGCCTTCCTGGTGGGCTAACACTGAAAACCATACAAAAGTCCATCTTTAATGTTTACGTTTGTACTTAGAGAAAATTTCATCTATGAAGACTCGAATTTTTAAAAATGTTTTATTGTGCTTTAGGTGGAAGCTCGGCAAATTAGGGTCCCATTTGATCCGTTTTACATTGATTATATTTTCTCAATATGTAACGATTCTGCTTATTTCTATTCTGTTTCTTCTATTTTCATTCATCTAACTTTCCTGATCCTTCTTCCTTTCTCATCTTTACCTATGGGTAATGCTGTCTGGTCTCGAGTACTCACTGATGCCACTTTTTGTTTTATAAGCCTATCTATCATTAAGATGAAAGGTGGCCTCTGTGAGTGGCTTCAGCTCCTAGTTGAAAGGGCATCAGGGCGAGAGTCTCAAGGATTTCATCAATTTTTAATTCTCTGACACAGTGAGGGACATGTTACAAACCATGGGACATGTGGGGACAATTTTCAAAATCTGTTGAATTCATAATGTAATTAAGCTCTTTTAGAATCAATGTTAGTATTTTAATTATGAATTTTACTATTTAACCATATTTTCCTACTACATCCTGGCCCACCAGGCCTTGAGGATGATGATCCCAATTAGAGCAGCCAGTCCACAGAGAGGACCACATGGCTGGCCCCACCATGAGACATGACGCCCCTCACTGACCCATAGCCCTACAGGGGACACCAGACACAGTGTGGGAATTGCACCCCATCTGATACTGCCACACAGAGGCAAAACACTAAAGGGGTGCAACAGAACAGCAAGGGAATGGAGAGGCGAGGTCCCCGGGAAATGCTGAAAGTGGACTTTGGGGCCAGGGTGTGATGCCCCAATAGATTGGATTAGAAAACACTCCCAAAGGCCAACAAACAATCCTTGAACTAACTACAAGCTTTTCTTTTGTGTTTTGTTTTGTTGTATATTGTTGCTTGATTTTGCTTTGTCTTATTTTTGTGCATGTTATTATCTCCGCTGGTCTGTCTAAATAAGATAGGCTGGATGAACAATCTGGAGAAAACAATGGGACTGACAGTTCTGGGGGGACATGGGAGAGGGGGAGGTGGGGGGAAAGGTAGTGGTATTAACAAACCCAGGGACAAAGGAAAAAGTGATCCAAATTGGTGGTGAGGAGGGTGTAGGAGGCCTGGTAGGGCATGATCAAGGGTAATGAGGAATTGCTGAAACCCTGGTCGGGACTGAGCATGATAGTGAGACAGGAGGAAAGTCAAGGGAAATAGAGGAAAGAGCTGCGAGGCAAAGAGAATTTATAGAGGTCTAGATACAGACATGTATATATGCAAGTATATTTATATGAGAGGATGGGGAAACAGATCTATGTGCATATATTTATAGGTTTAGCATTAAGGTAGCAGAAGGACATTGGGCCTCCACTCAAGTACTCCCTCAATGCAAGAATACTTTCTTCTATTAAATTGGTATTCTATGATGCTCACCTTCCCGACACAACAGCTGAAGACAAAGCGGGAGAATAAGCAAATGTGGTGAAGAAAGCTGATGGTGCCTGGCTATCAAAAGATATAGTGTCTGGGGTCTTAAAGGCTTGAAGGTAAACAAGTGCTATAGTTTATTAACGGTTTATTTCTTGAATTATATATCTATCTTTATAAATATATTTATATATAATTACTAGCAATCTGGTTTGTCTCTCTAGAGAACCCTGTCCAATACAACAAGCGACCATCTAGCTCACAAGCAACAAAGCCCACATGGAAGAAGTACATCAGCCTGTATGATCACAAGGTGTCGAAGGGATCAGGTATCATCCGAACAAAAAATCTTACCATAGTGAATAGGGGGGGTGGCGGGGTGGGGGAGTACGGAGTTAAGACCCAAAGCCCATTTGTAGGCCACTGGAGATCCCCTTGCAGAGGGGTCTCGGGGAGGAGACAAGCCAGACAGGGTGCGATGTAGCAACGATGAAAAATACAACTTTCCTTTAGTTCCTAAATGCTTTCTCCCCCTAATCCCCCCCAGTATTATGAGCCCAATTCTACCTTGCAAGTCTGGCTAGACCAGAGGGTAGACACTGGTACAGATAGGAACCAGAAACACAGGGCCAGGGCAGATGCTGATACTGAGAGCATAGAGGAAGGGTGGGTTGGAAAGGGGTAACCGAGTACAAGGATCTACATGTGACCTCCTCCCTGGGGTATAGAAAACAGAAAAGTGGGTGAAGGGAAACATCAGACAGGGTAAGTTATGACAAAATAATTATAAATTATCATGGGTTCATAAGGGAGGGAAGAGTGGGGAGGGAGGGGAAAAAACGAGGACCTGATGCCAGGGGCTTAAGTAGAGAGCAAATGTTTTGAGAATAATGAGGGCAATGAATGTACAAATGTGCTTTACACAACTGATGTATGTATGGATTGTGATGAGTTGTATGAACCCGTAATAAAATGATTAAAAAATGTATATTCCTCCACCTACTCTGTTTTAAAAGCTCACATACCAAGGGACAAAGGGTGGAAATTCACAGTACCTCTGTCAAGTACTCAGGGGAGCCTGATACAGGGTAAGCTTTGGTGACAAATTTTGCCACAGAAGGCATGTTGATGAAACCTTTCCAGATGAAGTTCAAACGAGCCAGGAATGTAGACTCAACCTCAACAGTCCCAGGCATCTCAAGCCTAGAAAATGACATCCAACATTAGCAGATCTCCAGTTATTTCTTTTTAGCATGTCAAGAAAGTCAAAGTACATATAGGTTACTGATTAAGGAGACTACGTTTTCTTGTTACAAAATCATACTCATATTTACCTACATATGTTGTACACAGTTATCCTGCTTGGTTTAGGCAGACTATGGCCCACAGAATGAAGGCCATTTTTCTTTAATAATTCAAGTTTCCTTGCCTTTTGGAATCAGTATAATCAAAAACCGTTTTAAAAGTAATGTCTCTATATATTCAACATTCTTTTCTTTTTTTTTAAAGATCGCTCTCCTCCCACGAAGACGACCGGCCAAGCCCATATTCAACATTCTAAATGGACGTTCAAGTCATTCTTTTCCCCCACGTAGTTTACAGGAAGTATGGTTACTTTCCCAAAGAGATATGTCACTTGTCTGTTTTTTTACAGTTCTCAAAGTTCAACTCGATAAAAGATCTATAAAAGACTATTATAGAAAAAATTACCGTG
Organism: Tenrec ecaudatus; assembly: GCF_050624435.1. Lineage (NCBI taxonomy): Eukaryota > Metazoa > Chordata > Mammalia > Afrosoricida > Tenrecidae > Tenrec > Tenrec ecaudatus. The sequence continues at coordinate 110,437,218 of NC_134536.1, forward strand.
GAACGGGAGAGAATGCTGATATTGGAGACTCTTGGTTCTCGTCTTCAAAGAATTCAGAAGCCAAAATATTTGAGGTTGAAGACAACGCATCTGCTATACTTTCGGCTTCATTGTCTGAATGCTTACGTGATACTCCAACAACTACTTTCACCTTTTTTGGAGAAAGATCATCTATAGGAGGTGCCATTCGGCCTAAAAACAGAATACACCAAAATAAAACATTTCCGAAAACTGCAATTTCTATTTGATAAATCTTGACTTCCCAAAGTTATTCTTAGGTCTCTTTTTTTATTTTTGAGTAACCATGTATTTTTATTCTCATTATTGCTTTTAAGGAGTTATAGTAAACCAGTGTTTAAGAATCCACAGGGAATTGACTATAGTGTCCTTACCGCGCCCCCAGCCCTCTTTTTAGACACACAAAAACCTAATTTAACTGAAATGCAATTTATTCTACAAATACTCATGTTCTCGTTTCACATCATTATATAAATATTCTTGTCTAAATACAATACAGCCACAGGCAAATCTGTACTGTGGTTGTTTGTTCCTATCGAATCCGACGTGTGAAGACAGCCATGTGTGCAGAGCAAAGCTGCTCCCGAAGGTGACCTCTGGTAACAGGCTATCAGGAAAGTTCTCTGAGGTTCCTCTGGGTGGGTTTGAACCAACAACCTTTCAGTAAGTAGTTACATACTTAACCATCTGTCCCAGGATCCCTAAATATGAAATAAGTAGCCTAATTTCCCTTTTTCTAATCTGAAGCACCACTTGTCTGTCAGTCTGTCGTACTGTTGTAGCTTGTGTGTTGCTGTGATGCTGGTATTCAGCAGAGCTTTCAGGCTAAAAACAGACTACAAAGTAGACTACTGTCCAATTCAGAGGAATTAGCCACTGAAAACCCTGCGAATAACAGTGAGACACCGTAAGATAAATAGTACCCAAAAATGAGCCCCTGAAGTCTGAAAGCACTCAAAATCTGACGACTTTGAGCTGCATTCTCAAAATAGAATCCACAATAATCACAAGGATGGTGTAAAGTCTTTGGGACCTTCCTTCACTGATGGGCACAACTCAAAATGAGGAGAAATAGTTGTGTCTATTTCTCACAGAAACTTGGAATGTTTGAAATAAACATCTAGAAAAGCTGGAAGTCATCAAAAATGAAGCAGAACACATAAAGGTCCATATCCTACGCATTAGTAAACTGAACAAACTGCTATGGGCCACTTTGAATCAGACCATCATGTAGTGTACCATGTCAGAATGACAGATTCAAGAGAATGGCATTACATTCATCTTCAAAAAGGGCATCACACGCTATGCATTGCCTTAAGTATCAGAATTCCATAACACATGATTGTGCTCATGGAGATCTTAAACAGGGATCAAGAGGCAGTTGTGTAAAGAGAATAAGGGAATACTGCCTGGTTTAAAATCACGAAACATGTGCATCCAGGCTGTATCCTCCTCTCACCACACTTTTTCAATCTGTATGCTGAGCAAATAATCTGAGAAGCTGGACTATGTGCAGAATTCGGCAACAGGAAGAAGCCTGGTTAACAACCTTCACTATGCAGATGATACAACCAAGCTTACTACAAGTGGAAGGTTTTGAAGTACTTGCTAATGAAGATCAAGTATTGCAGCCTTCAGTATGTATTACAACCTAACGTAAAACAGAACAAAATCCTCACAACTGAACCAACGGGTAACATCATGATAAAAAAAAGATTGACGTTGTTAAGGATTTTGTCTTGCTTCAATCCACAATCGATACTTATGGAAGCAGCAGTCAAGAGGTCAAAAGATGGACTGCATTGGGTAATGTGCTATACAATCAATTTACTAAAATATTGTCATAAATGATTATGGTTACGTGAAAACAATTTTGGGGATTATCATCAGCTATTTCTTTCACAGGAAAATTCCTTAATTTATAGTATTTTACTCTTTTAGCATGATGATAAAGGGAAGTTTATCAATTGATACATCCTTTTTTTTAATACCATAGCACAGCAATCTAAACTCTTAATCAATAGTACCTAACTTATGTATCTCAAAGCTTCTACTAATTCATATTTCCATTACTATCACTCTAATTAAAATTATCAATCTCCTACTTAGGTTACTGGAAAGGCCTCTTCTATCAATGAAAATAAGTCAAAAAGTATTGCTATAAAAATCGCAAATATATATTAAACAAAAATATCAAAACGTGAATCTATCTATTGACTTTGATATATGTGTTTTCGGCTTATATACTTCTTAAGGCTGTGTTTTCCATCTCTGTAATCTTTTCCCCAAAGAATTCTGCACTCTTTCATTCACATATCACATAAAAACAGCAATTTTGGCATTCTCAAGTTACTCAAATTATTTTTTTATATGTTCTTTATATTCTGGGAATAAAAGGTAGTGTGAAGGAACATGATCAGGGCTGTAGGGTAGATAGGGTATTAGATAGGGTATTTTTTCCCAGTGAAATGCTTATAGGCCAGCCCTTCTTACCCTTGAATGAGCAGGCACACTATCATGATGAAAAAAATCCCCTGGTTTCACTTTTCATGGCCTTTTCTCTCCATTGTAGTATTCAAATTTCTTTTAAAACTTCATAATAATCCTGTGTCCTTCAAAAAAAAATCTATCAAGATTGTCGCTTTAGAATCCTCCTAAAATAGTCACCAGAACCCTCTCAGCTGGCATCAGAGAACTCCTGGGCCCTTTGTTCTGAAGGCACCCTAAGGAGACTGAGACAAGTGCATTACTAGGGCTTGTCTGTAGTCCTCCAGTAACTGTAGGGGTATGTCGAAGCACGCTTTGTTTGAAATAAACTCAAACATGCATAAGCTGGAATCCTGGTCCCAATACTTCTTGACTTACTCTCACATAATCTATATTCAAAGACGCAAGATTTTCATAAAATTTTAATTTCATGTTATTTGTAATTTTACCTGCTAAAAACCCTTTAATTTAGTCATTATTAACTGCTCTTAGATAAAATATCGAAATCTTTTAACATGGGCTACAGAATTAAGACTTTGAGTTTTTTATTTTAATTTACTATCAGTACATGAAGTAATATTTTAGATCATGATATATTAAATAACTACAAACACTCTTATGTATGTATGTGCTTACAAAAACAGAGGGGGAACCCATTCTAGTTACTATGAATGCCATGAACTTGAAATGAATTCAGAAAGAGGAAAGGTACATGATTCAGCTGAGGAGATAAAGATTAAAATCTGTATTATTGTACAGCCATTTTCCCCACAAACTTCATGTTTTGATTCATTAATAATGACCCCTATAAAACCAATACAAGAGAAACAAAAATCTACTTACACATATTGGTATACAAAGACAAGTGTTTCACTTTCACAATAAAGTCAACATTTTAGGAAGAAAAAATTCCCAATACCTATGCAAATTTTGCAGTTAAGATCAAAAAGATGCTGTCTATGTTGGCTGGTGGTATCTTTTGACATGGAGTCAATGTCCTCTTTTTGCTTTTCAGGTTCCTCTATTTTCTCCAATGACTTACTGGCTGTAGACTCCTAGCAAAAATAAAAAAAGTGTGAAAATTAGTTTTAGCTGATAAAAGTTGGCCTTAGTTCACAGCCACTTTGAACCATGGCCAGACTGCTCCATTAATAGGCTTTTACTATTTCCTCAAAAACAAATGCTACCTACTGGGACTTAAAACAAAATCTCAACATACTCCTCATTCTCCAAGGCTTCTGACAAGTTATTTTCTCATTGATATTTGAAAATAAGACACATCCTCACCTGCTCTCAAACTGTAGTCTGCATAAAAAGCACTCAAAAGATTTCTAAAATTCTTGAAGTCAATGGGAGACCCCAGTAATCTGTATTTTACAAGTGTTTAGCAAGTATGTGTGCAACATTCTATATACTGCCTTGTATGCAATTTCCATACAGAGAAACTATATTCTAAACATATTTTTAAAAATAAACCAATGAAACAGTCTATCTTAAAATAAATGTACTTACAACTTTTTCTTTAAGAACCCTAATCAATCTTGTCTGAATCTTCATGAATAAAGCACTACAGCATGACATTTGATTTTGGTTTTCACCTGAATCTCCATGGCAGCTTCTTGCTCTTTCATCGGGGCATCACTCTCAATTTCTATTTCACCTTTGTGAGTTATTTTTGTGATTGGTCGTCTTTCAACTTCTCTCTGCTCTTTCTCAATCATCTCAATGGTCTAACAGGAAACAAATAAATAAAATCTCGCAATTTATAATATGCATTTCCATATGTATAACTAAATATTGACAGCTTACCTGAAAGCGGGAGAATGTGAACTTTTTTCTTTCATTTTTAGCTTATCTTTTGTACCACAAACAACTACTGCGTACTTGTAGATGACAGAAACTGCTTTTGGTGACGGGACCCTATATCCTAGCCTCGGGAAGCTGACACATACATTAGCAAGAGATGAATAAAGTGCAATTTAATTTTTAAAGCGATGAAACACATAGTATTTATATCTTAAACTTTATTTTCTGATTTAGTACTTTAGAGGTGTCACAAAGGCAAGAGATATATTCTGCTCTTATGCTCCTAAAATAAAAGGTATTATATACTTAAATATTAAAAATAAGGTAGTTCTGTGTCAGTCATTTCCTGATTTAGTTTGCGTAGTGGTAATAATTCATATTTGAACAAGTTCAACAATAAAACAAAAAAACAAAGGAAGTCTAGCAAGAAATAGTAAAGGGCAGCTGAAAGATAATGGAATAAACAGGGATATAATTTATTTTCCATTTGTTAAATATCAAGGAGACTTGGTAGCATTATGAGTTAGGTGTACATGTGTTAACCTCAAGGTTGGCAGTTCAAATCCCCCAGCCACTCGTTCCATGGGAGAAAGAGGAGCCTGTCTTTTCCCATAAAGATTTACAGTCTCAGAAAGCCTCTGAGTCAGAACTGACTGTTTGGCAGTAAGTGGGTTAAGCAGCAATCATTCTCTAAAGAAAGAAATGAAGTACAACATAGGTTCCCAAAGTTATTTGGGCTACCACCTCTTTTTAGTAAAAAAAAAAATTACTCAGCACTCCTCTGGCACTTTTGTGCTATATATAGCCCATAATCCAAAATGAAGTGTAGGTATCTGTTTTTGGATCTCCCCTGAACCATTCCAGTGGGTGGTACAGCCCATTTTGGGCAACAGTAAACTAAAAGAAGTACAAGTTAGATGTGTATGCAAACAAGCAACCATCCAAGTGAGGCATCAACTAAGCCTACATGGAAGTGACACACCTGCCTGTAGGATGCAAGTATGATAAATAATAAAATCCAAATCCGAAGAAGGGAAAGGTATCAGAGATTATATTGTGAACACTCAATTTGCAGAAAGCTATGGAGGACAGTGGGAGCCTAAAAGTAACCTGCAAGGTCCCTATTGTCGTCAGTCATTTCTTTTTCTTGCTTAAAAAAAAAAAAATGCTATTTTCAGGGGATTTTTTTTTCTCGGCATGTTTTCCAGCATATGAAGCAAAGGATGGACAGATGGATCGAGAAAATAATTGGCGTAATGGCTTATTGGGTATAATAGAGAAAATAATTGGTGTAATGGCTTATTAGGCCGAGGGTTTGGCAGGAATTGGGGGGCAAATAATGGATACAGGTGAGTGGGGGATGTTCTAAATAACCCGAGGGTAGTGATGTATATATAACTCTTTTAAAATATGACTGAACTATGGTAATATATGTGGTATGCATCTCAATAAAACTATTGGAAAGGAAAAAAGAAGTACACGCTAGTCTTCAGTGTAGATGAGCCTTGTAGCCATAGTTTCAAAGCAGAGCTGAGACATGTACCTATTTAGGGTACAGAGGCAAACAAAGGTGATTGCGGCTACTTTCAAAATAAAAGGGGGAAGAAAATTATACAAGGTGAGGTGACAAAATACGTGAACACCTTGCTTCAAACGACAGAGCCCCCAGCACAGTAGCACCAAACTGCTAACCACATTTAGAGCTTCAAGCTCAACTGCTCTGCAAGATAAAGAGTTAGTCTCAGAAATCCTACACAAGTCACGAGGGCTCAGAGTCAACTATATGGCTATGGTCTAGGAGCTTCAAGTTACACTCAGCACGGGATCTACATGAAGACTGGTGTTGATTAAGATCTCAGGTAATAAAATTATTGGATAATATGACTATCTCACTATCATATCTAAGCAGGGGTTCTAAAAAGCTGATGGAAAAATGGAAGTAAAAGATCATGGGAATTTCCCACAACTTTTTGAACTCCTTTCTTACAAGTGACTGTGGTAGAACAAAATAGAAGGGATTGGTCCATTTTAGTTGCCAATAAGGATAAGCCATCTTTGAAGCAAGACCAATTGGAAGATCAGACACCAGCTTAGCATGGTCAAGATCTCCGTTTGCTGGGCTGAAGGGGCAGAGGTAAAGAAGAAGGTACTACAGAGTCCACAGCAACGAGGTCATGAGACAGAATAAAAGATGAGTGCCCAGACTGAGATTGTGAGGGCTGGCTTCCTGGCCAATGAGGCAGAAGCCACGAGATCAAGTGGCTGAAAGGTCAAAATCAGAGAAACTTTACTACTGGTTGAGGAGAGGCGCTGCTGTGGATCAATGAAAGTGTTCTTACTGATCACTGATCCCAACTTTGGTAGCTTGTTAACTTCCCTAATAAACACACAAACAAAAACCAAACTCATTTTCACTGAATCTATGTCAATTCATCAGAGTAACCCTATAGGACAGGGTAGAACCACCCCTGTGAATTGCAGGCTCTTTACGGGAGTAGAAAAACCCATCTTTTTCCTGAGAGCAGCTGGAGGTTTTGAACTACAGACCTGGTACTTAGCAAGCTAACACTTAACAACTACGCCACCAGGGTACCTACTAATTGCCCTAATTGTGAGTTAGGTCTGAGTTCTGTGTGGTCACTGCAATTACCAAAAAGAAAATTGTAGTTATTGCCCCCATCCTTCTAATTTATAAAATATGACAAGACATGAGGTGATCTGACAATGGAAGGAATCAGACAAAAGCTATGCAGATACAGAAATATGAAAGACAAAAATTTAAGAATTAGATGGCTAAAAGTTAACTATTAAAAAAAGTTAACCAACAGCACAAAATAAAGCCTGTGTTCTTGGGCAAACTGTGATGAATTATCTCTGCATAAAATCCACCCTCTAACTTAAAAAGATGGGTTTTGATATAGTCAAACACATATGTGCAGATAACCTTACATGTCTGTTTTCTCTTCGTCTCCAAGCAGCCAACTCTTTAGAAGCGAGTTCTTCTGGACTCATTCTTATAAGATGATCAGGCGTTACTTCTCCTTTTAGTACTTTCTTAAATAATATCTGTAAAGGTTCAAAATGGGAAAGAAGGAGAAAGACTTTTTTAAAGAGGGGGCTCTACTTTAGAGGAAATTATAATAATAGTTAAGTTTAAAACCAGATTTATATTTGGTTAATATTTTATATGTAAGGTTTTTTTAAAGTTCATGAAAAAACACATTATCTTTTCATTTCATTTTTCTATAAACTTTTTGACCCCTTATATTATCTATTACACAAAGAAATGACAGCACTGTAACATGGAATTTGTCATCTGAGGGAGAAAAGAATATATACTTCACCCAAAACAAAAACAAACAAAAAGCACAATGGAAAAGCATGTACAGTGGAGCCATTATAATTACGCAAAAATTTTGCTAAGTGTAAGACTCTGATCAGCACCATAAGCTATCTGTAGTACAGCAAGGTATTGCAAGAAGAAAAAAGCTTTACTAAATGTAATGTCTTATATATTTCTAAGATTTTATATGTTCGAATTCTGATGGGCTTGAAGGGGATTCTAGAGCAACGAGCCAACTGTAAGAAAGAAACCTAATCAGGCATCTAAGACCAAGAACAAATTCATGCCCAATGTGAATGCGGAATGGGGAAGGGGTGCTGGAGTAGAGACCCAATGCCCATTTGTAGACAATTGGACATCCCCTCAAAGAGGGGTCACAGGGAAGAGATGAGCCAGTCAGGGTGAAGTACAGCACCAATGAAACACACAACTTTCCTCTGGTGCTTCCCCCCACTATCTTGACCTCAATTCTACCTTACAAATCGGATTATACCAGAACATGCACAGATAAGAGCCCCCAACACAGGGAATCCGGGATAGATAGACCCCTCGGGGCCAATAAGGAGAGTAGAGATACCAGGAGGATTAGGGGAGTGTGGGAGAAGCAAGGGGGGAATTGATTACAAAGATCAATCCATATATAACCTGCCTCCCAGGGGGACAAATAACGGAGCAGTGGGTGAGGAGCAACAGAGGACCATATAAGATATGAAAATAATAATCTATAACTTATCAAGGGTTCGTGAAGGAGGGTGGGGGAAGAAATGGCGAGCTGTTATCAGGGGCTCAAGTGGGAAGCGAACGCTTTCAAAATGATGATGGCAGCATGTGTAAATATGCTGAATGTATGGATTGTGTTAAAAGATGTGAGAGCCCCCAATAAAAGTTAATAAAAAAATAAACCTAAATTAAGTCTTTGTTTATTGAAAAAAGTTCCCAAACTATTTAATCATGAAGTACCTAGACTTCCTGGGCTATAATGGCAAGTATTGTACAATATGCATTTTGCTTAAGTTGCTGTTTTTAAGAATCGAGTTGACTCCCATGAGAGTAGCAAATCCATGCACAAGAGAACACAATGCTGCCTGATTCTGCTGCCATCCTCACAACTGTTAGTTTAAGCTCACTGTTGCAGTCACTGTGTCAATCAAACTCAGTGAGGGCCTTCCTCTTTTCCACTGACCCTCTACTTTTACCAAGTAGGTCGCTCTCTAGGGGCTGGAGCTCTCCTGTTAATTTTTTTTATAAATGAACTGTCCATAAACTCAAAAAAATTACCTCATATTGCACCAATGTTCTACATTCAAAAAAGTTATTTCTACATTTTTCACCACAAGAAATAAATTGCAGATCAATTATATTGCATTCTTAGATCACTTCATATTCTAAACATTTTGAAGTGTAAATATCCATAGGTATGACCAAAAGAAAAAACTTACATTGTTTTTGGGATCTTTCAGATTAAACATCAAACTTCTATATTTGTTCTTATATTTAGCATCTGTGTCCCGAAAAAAAGAGAAAAGTTCTTTTTCAATTTTTGTGGCAACTTTTGCAGCCTTTTCCTCTGGTACCTTCAAATTTGAGTCTGTAAGTCTTAAAATTGAAACAATTCAATTATTTTTCAAACACTTGAAGAACATATTACTTTTCAATCTTAAACAATAATAATCTGTTACCTCTTCATAAGGATGTCTTTGAGGGAATGCCTTACACTTTGTCTGATCTGATCTGCAGAAGGTTTGGAAGCAGGACCAGCAGCTGAATGCACATTAGGCACGCCCCCTTTATCAACCTTCTTCTTTTTTATCTCTGGCTTCTCATGAGCACCTATTTTAAAGGAATGTCAAGCTAATGAAATTGTTTATTACAAGTAATTTTTCATTAAACTGCAAAGTTATAATCAAAATTGACTGCCTGAAAGTCACAAGAAATAAAATAGGAACCATTTCATATTAACATTTCCTTGACACTTAAATTTTAATTATAATATATATAGACAAAATAAAAATCATGACTAATGGCCCTGAATCTATGTGTGTGCCATATATACTCATGTATAAGCAGAGTTTTCCAGCACATTTTTAATGCAGTTTTTGTGGTAAAATTAGGTGCCTCGGTTGATATTCGGGTCGACTTATACTTGAGTATATACAGTACTTTTTTCTCGTTTTAGATAACAGCATTCATAGTGCTCAAGAGGTTATTATTTATTTATGTGTATTTATTAACTTTTTAAAAGTTATTTAGAAATTTCTTCTTAACCTTAGTTGGGCAGATTAATTTAAGGACTTTACTAATACACCAAAATGAATGAGTCTTTTATAGTTTACTTGTGCTTGATGTGATTATTAGGTTCAGTAATAACCTTTTCTATTGATTTTTTTACTTCTCAGTTGTTAATTCCTAAGCATCTTTGAAATCTCATCATCAAGCATGAAACTACTCTCACTTTTAAGTATCATACTATCTCATTAATCTAGGATTCTTTCATCCCCCAATTTTTATATCTACCATTTTACTATCTTTATGTCCTCATTTACCTAAATATCCAACTTAAATTGGATAGTTTAACACTAGCACCATTTCCACGTATAGTTTAACACCTTTAAGTGCATCTACTTTAAACATTTGTATTGGCAAAACCAGAGTTTTCATTCGTCACACAAATAGCCTACAAACAGCTGAAGTTGACCAGGAATGAAAGACAGTTGCTGGCATATTTCACTTGTAATACATAACCACAGCACTCAAATAGGAATCTCATTCTGCTGTCCGAATCTTGTTATATTTGCATAATAAATTTGTCTTCCTATTTTCCAGGAAACCTATTCCACACTTTCTCCTCTGCTCTTAAGCCAACAATACTTCCTTCTCCAACTTTAACCTCATTTGATTTTCTCACCTCATATTACACTGAGAAAATTGAAACTGTAAGCTATTACACCTACTCAACATCAAATCTATTAAATATTACCTCTGCCTTTCCTCCTACTACATACAATGGGATTTCAAAAAGTTTGTGGAAAACTTCTATTTTCAATTCTATTTCCACGAATTTTCAAAAGACCTTCCTGTTAAAATGGGTAAACCATCCCCACTGACCCCCAAATGACCATATGTACTGCATCTAATTCCACTGGTGTCTTCATGATACATTTTGCTCTTCAACTATTAATTCTTTCCTACCTCATAAAGTTCTCCACCTTAACCGAATAACCCCTATCAGTTTTTATAAGTTATAGCATCTCCTTAAAAATTTTTTTTAATTTCTTGACTATATTCACCATAATCTTTCTCTTCCCCTAAACACCAAAACTCCTTTAAGAGTTTTATCGGACATCAGTACCTGAAGTTCCTCCTCTGCCCTTCTTTTGTAAGACACTCAAATTGGCTTGTTTTCCGACTGATGGTCAAAACCACTCGAGTCAACCCACTCCATTTGCTGTCATAGATTACCAATCTGTGCTCAACAGATGACTTGGTTCATCGTGTCTCTGCTTTCTGAAATTTCACCAGTGAGTTTTCAGAATTTAAAGCAACAGTTTTTAATTTCAAGTAAGGTCAAACACCTAAATAATTATTACTGCCATTAAAAAATCATCATTTTTTTCATTTCTCAAATATATGACATAAAATGTAAATACATTACTTATATGATCATTTATTTTAGTCTCAACTACCTGGTTTCGAAGTTTTTTCTCCTGTGCAAATAACAGTAGTAGATTCTTTTGCTACTTTTTCACTTTTTTCTTCTGAGGATTTCCGAGATAAAACTGGTTGCCCCATCTTTCGAACAGGGGCTAGCTGCCATTTTTGAATTTCACTATCTCTACATTCTGATGAGTTTTTGCTTTCACCAGATTCCTGGAAAACAGTACGTCATTCATTAGAATAAAAATCATTAAGCTATCTTTAAAATATAAACCAAGCTTCATGAGTTATGGATGAAAAATATTAAACTTATATTAAAACCTATTAAGACACCAATATTTTATTCTGTCTAACAATTGTTTAAAGACTTTTTAAAGGATGTATGAAAATAACTTAATTATCAGCAGAAAGATTTGCCCTTTTATTCAAAACTCATTTGTTAAGCAAGCACCTTATTTTCTGCAGGACCGTACTTGACACAGATAGAGACCTCAACAAATGCTCAACATAAACTCAAGGGATTAAAAAAGACTTTTGAAAAGCAAGTTTCAAAAGCTACAACCTGAAAAGTGTCAATAAGATTTTCAACAGTTCATCATCAAAAATATGTGGAAAGCAATTCAAAGAAAGCGTATTCTCATTTTCTTTTCTGTTACTAAGTAGATAGAAGCACTTTTCAAAATACTAACGATGTTAATATTATTATAGGATCTTTTTGGCAAGATGAAGACAACTGAGTTGAAAGAAAATAAACTTGGTGCCACTGAGTAGATTCTGACTCAGCATGAGCCTATAGGGCAGAGTAGAACTGTTCCTGTGGGTTTTACATACTACATCTTCACAGGAGTGAAGAGTCTCATCTCCGTCAGAACAGCTGGTGGTTTCAAACTGATGATACACAGCCCAACACATACCTACTCTGCCACCACACTCCCTACTGACAATAAAAAAATAGTCTAAATGTTCAAGAAATTATATGTAAAGTGATGATTAAGGATAAATAAATGATGAGGGATGCTAAAAGCTTTCTTAGAGGGACTCTCAGATCCATATCATCAATTAACTTAAAGCTAACCCAAACAACAGATAAGAGCAATATCAAGCACTAGAAGGGCAGAATCAGATCCTCAAAAACTCATTGAAGACAGAAAAGGTTGGAAGGCCAAGGATTTTGCAAACTGGAACTTAGCCCAATAGATTTTTCTATAAAGTGTCTGGGAAAAATCGGGTTATAAAAAACAAGCAAATTATGAAGAAAACAAACTAATGCCCTTCAAATGGAATTACCCTACTTATTAATTCCTGAGACTTTAGCAAGAAAGTTTCAAGTGTGAAAATATCTGCTCAAACTTAAGAACTTTCCAACAACTACAACTGCTAGAAAATTAAGACGTACCCATTGTCTTCAAATACAATCTAGGTCATCATCAATTAGTGGAAATAATATGTAGAGTATTAACAAATCAAAAATGGTTAGACCAAATTATATGGAAGGCTCCTTCCAATTTCAAAATTCATGTTCTTTGTCTTTTAGATTATAAGACAAGTATGTCAACATGTATTTGTTACCACTGTGTTTCCTTCCCAGTATTAACTGTTATAATCAATGTAACTACATGAGGGGGAGTGCAGAGTGGGGACCCAGGGCCCACCTGGGGAAAATTGGACATCACCTTGCAGAAGGGCTGTGGGGAGGTGAGGAACCAGTCAGAGTGCAGTGTAACAATGATGAAACATAATTGTCCTCTAGTTCTTGAATGCGTCCTCTCCACCACTATCATGATCCCAATTCTACCTTACATAACCAGCTGGACCAGAAGATGTACATTAGCATGGATAGGAACTGGAAATATGGGGAATCCAGGGCAGATGAGCCCCTCAGGAACTTTGGTGAGAGTAGCGATATCGGGAGGGTAGACGGAGGATGAGGGATAAAGGGGAAACAGATGACAAGGTCTACATGTAACCTCCTCCATGGAGGACAGACAGCGGAGAACTGGGTGAGGGAGACGTCGAACGGCATAAGATATGATAAAATGGTAATTATTTATAAATTATCAAGGGTTCACGGGGAGGAGGGAAAGGGTAGGGAGGGGAAAAATGAGGAGCTGATCCAAGAGCTCAAGTAGAAAGCAGGTGTTTTGGGAATGATGATGGCAACATATGTATGAATGTGCTGGACACAAATGATGTACGTACGGATTGTGAAGAGAGTTGTATGAGCCCCTCACAAAATGATTTAAAAATAAATAAATAAATAAAATCATGAATAAGCAGCACACAATCAAAATACAATTCCATGAAATGTTTACTCTTTATACTTCTCTCTTATTGAAAAATTTCACTGCCGTCTAGTCGATTCCAACACATAACACCTTTATACAGGGTTTCCGAAGCCATAAATCTTTACGGGAGCAGACAGCCTCATCCTGCTCCTGTAGAGCAACTTGTGGTCAGCAGTTCAATGCTTTCCCCACAGTACCTCCAGTGCTGTTTTAGAATCTAAATATCTTGAAATGTCTATTTAAAAGACATTTCTTAAAAGTACTTAAAAAATATAAAGCCAGGTAATACAGGCAATTTTAAGAGTTCACATTTTAAGAAACAAATTATGAGATGAAGGCACAAGGCAAATACTGGAATATAGCTCAAAAGAATTAATATTACTATTTTCTAATCGTTTTCTTAGTGGTTCATACAACTCGTATCACAATCCATACATACATCAATTGTGTAAAGCGCATTTGTACATTCATTGCCCTCATCCTTCTCAAAACATTTGCTCTCCACGTAAGTCCCTGGCATCAGGTTCTCATTTTTTCCCCTCCCTTCTCAAAACATTTGCTCTCCACGTAAGCCCCTGGCATCAGGTTCTCATTTTTTCCCCTCCCTGATGAACCCTTGGTAATTTTTAAATTATTATTTTGTCATATCTTGCCCTGTCCGACATCTCCCTTTACCCACTTTTGTTTTCCATCCCCCAGGGAGGAGGTCACATGTAGATCCTTGTAATCGGTTTCCCCTTTCCAACCAACCCTCCCTCTATGTCCCCAGTATTGCCACTGACACCACTGGTCCTTAAGGGATCATCTGTCCTAGAATCCTTGTGTTTTGGTCCTGAAGGGATCATCTGCCCTGGATTCCCTGTGTTTCCGATTCCTATCTGTACCGGTGTCCATCCTCTGGTCTAGCCAGACTTTCAAGGTAGAATTGGGATAATAGTGGGGGGGGGGGCGAGAGGGAGGGGAAGGAAGCATTTAGGAACTGGAGTAAAGCTATATTCTTCATCGGTGCTACATCGCACCCTGACTGACTCATCTCCTCCCGAAACCCCTCTGCAAGGGGATCTCTGGTGGCCGACAAATGGGCTTTGGGTCTCCACTCTGCACTTCCCTTCATTCACTATGGTAAGATTTTTTGCTCTGATGATGCCTGATACCTGATCCCTTCAATCATCTCATGATTGCTGGTATGCTTCATTGCTTCTGAGCTAGATGGCTGCTAGTTTACCTTCAAGCCTTTAAGACCCCCAAATGCTGTAACTTTTGATAGCGGGGCACCATCAGCTTACTTCACCACATTTGTTTATGCACCCATTTGTCTTCAGCGATCGTATCATGGAGGTGAGCACACAATGATGATTTTTTGTTCTTTGATGCCTGATAACTGATCCCTTCGGCATCTCATGATCACACAGGCTGGTGTGCTTCTTTCATGTGGGCTCTGTTGCTTCTGAGCTAGATGGCCGCTTGTTAACCTTCAAGCCTTTAAGATCCCAGATGCTGTATCTTTTGATAAGCGGGCAACATCAGCTTTCTTCACCACATTTGCTTATTCACCTGCTTTGTCTTCAGCGTTTGTGTTGGGAAGGTGAGCATCATAGAATGCCAATTTAATAGAAGAAAGTATTCTTGCATTGAGGGAGTGCTTGAGTGAAGGCCTAATGTCTTTCTGCTACCTTAATAGTAAACCTATAAATATATGCCCATAGATCTATTTCCCCATCCTCATATATAAATATATTTGCATATGTACATGCCTTTATGTAGATCTCTATAAATGCCCTTTGCCTCCCAGCTCTTTCCTCCATTTCCCTTGACTTTCCTCCTGTCCCACCATGCTCAGTCCCCACCAGGGTAATATTACTATTCTTTACACAGGGTAAATAATCCACCCACTTGAAAATAATCGTGCAAACTGGATTGAAACAGACTAAAATTTTTTTTGAAAATTTATCAGTCCAGCAACTCCCTCTACTAGGTATAGATCCTAAAGATTTAAGAGCTGTGATACACACAAGTATATACACACCATGTTCAGTGCATTATTTACAATAACAAAACAATTTAAATAATCCAAATGCTCATATAAGGGTCAAAGTTCTAAAAATTTCTTATATATAAGAAATTTCTTATATCAAACACTTCAGGTAATGAGTTAGTGCTTAGGGACTTAGAAACGGACTTGGGGGTTTAGAAAATAGTCTTAGAGGGTATCTAGGTCAATTAGTAAAAATAATCCCACAAAAATAATGTTCTACATTCTACTCTGGATGTGGTGAGTGGGTTCTAAAGAGCTGGTGAGTAGTTCCTGCCATCAAGTTAATTCTGACTCATGGTGACCCTACAAGGCAGGGCAAAGCTGTCCCTGTGGATTTCTAAAACTTTCTACTGTTCTTTGCTCATTTGGAGCAAAGAAAATCAAAGACTAAAGGAAATAATCAGTCCAGGAGATTAATGACAATCTCCACTTTGCTGAGGCCAGAAGAACTCTATGATGCCCAGCTACCACTACTAATTACTCAGATCAAGACCGTAATAGAAAGTGCTAAACAGCGGGAAGGAGAAAAAAAAAGGACAAAATTAAAAACTGTAAAATGACCAGATGTATAAGTCTGACAATAAGTACCTCCAAGACTGTGGCCTGTAGACACCTTCAAGCCTGAAAATGAGCCCACATCAAGGAAAAGCTCTCCACTAACCTAAAGACGGCATTATTCCACACAGCCCGTGACCATGTGCTTCTCAAACAACCAACCACAGGAGACCACAGGGAAGGATTTGTCCAAAAGCAAAATTCAGAAGGCAGGAAAGGCCAGGAAAGAACAGTGAATGGGACAGAGTACCCTCGGAGGCAGTGGGAAGAGAGCTAGAAACACTGCGGGGATGACAGCCAATGCTATAAAGCAAAAAACAAAACAAAAACCCCTAAACTCACTGCCATCAAGTAAATTCTGACTCATGAGTTTCTGAGACTTCAACTTTTTTTTTTTAATCATTTTATTGGGGGCTCATACAACTCATCACAATCCATATATACATCCATTGTGTCAAGCACATTTGTACATTTGTTGCTATCATTCTCAAAACATTTGCTTTCTACTTGAACCCTTGCTATCAGCTCATTTTTCCTTCCCTCTCTGCTCACCCTACCCTCACGAACCCTTGATAATTTATAAATTATTTTTTCATGTCTTACACTGTTTGACATCTCCCTTCACCCACTTTTCTTTAGTCTGTCCCCCAGGGAGGGGGTTATATGTAGTTCATTGTTATCAGTTCCCCCTTTCTACCCCAGCTTCCCTCCACTCTCCTGGTATCGCCACTCTCACCATTGGTTCCGAAGGGCTCATCTCTCCTGGATTCCTTGTGTTTCCAGTTCCTATCTTTACCAGTGTACATCCTCTGGTCTAGCCAGACTTGTAAGGTAGAATTGGGATCATGATAGTGGGGGTGAGGTAGCATTTAGGAACTAGAGGAAAGTTGTAGGTTTCAACGTTGCTACACTGTACCCTGACTGGCTCCTCTCCTCCCTGTGACCCTTCTTGTAAGGGGATGTCCTGTTAAGTTGCTTACAGATGGGCTTTGGCTCCCCATTCCACACTTCCCCTCATTCTCAATATGATTTTTTTTTGTTCTGTGATGCCTGATACCTGATCCCTTCAACATCTCATGATCACACATGCTAGTGTGTGGTTGCTTCACAGCTACATGGCCACTTGTTTACCTTCAAGCCTTCAAGATCCCAGATGTTAAATCTTTTGAAAGCCAGACACCATCAGCCTTCTTCACATTTGCTTATGCACCCACTTTGTCTTTGGCAATCATGTCAGGAAGGAATTATGGAATGCCAGTTTAATATAATAAAGTATTCTTGCATTGAAGGAGTACTTGAGTCGAGACCCAATGTCCACCTGAGACCTTAATACTAAACCTATAAATATATGCACATAGATCTATTTCCCCATTGTCATCTATATATTTACATATAGATGCCTGTATTTAGACCTCTATAAATACTTTTGCCTCCTAGCTCCTTCCTCTATTTCCTTTTACTTTTCTCTTGTCCAACTATCATGCTCAGCCTTTATTTGGGTTTCAGTAATTCCTCTTGGTCACATTGCCCTTGATCAAGCTCTTATCAGGCCTCTTACGCCCTCCTTGCCACTGATTTTGGATCACTTGTTGTTCCCTTGTCCCTGAGTTTGTTAACACCACATCCTTTTCCCCCACCTCACCCTCTCCCATGTCCTCCCGAAACAGTCCATCCCGTTATTTTCTCCTCTGGATTGTTTATCCAGCCATCTTATCTAGATCGACCTGCAGAGATAATAATATGCACAAAAGCAAGACAGCAAAACAAAACAGTAACAGAAAAAAACAAGGACAAAAAAAGAAAAGCCTGTAAATAGTTCAAGGTCTGTTTTACGACCTTTCGGAGTGTTTTCCGGTCGAGTCTGATGGGGTGCCAAGCCTTGGCCTCAACGTCTAATTTTGTTCCTCCCTAAAGACTTCCTTGCTCTGCTCCTTTTGCTGTTCTTTTGCAGACCCCTAGTGTTTTCCTTGGTGTGGGGGGGTCAGATCAGGCACAATTCCCACAGTGTTGTCCCCTGTAGGGCTATGGGTCAGTCAGGGATGCTGTCTCGTAGTGGGGCCAGCCATATTGTCCTCTCTGTGAATTGGTTGCTCTGAGCAGGGATATTGTCCTCAATGATTGGTGGGCCAGGATGTGCTCCACTCTCTCTTCCTCCCCCTTCATTTGCTGCTATGTGCTCTGATCAAACATGCCCCTCCCTGAGCTGTAGCTTCAGTGCTGTCCTCTGAAGTATATTCTTCGGGGGGGAAGGAGGGCTGTCCACATAGTTGGGAAAAGGGCCAGTCCCTCAGACCTCTCTACTGGTTCTCTCCTTCATGCTGGGCTATGACTGCAACTCATCTTTCCCCCAAGATTGGCTGATGGTTTCAAACTGCCAACTTGCTGTTTGGTATCCCAATTTGTAACCACTATGCCATCAGGACTCCTATACGACAATCAAATGTGTGTAATTTGCTGAATAGAAAATCTCAGCAAACCTTCACCTACACTGCAATTTAAAAAACCATCCGCAAGTTCAATTAGAGTATGACTACAAGATCATACACACACATCCCACACAGAAAATTAAAAAATAAAAAAAAAAATCAGTGCAAACCAAGTAAGACTTGAATAATCTGAACTTGTTATCACCTTGTTTCACCAAGGGATTTTGACAAGAATTTAAAGTAAACCATCATTCATTTTTATGGAAATAATTCAAAAGTATACACTTTAACAGTGAAAGCTAAATAAAAATGTCAACATTCGGTCATCTCATATTATTCTTAAATGGCAAAAGGCGGCATTCATGAACTTACCCGTTTTAAAATTTTGGCCTTATGCTTCACTGCATCATCTATATACTTGTTCTTCTCATGTGCTGAGGTGTGCTTTGAAAGTCCAAGCTTTTCATGTTCCATTGCTTTATCTTCACTATGAGTTTCAACTTTAGCCTGGTTTTCCAAAAGATCTGGATCTAAGAGTTCAGTCTTTTTATCTTCTTCAGCACAACATTTCACACACACATATTCCTTGTCTTCCTCTCCCATTTGTTGTGCTTGGGAAAGGCTTAATCCAACACAATCACCATGGAACCAGTCGTCACATCTCCCACAGCCAACCATAAACCTGGGGGAGGATAAAAAGATCATTAGATTTGACACAGTCTTTAAAAAGACAACTGTCTCTAATATAAAAAAAATTTCCAATCAATACTTGATTTTCCGATCGTCTACATATTCTGCATAATTATTTCATAATTCACTGAGCAAGGTTTCAATGATAAAAACTACCCCGTTATTTCCCCTCTAGTCTAAGAAAATACAGGATAAATAAGTCAAACAAAAAACCACAGGGATGAAAATAAATGACGACCCGGCATGAATATTTTTTCATGAGATGTCTGATGATTTATAACTTGATCACAATCCATGTAAGTTACAAGAGTGTCACACAAATGTGAAATTATACACAAAAGTGGAGAATTCAACAAACCATAATAAATGACTAAAATAGCAAAAAACATAAGAAAACTAGCAAACTATTCACCAAACAGTTCAAACTACACAATTATTTTCTAAGCTCAAAATATTCTGATTGAGGAATTCAGATTCTATTAGTCTCTCTTTTATATACCATTGAGTGTGAATAATGTCTTAGTATTGACCATGTGTGTATATTTTCCAAATATAGATCAGCATAATTTCTTAGCATGAAGATATTTTCAGGTTGAATATTCTTAATCAGTAAAACCTCAATTCCCCTTACTGCATTTTGTCGAAGAGTCAATTTCACTAACCAAAAGCAATTAATACAAAGGTGTAGGACTTTCTTACGTTCAAAATATTTTCTTAAGAGAATCAGGGATTGTTTTTGAATGAAAAATCAAGCAATAATGTCCACTTGAAAATCCCTCTTAAAAACTTTTAAGGAAAACTGTACATCTTGCCTAATATTAAAAATGCTAATATTTTCACTATTCATTCGTAGGGATAGCAATTCAAAGTATATCCCAAAGACTGATACAAGTGTTGGTATATGTATTCCTTAATAAAGGAGCCTTCACCACTGGTAATTTACATGCATAAGCAATGTTAAAGCTCCTTTAAAAAAACCTATGGGCCAGTAGGAAGATGTTATGGCCCAAACTCCTGAAATGTACTAAAGATCTCTCTTAATAGCAAACTCTAAGAAACTGGACCACTTGGGATTTAATCCTTACGTGGTCTTAAAAGGTGTACCCTGCACTGTATCCCTCAATAGCAGTAATGTGTGTCTGCTGTGTACTAAATCACTGCAGTGCATTGAGTACACTTGGCTTCACCATACCTACAATTCCTCTTTACTGTCATGCATTTAACTTTATAAATCTACCTCTCTCCAGTAGTTAAAAAAAAAATTCCAACTCTCTACACATTTTGGATCCACACGGGAATATTTGTAAAAGAGTAGGTTTGAGCTCTTTGTTCTGTTCCTAACTTCTCAGTGATATATAAAGATTTGAATCATGCATGCTGTAAAGTGCTTGCTATTCAGGTTGCAAATTAACAAGAATTGCTAATTCTTGAGAGCAACTAATGTCTTAGAAATACTGAAGGTATGCTATAGAACATCTGCATACATTACTTCTTCAAAGGAAGTTTACAGCTTATAAACCTACAGCAATGCTTTTGCCCCAAAGCCAAGTCAGTCAAATTATAAGACATCATGAAGACTTTTCAAATATTCATTTGACCAAAGAATGATTTTGAGCGTGAAATATGTCAGTTAATCACACCTCATTCCAAGCTTTTGAAATGTCTGGCTCAAACTTCAGACTCTGAAAAGTAGATCTCTAGTACTATCTACAGATTCCTTAGATTTCATGTAAGAGATATGGCAAACAACTTTGAAATCCAAGAAAAAACTATAAGCTGCATGTCTATGTTGTATGGAGTTCCACTCTTGATGAATTAATTATAATAGTATGAATCAGTTAAATGAAGAGTTCCACATTTTTGCTTTCTTCTCTTGATGTTACATGTTCATACACAAAATACTAAAAATAAAAATACTGACCTAAGACCACTAAGGACAATTCATTTTAATTACTAATCTTAACTTTGTACAAGTCAAAAAATACTTAGAAAACTTTAAATTCCCTCCAAGTAAACTAGAGGCAACATTGAATACTTTTCTGAGCAATTTCTTTGTAGTTGGCTATTATAGCTCTTACAAGATCTGCCTTCAATTTTAGTGTCCTTTAAATGACAGTATAAACCCCATGTTATCGTAAACATGTACATATTTTTCTGAGATCAAAGAATTCTATTCCACACATTATCTTTTTAGTGTTACTAACAATCTAAATCTTCAAGAAAAATTTTCCAGACTTTTTAAATCTTGTGAAAAAACAATTCTAGAATAATCCCTTCTCAGTAAAAGGACTGAGTATAAAACTATTAATTCATTTTAGTAGGAAGGCTTGTTTTATTAATTTCATCTCAATATGCTAATCCTCTATAATGTAGTTAAGAAATTATTGCAAACCCCAAAGACACAAAGTCTTTTGGAAAGGCAAGTAAATAATGGAAATATAAGAAGTTACGAAGTATATGACAGGAAATCCAAGGCTTATTCCTTTCAAAATGTTAAATGGTTTATTTCTTTTTAAGTTCAAAGAGAAACCTCTTTTTAAGAAGGATTAGATGTTTTATAAAGTTGAAATGAGAACAACTACATAGAAGAGTGATACAATTTATAAGTCATACCTATTGTCTTTTATTAAATGATTATCATCAAATATAACATGTGGCCATGATATGAATAAAACTTATAAAATAGCTTTCGATTGGAAGTACATACAAGTAAGTTAACCTCAACTGAAACACATGTAAAGTGTTCGCATGTTAAAGTAGCTTTTCAGAAGAAAAGCTGTCCCAAAAGTAGGATTGTCTTGACTACCAAATAGTTTTAATGTGGGTAGTGCAAGAGATCAAAGAATGGAAATTATTTCCACATAATCCTCTGCCTGTAAATTTATAGTCTCATACATGATGTAAAATAGGAAACCCCATGCTACATATGAAGTACATTTTAAAGGTAAATTCTACGTATCTTTAAGAAAAATGCTGTCAAAGAGAGTGATGGATAGGTAGTATGTAAAGAAAAAAAGGCAGTTCTTTAGGCTTCTTTATTAACAAAAGTTATATAATATTAAATGTTGCTTCCAAACCTGAACAATTGTATTTTTACATATAACCCAAGTCAATTAACAGTTTGAACTAATACACCTAACATTACAATTTCCAGACGAGCACCAAAAAAACTTAAAATTTCATCGAAGATCCCCATGGGAGGCACTGAGACGGGTGAGCCAGTCAGTGGCAGTGGTCAATTCCTCGTCTTGACTATGGAACAGACAATGGGTCAAAGAAAATGAGACATAATGCTTCATTGTCATTTTAAGAAAATCATTGATGTTGTAATGCCAGTCACCATTAAAATGCCTGAGCAAAATCCTGATAACCTGATGTTCAGATTATGAAGGTGCTTCAAAAACTGAATAGGAAAGATGTGTTTTTCCACACTCAAGGTCTCTCACATGTTTATCTACCAAGTGCCACAGAATAACCTATATGAACATAATCTTCAAATCTATGCCAGTTTAAGAGTCCATTCACTTTAACACTCTTACTTCTCTGACTTAAATGTGTGTTTTAGAAATCTCTGGCAAAGAAAACTGAACTCAAACTCACTGCCACCGAGTCAATTTTGACTCACAGTGATCCTAGAGGACAGAATGTAACTACTCTTGTGGGTAGCTAAGACTGTACCTCTTTGCCTCATCTTTCTCCCACGGAGTGGCTAATAGTGTCAAATTGCTGTCCATGTGATTAGCAGGCCAACCAATGTGTCAGCCCACTACCCCACCAGGGCTGTCTGAAATGAACACTGAAACGCACTTCAAAACGTAATTGTCAGGCTAGGTCCCACATTAGAGTACTGAAGAAAGCTTTTCAAATCAAAGGCCATCAGGATTTCAAGAGGGCAGACGTCACTGTTTTCTTTTCAATAAATTCAATCGCTTCCAACTCATATAGACCTTACATGACAGAGTAAAACTGTCCCTGAGGTTTTACAATACTGTTAAGTCTTTATAGGAGCAGTAAGCCTCATCTTATATTCTAACAAGTCAAATTTTATAAAATTTGGAATATAGTCTGTAACCTCTAACACTAAAAATAAGCGATGGGTTGAATCACAGAAAAAATTGACATGAAATTTAGTTTTTGTTATGATAGAGCAGTCCCAGTATTTCCCATCCATTCCACCACGGCAACAAGGGCCTCGTGAAAAGGTTGCGCAGACTTTACTAACAGAACTCCCTACAGAGTTTTATTTCCATGTAATCTTGCAGTGCTTATAGAAGTCACTCTAACTTTGATATAAGAATGGTATTATAATATACAAGTTATAATGTTCATTTATCATATGAGTGTTGATAGAAGCTCCAACAGCAATCTGAACACATGAACAGGATAAGCTTGTAGCTGCAATCTCCACTTCTTCTGTTTTTAAAAAGCATGCAAATAAAGGAAAACAAAAAAATACAATGGGGAAGAAAAGGTGAAGGAAAATGTCATAAATTATAAAACACTGAGCCCTACAGACAAATAAGTAAGGGTACTAATTAAAACTTTATAAAGACTAGAAAATTTGATAAAACTTTAAAGATGAGAATTAACAAGAAATCTTTGAAATAAGTATTCAAAGAGAAACAATGTTCTCCCTCTGTCCACGTCACATACAAATTTCATTTGTTATCTGACAATCGACTTAGCTATCAAATTCCAAAGTCCACTTTGATATGAAGTGGTGGCATCAAATCATAATAAATATGCTTCACTTAAAAAAAATTTCCATTACAGCCTTCACTATAATTCGAGCCCCTTCCAAAAGAACAAAATAATTTTTTAAAAATCTCCATCTGTAACTCAAACTACGTTTCGTGTAGCAAAAAGTTTGGTTTTTCAGATGCAATGACTAAATTACTGTGTAACTGGTTACAATGACATTTCCATATATGCCAGCTGATGGTCAAAACTATGGTTTGTAAAATGTTCTACAATGCTATGTTTGTAAATTCAGTAGCTCCATCTTTCTAGCCTTTATCCAGGATTGATGAAGAGGAGTCTGTTTATCTTTGTTTGGAAAACAGTTCTCACAATAACCACACACCCCCCCTCACCCCAAAAAGCAATCTCTTAAATGTACACATATCACACACATACACACACACACACACACACACCTGTTGCCATGTGGTTTTTTGCAAAACCCACACTGCTTGCTGGGAGTCCACATATATTTGCTTTCAAATGAGGAGCTATGCTCTGAGCCTTCTCTTTTTACAGTAGCTATATTATCTGGAATGAACAAAGGTGGCTCATCCAAAGAAAAACTTTTGCTGCTTCTTCTTTGGCGGGGTTGTAGATTTTTCTCACTTTTTTTTAGTTTCAGCTTATCTTCCTCCTTAAAATGCTCTACGCCTGCAGATTCATGCTCTTCCTTCACATGACTATTGGTTTTCATTGTTGGGACCTGCTGTTGGGGCTTATGACACTGCTTCTGGCTGAAATGTAATAAGTGCCCAGTTTGTGCTGGATGATGAGGTTCTTTAGTGCAAGTGGGGTGACCATGAGGCTTATCACTCAAAGACTGTGCTATGGGTTTAGACATCAGTACTAAATGTTGATCCTGAGATGTTTTCTTAAATACCAAATGAGCTTGATTTTTGACAGATCTAGCCCCAGAACTGCTACTCAGAATCTTTAAATCTTTATTATCTTGTTTTTTTCTCACTTTGGCTGGTCTATGAAAATTTTGCTGAGATTCTGGTTCATCAGCATTTCGTTTCACACTTTTAACGTTAATTTTGCTTTTGTTATGCATTATTTCAAGCTTTGTTGCAACTATTTTCTTCGGAGTATCTGTGGTCATGTTTTGCTTAGGATGAATTGCAGGTTTCATGTGTTTGGATTTGTTTTTTGACTCTGCATAAGAAACACTGCTTGACTGGCCGTTTCCATCATCCTGAAGGTCTGTTATTTCATGGGGCTCCATTTTAATACTTTCAGCATGCAGTTGTAAATTTTGGTCAGGAGCATCACATAAAGTATTACTTTCTGGTTCGAAAACAGTAGTATCAACCACCTCTAAGTTTGATTTATTCAATTCAGCACTCTGTGACTGGTTATCATCGGATTCTATGTCTTTACAAGGACCAAGTGGTTCCATTTTGTTTCTTAGGACATTCATAGCTTTATCAGTAATTTCTACAGTGTCCTTTAATTCCAAATTACATTCAGTTGCCTCACCAACAGAAGCTGACAAACCTCCAAGGCTCTTTTTGATTTTATTTGGATTTGGATAAGCAGTATCACCAAAAGCTACAGGTTCCTCAACAATCTGGTCACCTCCATGGGATTTTACTGTCCCCTTTGATTCCTGTTCAATTGTTCCCTTTGTTCTCATCGCTTCAACAATAATATTGTCTATTCTATCTGAAACTGAGTCATGCTCTTCATGCTCTTCTTTATCTGAAAACTTAAATAACGGGCTGCCAACAGGCTTGATTTTACATTCCATCGGAGCTTCAGTTTTCTTTTCTTCAATACTGGCGCAAGCCTCTGAAAGAAGTGGACAATTTAATTCATGAGGTGGCACGCTTGCTTCTCCCTGATTACTACACTTATTATGAGAATCTAGTTCAGCTTCATCCTTCATTTCAAGACAAGATGACACTGAAGAATGACATGAAGACACCAATACTGCTGGTACCACTTCCATTTGTCCAATATGCCGGCTGCTCCTTCTCTCTTTATGATACTCGATGTTTGGTGATGTACAGACTTCTTCTTTACTCTGACACCTTTCTGGTTGTCTTACCCCTGCTTTAGGGGAAGAGACAGTCTTCCCAGATGCTTTTTTTGTGCTATTTAAAGGTGCTGCATTTGAACGCTTGGCAATAGTGCTTTGTCGCAAACTTCTTACTTGTTCTATCACAAGGGAAAAAAAATAAAAATAACTTAGCTATTTTGTCATGTGTTTTTACTTCAATACAAATTAGAGCATACCATTTCCTTATTCTGAACTATTATAAATAAGTTTTTCTCATTTCAATAAAAATTTATTGAATGTACTGAATAACTCGTGGTGGTGATTGATATGTATATGTTATAATCTATATTTATCTATGTTCTCTGAATGGTGTCAAGGGGGAGAAATTCTCTAAAATCTAAACTGATATATTTTACTAACAAAATAAATTTTCATTCAAGTCTCTTTTTAATAAAAGGCTGCCATAAAATAAGTAAAATTAGATTCCATAATAATTGATGCCAATCTTAAGTAAGATTGTTATAGTTTTAGTTATTAAATATTGTTAAATATGCAAAGCCAAACAAGGTCAGGAGGCACTTAATCTAAACTAAAAGTACCAAATCTTACACAGAACCTGCATAAATTTAGAGGTGCAGCTTCGAAAGAACTCTTAATTACTTTATGTCACCATTTTATCATTCAAGCTGAAAGAGTAAAAATTAAGTATACACTAGACTATCACATACAAATCATCCAAAAAGAAACTCTTACAGAGCTTTAAGAACATGATCATAAAATAGGTACAGAAATAATTTAAATATACTTTCTACCTTTAACAACACTCCTTAGCAAAGAGTATTAAATGTTGGCTTTCCTCCATTTCCCATCCTGATACATATCTGACAGGGCTTCAAAAGGCTTACGGGAAAAATGCCATTAAAAGATAAAGAATTTTTTTCCCACAAACTTCATAAAGCCCCCCTGATACTCTAGGAGGAGGAAAAACAAAGAGTGAAAAAAGAATTGGAATAAATAAGACCTAAATAAGTCACAAAATAGAAAATGCCTGTAACCCCAAAATAGTAAATATGAAGAAGTTGGACAGCTAGGCACATCTAACCTCTCTGACTCACTTCTATTGAGATTATAAATTTTTTTAATTAAAGGCCCCTACCTATCCATGAAAAACCCTTATATGTCACAAATTAAGAACATTTCCCTCATTTGCCATTTATTATGAGAAGGCACCATAAAGCCTCATATGCCTGGAGTCGTTCCACAAAATGCTTAAAAATATAATTAATAACAGCCATCATTTTACTCTCATAAGTGTCCGCGTTTGGACAATAAATTCAAAGGCCAATTTAATCTTAAGGATGCATTCTAATTCCTCCAGAAATTAGTTGTCTCTGGTCGTTAGATAAGAAATAACCAACTTTTTAAATTTAGTGAATTTTGAACTGTTTATCACTTACTCAGCTAACAGTATTTTTAAAGTATATAAAATTTAAATGAAGATTATCAATATTAGATGACCTTTAAAGCTTTTAATAAAGCATGTAATAATTCCCAGTTCTACTTTACCCTGAAATAAAATAACAAGGATTTTTAACACTTCCTACCTGATTGCAAAACTAATAAAAAACTTATTTAAGTAGGTTTTTTTTCCCCAACAGTAATTAACTTATTAAGGAAAAGGTAAAGTCACATTTTATCATTTGAATATTTCTGCATTGTTTGACATCTAATTTGTATGGGTTCAAATTTATCAATATTATCACTGTATTTATTTGGCAAAGTAAAAAGTAGATACCAAACGCATCTATGTTTTTCAGTCCTAAAATCTCTACTGAAGCTACAGGAAAGAAATATTTTTCATAGAAATATTTTTTTTTCCAAAAAGAACAAGAGAAGAAAGCAACGACCAACTTTGGAAGTCAAACAAGAGATCATTAAGAAGTAATTGATCTAAGAGAAACAACTGACACAAACACTAATTAAGAAGTGTAAGGTAAGCACACCAACATCATGAACACAAGAAACTTCTCAAAAGACTTAAAAGTTGGTGGCCACAAAAGCAAGAATGAAAACAGATGGTTAAAATGAAGGTGGTTTTAAAGTAGCTAAATCCCCAGGTCCTTTCACTTCTTAAACACCATCCTTCCTTAACATTAGTCTAAGACTACTAGATGCTTATTCTCTAGAGAGACTAAGACAAGGCTCCTGGGCTAGTTCAGAACCTCAAGCACAGTAGAGAACAGCAGTGAAGTATAGTGAACTTAAGTGAACTGGCGTACTGTTAGCTGAGATGTCCCCAGACAGATTTCCTCAATGAACCCCAGAATAAGTAACTTATCATTCATTTAATAGCATCCTAATGAGCCTAAGGGAATACAATATTGGAGATACAGAGGTTCCTCCCCAAAAGACAGTACAATCAGGTTAACATACTGTGAAGAGTTGACATAACCCAAATCTTAGAGATTTGTAATTCTTGTAGTGCCTACATTTAAACATGAGCTAACAAAGAATCAAGCATTTTGGGGAAGTTTTTAACATGAACTATGGAAGCCAGTAGCGATTCAATAGAAAGGGGGGGGAAAAGTGGGTGGCCTCATAAAAAAAACAGAAACAAAGTATGCAACATGAAAGATAAATTATTAGGGAAATAAACACTTTTAAAATACCATGAGCATTTTTAAGAAAGAGGATACTGCATCTACGAAGAAGTACAAGAAATTACAAAACACAGAACTATTCTCAATAGAAAACACCTATACACTAGAAATGTAAGGTCTGATAGGTAGAGAATAAAAAGAAATTTTCTGCAGCTACAGTAAAAAGATGCAAAATGGGCAATTATAGAAAATGGGAAGACAGTTCGTTTTCTCTAAATAATGAAGTCCCCGCAAAGAAATATATAAAATATAAGGCAAATCATCAAAGAAATAATCCAAGCTTCCCAGAATAAAACAATAACCGTTTTCACACTAAAAGGGTCTAGAACATACCAGTCTAATTTGCAAAATAATGTCCAAACTTGGACATATTATCGTGAACTATCAAAAGCACAGGAAATGAAAACAATACAATAAATCTACAGGGATAAAAAATAAAGGAATAACACCAATGTTAGAAGAATGTGCTAGACTACCACCGTCAAATTTCTAAAGGAAAATTTTCAAATTTGAGTTCTACATCCAGCTAGACTGTGTTTTTAGCGTGAGCTAGATTAACTACACTTTCAGGAAAGTTTCACTGTTTCTCAGGAAGTTACTAAATGAGGCATGCCAGCAAACTGAAGGAATTAAACAAAGAAAATACAAATAGAAAATACTGCGAAACACAAAGAACACCATAGTATAAATTCCTCAGAAAAATGGTAAAGGAGCTCTCAAGAAAACATTTATTTACCAGGCTTACTAGACTCCCATCAACCACACTGAGAAAATCAGAAGCCCCTAAGGCTTCTTCAGTAAAATGAAATGGACAGAATAAGTGATATGCATAAACTGTTTGCAAGAAAACTGAGACAACTGGCAAAGGCATTTAAGGGTAATTACTACTATGTACTTAGAAAACTAAGCAAATGGAAAATAAAAGCAGTACATACAGTCAAAATATAAACTACTAATTAAAGTATCCATTAGAAGGGAAAATGTAATTTTACAGGAGGAAGATGAAAGAAGAAAAGAATGCTAAATTCTCATCATCCAGTGTGGGAAGTCAGAGATAAATGCCTAAGTCAGAATAACAAAAACAACATATGGATATTACTTAAAATTATGGATTCAAGTATTTTAAAAAAGAGCTAGAAGATTTAACCATGGCTTTCTCAAGAAGGAAAAATGGAAGTGGTACTAGAAATTTATTTAGTCTAACAAATCTTGTAGAACTAGCCCAATGTTTAAATTATATCAATTGAAATATTTATCACACTAAGGTACTGCCATAATTTCTAAAATGAATTACTATCAATAATGCCCAGACTAGCAAATATCAAATATATCTTCTGCTCAGAAAACTTACAACCTAACACATCTGTCCCTACACCTGATTTTCTAGCTGGACCTCTTCAGAGGGATTACCTTGTGCCATTAAACGAGGTGATTTTCTTGGTGATCTTACTGAATTTTCTTCTACTTTGTCCCTCAAATTCCTGTTAGGTAAAATCAGTTCTTCTTCATCAATGGTATCATTGCCACTTTCTTTAACAACTCCTTCATCCATAATATCGTCAAGACCAACAACTGGGGGGAAAAAACAATAAACAAAAACAAAAAAATTAATTTTTGAAAATACTGAGGGAATGTTAAATATTTAAAAGTGGTACAGAAAAAAATTAAATCCATTTTGAAGTAATAAACAGCTGCCCTGAAAATCTATGTCTATTTCTAATAGAATGTGATGATACCGCCACTACACCAAGCTCCCAATCAATTCAAACTTATAATCCTCTATATTATAGGTGAGTTGGAGAAGAGATTAGCTATAGTATTTCTTCGTTAGACCTCAAATATCACTCTCAGTCACTCTTTTTGCTAACGTCATAAGCAATCATTTCCCAATATTGATTATAAGCATACAAAATAATTCAGTATTTTGAAACACCTATGGGATCCTAAGAGACTTAATGCTAACCGTAGATAAGACTTCTGAATGACAGCATAAAAAAAGAGCACGAGACATAATTTCTCTCTCCCTAAATGCTAACAAAAATGTTTACTACAGCTATATAATTGAAATATCAACTTAATCAAAGAAGCAATGGCCACATATTTAATTTAGGGGACGGTCGAGACAAGTGGAGAGAATTAGGAGACGTCGAAACATATAGAGTATTATATTATCATTGGGTTTGTTTTTGTAACCACCAATCAACCAACATTAACAAGCAATTCTAAAAGTACAATTAAATGAAGTCTTGTAAAGAAATATTTTTTTACTAAATAGCATGTATGTTAGATGATGAGGAATCTTACTTATCAAAGAATACCGTATATACTCATGTAAAAGCCGGGTTTTTCAGCACATATTTTATGCAGTTTTTGTGGTACAAATAGGTGCCTCAGTGGATATTTGGGTCAGCTAATACTCGAGCATATACAGTAATACAAGTATATATGGAAATGATGTGGGGAGGAGCAAAGAGTGTGCATGTGTATGTATATATATAATTTTATCTAGAACATACTTATATTTTAGATACATTATTTCAATAAAATATAATTTTCTTCATTTATATTAGCATATCATTTGTAAATAGATTATCAGAGAAAGTCAAGCTTTGGGCCAAAGGGAAAAGTAGGAATTGAAATTCAGGCCCTGTTCTGCTCTCCAAGTGATGTATTTGGGTATAGGGACTCGGTCACATAAAGAAAATGTTATCTTTTTCTACATTCCAGTAAAGCACTGTGCAACCAATAGCAGTCTGAGGATGGCATCGCTGAAGTAACAAAAACCAAAATACAGGAATGGGTTGAGTATTGGGGGCTAGAGTCGAGTAAGGGAAGAAGGGGAGGACAACATATAGATCAATGAGGTGTCAGGGAAAATTAACTTGTGTCCTTTTGGTCAGAAGGATTTTTTCTCTGAATGAGAAGGAAATACTGTAAACACAAGGGTGGTGTAATCTAACTTACTACAAGTGCTGTAGAAACTCCAAGAAGCAGAGTCAGAAAGGTTAGGTAATAAGCATACAGCAATGATTCAGCTAAGAGATGCTAGTGGCTAAAACTACTACATGAGTGAAGGCAAGTCTGTGGACTGTGTCACTGTAAGTTGAGGTCCATTTAAGACCACAGGATTGAAATTCACATCTCTTGAGCTGAGGAATGACAGTTGGTGACCTGCCTTGTTATTTGCTACCTGTGCTGGGATAGCCTAGCTCTCTCTACAGAGGACTACCTGGTGGCCCTCAAGACTTGAAGGAGACTGCCAGTGTCTCACAACTCTCATGGAAGTGAGTTGCACTGAGCCATTTGTGCTGCTTTATAATTTAACTGTTCATTTCTTGTGTTGTACATCTATCTTTATATATAAATAAAAGATTATTAGCACTCTGGTTTTGTCTCTAGAGAACCCTAACACAGATACCAATCTATAAATTCCTCTTCAGGCTCATGAAACACATGCAGTGAGGCCGAGTACAGGAAGATCACAGGCTAGTAGGTGGGGAGTCTTATGGATTCAGTGGCGTTGTAAGCATCTCAGAACTGGCAGGGGTCTCCATGTGGCTCTTCCAGCTCCGGGCACTAGTGCAGTTCCATGTGTCTTATTAGCTGCAATGTCTCCCACGGGTGAGCCTGTGACCCACCTCCAACAAACTATCTCCTTAGCTCCTCCAAAAGAGGTCATCAAACTATAACCTGATTTGACAGACTAGACTCCATCCCTTCCCTCTAAATCCTTTCAAATGGACAACAGATTATGTTAACTACCACACTGACTTCCTGGCATAAACTAGTGAGTGTTTCCAGCACTGTATTGGCTTTGTGAAACATTTCAATTGATATTCCATCAGTTTGTGGGAGTCTCTTTTTTTTAACACGTTCAGTGCAGCTTAAGATTCTTCCATTGATTCAGTGGTTCTCAACCTTCCTAATGCGATGCCCCTTTAATACAGTTCATGTCGTGGTGGCCCCCCCAACCATAAAATTATTTTCATTGCTACTTCATAACTGTAATTTTGCTGTTATGAATCAGGCGACCCCTATGAAAATGTTGTTCAATCAGCAAAAGGCCGCGACCCACAGGTTGAGAACAACTGCTTCAGTGCCATCAGTGTTTGATCAAATATAACCTGAAATGGCTGAATGATGACCAATTCTTTCTGAATATTTTGTTGATTCTTCCAGCATCACTGAAATTGTTGTCATATAATCTTCCAATATTACAACTCAAGGTTTGAATTCTTTAATTCTTTCGCTTGAGTTGGGTATGTTCTTCCTTTGGTTCTAACTCCAGATCTCTGAATTATTTCCATCACATTACTTTGCCTTCTTCAGCTGTCTTTTGAAAAACTGTTTAGTATTATCATTTCTCCTATTTGCTTTTGTTGCTCTACATCCAAAAGCAAGTTTCAGAATCTCTTTAGACAACTACTTTGGTATTTTCTTATTTTGTCTCCTTAATGACCATTTGCTTCCGTCATGTATGATGTTCCTAATGTCATCCCCAGGTCCTTTGGGCTTCTGTCACAAGCATTCACTGCATTCAATCTGTTAGGGTTGGTCTCTATGCTGATGTGGAATATACAAAGGTCTTATTTTGTTGGTTCTTTTAGGTCTGCTTTAATTTTCTTCAGCTTCAACTTGAATTTGCCTTATGAGCAATTGATGGTGTGTCCTGTGGTTGACCTCTAGGCCTTGTTTTGGTTAATATTGAGCTTCTCCAGTGTCTCTTCCCACAGATAGTTAATTTTATTCCTGTGTATTCCATTTAGTCAGATCCAAGTGCATAGCCCCCATTTATATTTTTTCAAAAAGGATATATGCGGTGAAATTATTGGTCTTACAAAATATGTCATGTAATCAATCTCCTCCTTCAATTTTTATCACAACTGTATTTTCCAAGTACTGATCTTTTCTTTTGCATTTTAATCACTCGTAATTATTAATGAATCATGCTACTTTTAAATCCATTTCAGAATGAATAAATTGGTGGAATTCTTTAATCAAATCACTAGCTTTAATGGTTGATAAATCTGAATAGTACTAATAATCCTTGTAGGCACATAGACATTATCCTATCATGGATAACATTGTACTTCAAGAAAGAGCTTGAGAATGACTGGGGCAGGGAATGTGAGGATGTGCTTTATACAATTGATGTATGTATATGTATGGATTGTGATAAGAGTTGCATGAGTCCCTAATAAAATGTAAAAAAAGAGGAGGAAAAAAAGAAAATGATTAGGGCAAAGAATGTACAGATGTGCTTTATACAATTGATGTATGTATATGTATGGACTATGATAAGAGTTGTATGAGCCCCTAAAAAATTGCTTTAAAAAAAGGGAAAAAAAAAGATTTGCAGCCTCATAAACCGTACACGCCTTGGGGGATTGGTATATTAATAAAATAAAATAACTATGAAGTCCTGCAAAAAAAAAAGAAAGAGCTTGAAATATTCTTTTTCAACATGAATGTGATGTCATTCTTCACAGATTTTTTCATTCCTGGCATTATAATCCATATGATTGTTTAATTCAAGATGAGCAATACCACTCCATTTCAGCCTACGATATAGGTTTCTATACATTTCTTCTTTGACAACTTTCACTTTTCCTAGATTCAGTGCTTTTATAATTACAATTCATGCTGTTCTAAGTCCAAGTTCTAATTACTAATGATGTTTTTAGCTGCTTCTCATTTTGAGTTGTGCTTTATCAATAGGTGCAGCTCCCCCACGTTCTTCCATCCGCATCATGAATGTCAACTCAGCAGCTAGCTTGTTCCCAGTCCAATTTTGAGTGCCTTCCAACCTTAGGGGCTCACCTTCTGGCACTGTATCAAACAAAGAGCCATGCTTGCTCAGAAGAATTTTGGTGGCTAATGTCTCATAAATGGATTGCAACTCTTTATTCTTACTCTATTATTAGTCTGCTAGGTTCACGGAAATATGTTTATCATGGGTGATTCTGGTGGTATTTGAAATACTGGTAGTATAGCATTCACAGCAATATGCAAGCCACCCACAGCATGCCAACTGACAGACAAGTCGTGGAAATTTTGCTGAAGATAATTCAAAATACAAATGGTGCAGTACATCAAGAGGAAGCTGCCAGAAACTCAAGCTAGATTCAGAAAAGGACATGCACAAGAGATCCTCACTAGTGATATCAGCTGGATCTTGGCAACAGCAGAGAATGCCAGAAGGATGTTTACTTATGTTTTATTGGCTATGTAAATGCTTTGACTATGAAGATCATAAAAACTGTAGATGACATTGTAAAGAACAAGAATCCAAGAATACTTCACTATGCTCATGAGTTACCTGCACACAGGCATTCAAACAGAACAATGAGATATCACCTGGTTAAAATCAGGAAAGGTGTGTTTACCATATTTACTCAATTTACATGCTTAGCACATAATCTGAGAAACTAGACTATATAAATAAAACTGTTGCATCAGGATTGGACACAATTATTTTCGATGAAATTCAGGAGAATTTGGAACACTTACTGATGAAAATCAAAGACTACAACTTTGAGTGTGGATTACAACTTAACATTAAAAAAATAATTAAAATGCTTACAATTAGATCAATAAACATTATGATAAACAGTGAAAAAAATCAAGGTTATCCAAGATTTCATTTTATTTGAATGAATAATCAAGGCAAATGTAAACAGAGTCAATAAATCAAATGATGCATTTCACTGTGAAAATGTGGCTTACAAAACCTCCTTCAAAATGTCAAAGAATAAATATGTCACACTGAGGACTACTGTTATCTGACCAGAGCCATTGTACTTTCAATCACACCATGGCGTGAGAAAGTTGTACAATGAATAAGGAAGTTTAGAACAGCACTGATGTATTTGAATTATGGTATTGGAAAAGAATATTCAGACACCATGGATTACCAGAAGAACAAACAATCCGGTCTTGCGGTTTGGCCAGAATGGTCCTCAGAAACAAGGATGACAAGACTTCATATACTTTAGAAATGCTATCTGGAAGAGGACACACTTGGTAGAAAATAGTGAAAAAGATTCTCAGTGAGATGATTGACACAGTCACTTCAGCAATAGGCTCAAATATAACAAATGTTAGAATGGCACAAGACTAGATGTTTCTTCCTGTTGTGTTTTGAGTAGCTATGAATTAGAAGTGACGAGGACAACTAACAACAATGTGAAGGATGTGTGCATGCTACGTGTTTAAGGACTGCTTGTGGTTTTGTTTGTTTTTATTTCTTTTAGCACTCTATGATCCCATAGTTTATTTACACAATCCAATATATATTCGTAATAATTAGGTGAAACACTGTCAACATGAATGTTAACATATAAAGTGCAAGTCTGGGGGATACTACAACTACTCATTAATAGTCAACTGTCTTAATCTGACAGAAGGCCTGCCTACTCATTTGCTGTTTTCTCTTTTGGAATGCACCTGGCTTATCCACAATCTCTAGTCATTGTTACTCTTTAATATGACCTCTATAGAGATGCTTACCCTGACTAACCTACCTCAAATAAATCAAGACACTTTCTCCTCCAAATTACCATATATTCTATGGCATTACACTTTACTAGTAAGCTAGATGAGCGCAGGGACCCTTTCTCATACATCATTATATTTTCCAAAACTGATGAACAGTCTGACTGATATATGATATGGATATAATAATTATATGAATAGTGCCAATATAAGCAAATCACTACTCTCCAAAGAAAATTTTTGAAACCATAACTGCTATAATTCTATTTAGTAAAAATTATGCTACCACAGATGGACAATAGGCCTTCACTCAAGTACTCACTCCCTCAATGCAAGGCTGTCCATGATGCTCACCTTCCCGACACGATTGCTAAAGACAAAGTGGGTACATAACAAATGTGAAGAAAACTGACGGAGCCCGGCTATCAAAAGATATATAGCATCTAGTGGCTTACTGACTTGAAGGTAAATAAGCAACCATCTAGCTCAGAAGCAACAAAGCCACATGGAAGAAGCACACCAGCCTGTGTGGTCATGAGGAGCCGAAGGGATTAATTACCAGGCATCAAAGAACAAAAAATCCTACCATTGTGTGCTTACCTCCCAGATATGATCACTGCAGACAGAGGGGTGCATAAGCAAATGTGGTGAAGAAAGCTATAGCATCTGGGATCTTAAAGGCTTGAAGGTAAATAAGCAACCCAACCATCTAGCTCAGAAGCAACCAAGCCCACATAGAAGAAGCACAACAGCCTGTGTGATCACGAGGTGCTGAAGGGATCAGGTATGAGGCATCAAAGAACAAAAATTCTTATCATTGTCAATGAGGGGTAGTGTGGAGTAGTGACCCAAAGCCCATCTGTAGGCAACTAGACATCTGCAATGTAGCAACGATGAAACATACAACTTTCCCCTAGTTCCTAAATGCTTCCTTCCCCCCCACTATCATGATCCCAATTCTACCTTACAAATCCGGCTACACCAGAGGATGTACACTGGTACAGATAGGAACTGGAAACACAGGGAATCCATGACAGATGATCCCTTCAGGACCAGTAGTGAGAGTAGCAATACTGGGAGGGAGGAGGGAGGACGGGATAGAGAGGGGGAACCGATTATAAGGATGTCCATATAACCTCCTCCCTGGGGAACGGACAGTGGAATAGTTGGTGAAGGGAGACGTCGGACAATATAAGATATGACAAAATAATAATTTATAAATTATTAAGGGTCTGTGACAGAGGGGGGAGCAGGGAGGGGAGTAAATGAGGAGCTGATGCCAGGGGCTTACAAGGAGAGCAAATGTTTTGAGAATGAGGGTAATGAATGTGCAAATATGCTTTATACAAATGATGTATGTATGGATTGTGATGAGTTGTATGAGCTCCCAATAAAATTATTTTTAAAAATCATGCTACCATCAAACAATAGGTTAGTACACACACAGACACACACAAACTCTATTTTTTCTCTTCAAGCTCTCTTTTAAAAGGGAGTTTACCATTAACTTTCATATTACAATGAATAGGCTTCCAATTAGGCATACTGTTCTATAAAACTGCATTCACTTTTACTCAAATATAAGAAAAAACTAATTAAGTTTTAAAAGATCGCATACTTTTCAGTTAAGAAATGCTTAAGCTGTTAACATTCCTAATCTATAACAGCAGCCCAGGAAAAACTGTTAATAGTCTTATACATATGATTAAAAAGGTAAACTTTGTGAGAATAAAAAGTTTTATTGATTTTCCTCTCTTAAGTATCCCCTAAGTGCCTAAAACAGCAGCTTAAACATACTGCTCATTCATAAACACCGCTTGGATGAATATAATGAATGAATGCATGAATGAATGAATGAATTATAAAGTCTCTAAGAGACTTAAGAGGCTCCATGTCCAAATGAACACTGACCATTAGAAATAGAATAAAATGCCTCTACCCCATCAGAGGGTTCGGAGAGGAATTGTATTCTGATTGCTAAAGGTAACTTTCTGATTAGTGTTCATTTGGGCATGGAACTTTTAAATCTCTTGAGACAGAAATTGGGAATCATAGGGTTTTATATTCATTCATGGATTGGTTCATTCAAGCAGTGCTTAAGAGTAAGCAGTATACGTTTCAGCTGACGTTTATGGCACTTCGGGGATACTTCAAAGAAGGAGCCCAAAGGTATAGTAGCTGCGAGTTGGGCCACAATCTGCAAGGTCAGCAGTGTGAAACCACCATTCCCTCCATGAGAAAAACAGGGCTCCTTCTACTCTGGCAAAGTTACAGTCTCAAAAATTCAAAGGGGAAAGTTCTACCCTGTCCTATAGGGTCATTATGAGTGGGCATCAACTCATTGGCAGTGAGCATCCCCCATCCCCACAGTTGCAGAACTGAGTTAAAATGCTAACACAGTAGATACAGAAAGCACTGATTTGACAAAAATGCATGATATGGCACAACCAACCAAACAAAAAATTATTCACTCAGAAAGTGAAAGTTAATACAACATTCAGGGTGTGTTCCTAGAAACTAAAGCCTCTTTAGGTGTATAATTGATAAAATCACTATCTGGCCTACAGGTCATAAGCAACAATAAGGAAAAATGAATTAATATTCATGTACGAAGGGGTTTCAAATGGTTCATGAAAAAAGTTCATTCTCTTTCATTCCATTTTTCCATGAACTTTTGAAGCCCCCTCCTATTTAGCCTTAAGATGCCTGTATATACAGTGAAAAATAGTACTAAATCCCATTGCATAACATAGGCTCGCTGTTAGTGTCAGTCGCCATCGGATTCCATCAAGACCCCATGTGTGCTGAGTAGAACTAGGATTTTCAAGGCTATGCCCTTTCAGAAGCACATCAGCAGGCCAGTCTTTCAAGATTCCTTTGCATGAGTTCAAATTGTTAACCTTTCAGCCAGTAGTTCAGTATTTAACCATTTACATCACCCAGGGACTCCAATGTAGGCTTCAAAACCAAAAGCCAATTCACTGGCGTCCTGTCAATTCTGACTCCTAACGGCCCTAGAAGACAGAGTGGAGTGACCACATAGGTTCTTCCAAGGTGTACAGTTTTATGAAAGCAGATTGACACATTTTCTTCCCAAGGAGCAACAGGTTGGTTTGGATCTGTGGTAGATACATAATTTAATGTCAACTTGAAGATATATAAAAATATAATGGTGGCATTCAACCTGTCAATCAGGTCATAACCTGATGGGAGTCTACTTGTGGGCATGGCCTTCTCATAATGGACGGCCCTGGGAACCTCCCCTTCTCTGTCTTCACCTTCCTGCTGGCTGACCTTGATCGCTGCCAGAGCCCTGTGATTTGTCCATTGCTATTGGGTCCAAATGATTCTGCACCCACTAACCTGTGAGCTTCTGCATGATCACCATTGCATGTGATTGTGTTTTGAGTCTGATGATGGACCTATGAACTAGGATGGACTTGAGTTGGACTGGGCTGGTATGTTTTCTTGATATATAATCACTGCTTGATATAAAGCTCTTTCTTACACATGTGACTGTCACTGGATTTGTTTCTCTATTTAACCCAGCCTATCACAGAATTGCTGACCTTTCTGTTTTCAACTGAGCACTTACACTGAGCCACCAAGCACTCCTCCTTTCTAATGTGGGTTTAGAGGTCAGTAAATACTTGTTTTTTTCTTTTAATAAATTTATCTGGAGTCTTACAAGCTATTGAACTGTGATCCTTTATCAAATTCATTTAAGATCCTAATTTCTAGAAACTTTTCCTAGTCCTGGTGGCATAAAGGGTTACATGTTGGTCTGCAAAACACAAGGTCAACAGTTCAAAATCATCATCAGCTCAGTGGGAGAAAAGATGGGACAGTTTTCTAAATAAACAGTTATAGCCTTGGAAACACCCGGAGGCAGTTCTACCTTGTCCTATGTGGTTGCTGAGTCAGATTTGACTCAATGGCAGTGAGTTTGGTTTGCTTTTCATTTCGTTTGTTTGTTTTTTTTTGGGGGGGGGGGGGGTTCCTTCAAAAATTATCAAGCAACTAGCTGCTCTGAGGTGAAAAGGGGGGAAATATTTTTCTTTTATCATCTGTCCATGTGTTTTACACCCGCGCACGTGCCTCTATTCATAAGAGTATACCTGTTACTGTTATTTTATGTATTTCCTGATGTTTCAATTAGAAAGCTGGAAAATCTAAACTAGATGTTTGAGAAAATTATCCAGTAAGTCTAATAGCATTATTATCCAGAAAAATAAACGACTAAAATTTTTCCCAAGTGTTTCTCTCAAAAGAGCCAAACTCAGCTACAGAAAGAAGACTATACATCTTTATGGGAACAGACAGCTTCATCTTTTCTCAAAGAGCAGCTGGTGGGTTTGAACAAATGACTGTGGTTAGTAGCCCAATGCCTTACCCACAGCATGACCACAGTCCTTAAGTTTGCCTCAGGCCCAGTTGATGTAGGTATCAGAAACACTACCAGCTAAAATAGTATCTGTGGACATTACTAATAAACATCACCAATAAGAGAGGCCCTCCTATCAACAAGAAAGAACTAGGAATAGAAAAACTCTTCCTTTTTACTGTGGTCCTGCACTGAGAAGCTCCTGTAACAGAGGAAGACTGATGCCAACATCTATGGGAATGATGTCCAGGGAAAGGAGACAACGCTTTACTCCCATGCACTGTGAGCCAACAGAGATAGAAAGCCGTCTCCTAGAGCTGGTGCGTAAATTGTAATTCTAGCCCCCTAACCTGAGAGAATAAATCTTTGGGCGGGAGGGATCACTGATAGATTTAATTTCCAAGATATAGTTTTTTTATGACTAAATTAAAACAAATGTATTCTGTGAATGAAAAAGAGAAATCAGTTAAGTATTTTAAGAAGCATTCTACCTCTATCACAGCAATCTAAGTACTGCATATGCTTGTGTATAAGCAGAGTTTTTCAGTGCATTTTTAATGCAGTTTTTGTGGTAAAATTAGGTGCCTCGGCTGATATTTGGGTCGGCTTATACTCGAGTATATATAGTAATGAGTAAAATCTTGAAAAATTATATATCTAAACAATTACACATGAAAAACTTAGGTGTTGAGTAAAAGGAAAAATTAGTTGAACACAATACATATTTTTAAAGTTCATGAATCCATTATAACAACGAAAAAAGAGAGATTAAGAAAAACATTTTCCACCATTGGTATGAGATGTGATTATTTTGCCATCTCCTAACTCTGAGAACCTATATGAAATGTTAATTCTTTCCCCTTAAACTGCCTCTTCAGTAGGAAGTGTGGTGCAGCATAACTAGGTAATGAGGAAAAACTTTTCTCTACCAGAAGAATGCCAGCAAATAAAACAAAAGATCCAAACTTGCCATATAGTCCACTTTGACTCAGAATGGCCCAAAGAGTGTTTCTGAGCCTGTAAATATAGAAGCCAAAAGTCACACCTTTCTCCTGCGGCGCAGCTGGTGGGTTTGAATTGTCTGTTCTGTGGTCAGAGTCCAACACAAAATAATCTACTACGTCACCAAAATACAAACAAAAAGCTCACTCCCATCGAAGTAGATTCCCACTCAGAGCAACCTACAGAAAAACCCCTGTGGGGTACCAAGATTCTAAATCTTTATTGCAATCCATCAAAAACCCCTGTGGGGTACCAAGATTCTAAATCTTTATTGCAATCCATCGCCTTTCTTTCTCACACAAAGCTACTGGAGGATTCAACCCACCGATGACCTCATGGTTAGCAGGTCACTATGTAATCCACTACACCACACCACCAGAGCTCCTAAAAGAAAGACAGAATTCCAAAATCATCACTGTGCTACTGTATTAAAAACGGATTCCAGCAAATACCATCATAGGCATGAAACAATCAGAGAAATGGCTGTTGAGGCCCTACATATTTTCATGTTATAAATGTTACTTCCGTGTAAATTATGTGCTATTCTCAATCCAAGTATGCATCACCTAAACAATCATGATATATTTTGTGAAATAAAACAGTACATGCTTTGGATTTTAAGAACATAATTATTAAGACCGTAGGAGACTCCTCTTTCTAGCCAACCTCATAACCACTTTTGCTGGTGCTGGAGTTGCTAGCAGAGGAAGGCAAGACAAATCAGCCAGAGCAAAAAGAGAGCAGGACAGGAGCAGAGTCAAACCTGCCTTACCCACTGTTTCACTTGCCTGAATAGAAGGAGCAGGCTGGCCCCACCGCTCCTACCACTCACTGCTTGCCTACTGGACCAAGCCCAAGAACCCTCACACCTCAAAGTTGTATCTTCTCCCTCACTGGGCCTATATCTCACCAGTGCTGCAAGATTCTGGGTTTAGGGTATTTAAAACCATTAGGGGAAAATAATAATAATGTTGTTTTCCTTTTACAAAACAACACATACAGCCTTAGTTGGACATTATCCTAAATGGATGCTAAGCAATACACACCTGTAAATTTAGGGAAAAGATATGTAGCTATAATCACCTTAACCTTGAACTAATTTAACAGTCTTCTAAAATAATACAATATTAAATAGTTCACTTGACCTGTAAATTATTACAAAAATGTTTAACCTGAATCGAATCAAGGCTTTATTTTTTTAAATATTTTATTGGGAGCTCTTACATATATCATAACATTCCATCAATCACATAAAGCAGTATTGTACAATTGCTACCACAGTCAGTTTTCTAATCAAGGCTTTAAATCTAACTTTTGATTTGTAGAAATTAAAAGGAATACAAGAACAGATTACTTGATAATAGAAAGAATTTTTAAAATCCAAAACTCAGCACAACCCGTGACATTCGATATTATCATGGGATAAAAAATATAACTACAATACTTCCTCCTTGACTGGTCCTTTGCTTGAACGATGCAGACAAAAACAGCATGTGGAGGGCAATAATAAAATATGAATATGGACTGGATATAGATATTATTAAGTACAGCTATATTATTGCTATCATTAGTCATTTTTCAGGAGATACATGCTGGACACGGGTGGACTGAATATAAGAATTGGCAAATGGATGTAGCAAATATAGAAACAAAAATTTAAACAGTTATATCATGATAGTGAAAGTCTATATGTATTCTTTTGGTTAGTATGCTTTTGAATGATTTCAAAATATTTCAGGGGACCTAAAAAAAAAAAACACCTTAAAATACAAAGTACTCTCAATTACATACCCAAACAGCATATATTTGATTCACAGTCTAGCCTGGTACCACAATGAATTTATTTTGTTGAGCTACCAAGTCACAGGTCTTTAGTTCAAAGGCAGCAGTCACTCAATGGAAGAAACACAAGATTATCTGCTCCCATAAACATCTGCAGCCTCAGAAACCCTATGGATTTTTACTGTCCTATATGATTGCTGTGTCATAACTAACTCAGTGGCAGTGGGCTTGTTTGGGTGATTTTGGTTTCTTCCAAAACAGATATAAAAGTGACAAAATAAAAAACAAACAAAAGGTGACAAAGTGGCTTAAAAATTATCTGCCCTGTAAATCCTCACCTATCACACACACAAATTTTTAAGTATATATGACACAAAGTAAAAAAGGGAAAAAATTAAGGGAAGGCAAAAAGGAAGAGTGGGAGTAAATGAAAACGAAGACAAATTTAGGATGATGTTAGCATTCAAAATGAGTCATAGCATTTACATTTACCAAGAGTTCTCTAATTTCAAGACGTTTACATGTCAAAAGTATAGCAGGTATTCAGGAAACCCTATGTGGTGCAAGCAATTACATACACAGCTAATAATCAAGAGGTTGGAGGTTCTAGTCCAGCCAGGTACCTAAGAAGCCTGGTGATATAAGTTCTGAAAAATTAGCCACTGAAAATCCTATAAAGCATTATTCTATTATGATACACTTTGGGTTATCCAAAGTCAGAAATGACCCAATGGAGGCTAGCCTTTACCAGGTATTCAAAAAAACCAATGAGGGGGTAGAGGGCAAGAGGCACTTATGGAAAAAACTAGTCAGTATGTATTAAAAAGGTACTGTCTCTAAATAACATACTTCATCATTTCAACAGCTTTCATGATGAGTTTAAGAATTTATATAAGCTTGTTACCTATAAGTCCCTTAAGAAACGATATAGATTTAAAGGAGCTATTCAAGATAA
This sequence comes from Tenrec ecaudatus, assembly GCF_050624435.1. Classification (NCBI taxonomy): domain Eukaryota; kingdom Metazoa; phylum Chordata; class Mammalia; order Afrosoricida; family Tenrecidae; genus Tenrec; species Tenrec ecaudatus. Next base: position 110,481,539 of record NC_134536.1, read on the forward strand.
TCAATCTTGTGTCCAGAAAAATATATGTATTATTTATATTAACATATAAAATGGAAAACAAATTAAGCTTTGCCAATATTTACTCACTCAGATGCAAGTATCCTTGTTGGATTCACATCAGTCACAACTCATCTAAAGAACAGAAAGATTTTGAGAAAACAGTAGGATTCCATAATGTGGAAGAGATGGCAGTATTTCCCTTAAATTGTCTGCCTTAAGCATTTACATTGTTACAGCACATCAAAAATACAGTTCACGTTATATTAATTTAAAAAACAGCCTATTTATGTCAACTTTAATGAAAATAGAAACTACTATTAAAATCTATCATATAAAGTCTTCAACTAATGGAGAACAAAGCCCTTAAAGAGCTATTATACGTAAGGATGAGTTACTTACGAGCCAAGTGTTGTAAAATATTCAGGCACGTATATTAAACGTTAACTATCAGTGGTTTATTTTTAAAAATAGGCACAAATTGTCTGATCCTACTAGATAAAGATGACGTTTTATCAGGCGGACCACCATGAGTTGGAGTCAACTTAAAGACAACTTTTTAAATAAAGTATTTATACCTTTATTGCTATAAGTATGCTAATAACAAAACAGATGTTTAGAAATCTTTCTCGCACTAAGTGATTATAGCTAATAATCACACCACACCAGTAAGTATCTGGACACTTTAGAATTTATAAACAGAATTCAGCATGTTTAATTTTTTCTCAAAATATTGTTTAATTTTTAAATTAATTTACAAATGTTAATTTTTTTAATGAAACAACTTTCTACTTGTTTAAAATAACTGTAACAGAAAAAAAAGATGCTTAAACTGAAAATCTGTGTAATTGATAGGATTGAAATACTAAAATTATGAATTCATTAATAGATTAAATTTTTACATGTGATTAAATTTTTATATTGTTTTTGAGAATATACACAGCAAAAATAACACAATTCATCAATTTCTACATGAAACTCCAGTAAAGAGTTGTGCAAATACTCTCACCCTCCTTTTCTAAGTAGTCCATCCTCCACACCCCCACCTTTTTAATCTAAGCTTTTGAGATGCCATTGTCCATCCTGGTCCCCTTTAGTCAAATCTTAAAAAGAGCACATGCTCAAGACATTTTCTAGTAGTTAGGTTAAACTACTGCTTGGCTTTAAGCCTTCAAGGGGTATTGCATAGTTTAAAGTCAGAGGATTATCTAGCACACAGCAGTAAGAGCTCAGGGGTTCATCCTGCCTCCGTGGCTCCAGAAAGCATAGATTCCATGAGAACCTGAAACCCTCTTCTATACTGTCCCTCTTTTGATGAGGACTTTTCTTTAGACTCTTTAATCAAGATATTTAAAAATGGTAACCAGGCACTAGTTAATTCTGGGGTCCTAGACAACTGCTGTGCTATGGAGAATCATTTGAAAACTGAAAAATCCGATCTATTATTTCACAACAAACTAGAAGATAGAATAGAAGCACTAAACAAATTATCAGTACAATCAAGTGGTATGTCCCATGAATCCAGTCTTGGATCTTCAAACTAAGGAACTAAATCCCATGGGGTATTAGGATATACATAAGCAGTCTCCGTGGTTTTGTTGGTGGTGGTGGTTTTGGTCAGTTAGAAATTTATCACACTTTGGTCAATTCAACATTTTATAAGTGTATAATTTATTGAAAACCACTGCAATATTTGCTGCATAACCTTACCCTAAATTAATGTTTTTCTCATCACTATAAACTGAAATTCAGTATTCCATAAAAAAGTCCCCCGTTTTTCCCTCATCCTCACTCTACGCCTGGTAAGTACTAATAAACAATGGTTTCTACACATTTGCCTTTTTTAAAAAAATGTTTAATAAGCGATATCATATATTATTTGTCCTTTGCAAGTGACTTATTTCACTCAGCGAGTCTTCAACATAATCCATACCAAGACTTAAGTTCTCTTGAGCATATTGCATACCCAAACTTCAGTTGTCTTACTGGAAGAGTAGCATTCCAGCTGTCTGTTCTACATTTTGCTTATCTACACTCACCCACTGATGGCCATTTAGCTGCTTTCCACCTTTTGACTATTGTGAATGGTGCTGCGATGAACACTGGAGAGCACCTATCTGTCTGAGTCTCTGCTTTCATGTCTCTTAGGAATATACCTTAAGTATTGTAGTAGGGTCTTGTACTGGGTCTTGTAGTCGGGTCTGTTTTCAGTATTTTGGGGGTTTATTGCTTTGTTTTGCACAAAAGTTGTTATATGTAACTTTAATGAGTTATCGTTCTCGGCTATGTGACAGATATTAAAGTCAAGTACTGGAGAAAAAAATATTCAACGTAGGGCTAAATGTGTAAAAAGTTGTGATATCAGGAAAAGCCAAAATTTTCAAACAGAATGAAATATATCCAGCCATGGACATGAGTGCAGCCTCCCTTCAGGATGACTGCTTCCGTGCACCCTGTAACCTCAGTCAGCAGTTCTCCAGCATTCATCGCATGCTTGGTAATGCCATGTGATTTGTCCTTCATGTTTTAAAAATAAAATAATTATATCACGTGGCACATGAAATAGAAAAATGTAACTACCGATAAGAGGGGGAGAAGTGGTATAGAGAATTTCTTGGATATTACTCAAGATAAATTATAAATACGAGCTCTGAAACCTAGCACTCATCATAACCACTAAGAAATTATACAAAAAATACAAACACACACACAAAAAAAGGAAATGGAAGCAAACAAGTTCCATACAGCAAACCAACAAAACACAAAAAAGCAAGCAGTACTAAAGAGCAAAGACAAAGAAAGCTTTAAAAAAACACACAAAAAGTAACAAAATGGTAGGTGTAATCTCTAAGCAGTTGTTAAAATGAATGGACTAAATGCTCCAATCAAAAGGCAGAGTGGCAGAATAGATTGTGCTTGTTTTTCTTTTAAGTTATCCAGCTATGTATATTTTTAAAAGATAAACCTTAAATCCAAGACCACAAAAAGGTTTAAAGCCAAAGGAGAAGAAACATTCCATACAAATAACTCCCCAAAAGCTGAGGTGACAACCTTAATATCAAAATAAATGTGAATAAAAATCCATTTAAAGAAATACGTACAGGTATTATATAGTGAGCTGTTACCATTGAGTTGATTCAGACTCATAGAACCCCCATCTAGGGTTACTTCTGTAAACATTTATGGAAGCAGATACCCTCGTCTTTCTCCTGCAGACCAGCTGAGATTTACTTGCCACTAACAGGTCAACTCCTAACCTACCAGGCTCCATAGTGATCAAAGTGCCATTTAATCAAGAAGTCTGAAGAATAAAAAATATACCTGAACCCAACATATAAAACAAACATTAATAGAACTGAGGAGAGAAACAGTAGTATAAAAATAGCTGGAGACTCCAATACACCAGAATCAATTATTAGAATATCTAGAAAAAGACTAACAAGAAAATAAGAGAACTTCAATACTATAAATCACAGATTTAATATACATACAAGGCTGCTTCAGAAAGTAAAAGGCAATGGATTTTCCATGAATTGTTTGAAGAACCTTCACATACATATTAAACACTATACCTCAATACCTCAAAACAGCTTCAGTACACACAGATCAATTTCTAAGATATAACATTATTTCAGGTTACCAAACAAGCCTTAAGACTGGAAAATTGATAAATTTTAAATGATTTAAAATTATTTTCTGACTACCATGGAGTAAAGCTAAAATTCTTGAAGAAAAAAATGTTGAAAAACTCACAAACACATGGACATTGAACAGCACACTGTTGAATTACCAGTGAGTTGAGTAAGTCAAAAGAAAGTTCCAGAATTTCTTAATCACATGAAAACTAAAGCATGATATACCAAAACATAGGGTGCAGCAAAGGCAATACTCAAACAGAAACCTATAGCAATATATGCATAAATAAAAAGATGTCAAGTTATCAGCTCCTTTTGACAACTCCAGGAACTAAAAAGAAAAGGGCAAACAAAGCCTACACCTACCAGAAGAAAATAAATAACAATAAGAGCAGAAGAAAAATAATAGTGAATAAAACCAGAAGTTGGTTCTGTGAAAAGATCAATAAAGCTAGCAAACTTTTGAGCTAGACCAGTGGTTCTGAAACTTCTTAATGTTGCAACCCTTTAATACAGTTCCTCATGTGTGGTGACCCCCACTAATCGTAAAATTATTTTCGTTGCTACTTCATAACTGTAATTTTGCTACTGTTATGAATCAGGCAACCCTTGTAAAAGGATTGTTTGACCCCCCCCCCCAAAAGGGGTCACGGACCACAGGTTGAGAACCGCTGAGCTAGACAAAGAAAAGATGCAAATAACCAAACTGAATTATGAGAGAAATTGTGTACTATTGGCTAAATTAACAAAAATATCAATAAAGTACCTTATACCCCAGAGAGATGATAATGTTCTCTAACATAAAATGCCAATGTCTCCAAAGTGAACCAGACATACATAAACCATAGCTATATGAATTAATTTGAGGGTCGCACACTTAATTCTAGCCCCACCCTAACAACAATTAGTTTTTATGACATGGGTCTACTTGATACTCGTCCTCATGAAGAGAGAGATCACTATAGCAAAGTGTGGTGAGGATATTAGATGGTGTCCAGCTATCACAAAGAATAGTATCTGGGGTCTTAACGGCTTATCTTCAAACACACCAGCTTGTCTTACTTAAGCAATGTAAACAATAGATGTAATCCAAATCCAAAGGAGGGAATGGTCTCAGAGCTTAAATTCTGAACATCCAGCTTGCAGACTGCTAAATGACAGTGCAAGCCCAAAATCCATTTAGAGGGTTCACACGCAGATTAAACCTTAAGTGAATACCCTTTGGCCATAGTTGCGGGATTTGAATGGCCTGTTACCAGACAATAAGTTTTTTTTTCCTAACCCTAGACAATAAGTATTTTGGAAACAGAGTAGATATACCTCAAAATTCAATACCATCAAGTCAATGCTGGACTCAGCAAATGACGCGATAATAGGACAGGACAGAGCAGGCCCCGTGGGTTTCTAATAGTATAAAACCCCGTCTTTCTCTCAGAGTGGTAGTTTCAAACTGCTGACCTGCTGCTGTACATCCCAGGCCAACACATAACAACTATGTCACAGGTGCTTCTTTAGGTTAAAATGTAACATCTTGTTTGATCCCCCTTTTGGCCCATGCAAGGAAAGTTTCATAGGTTTAAAGGGGGGAGAGGAATATAGGGGATTAACTGTTCAATGAATTCCCTCTGAACAAAGACCACGGGTGTGAATAACCTTGCCACCATGTATAGCACATTGGAAAATTGATTATGGCAAATAAAATTTAAAACTTGATCTCCCTTTTGACTCATTTTAAAATTGTTCTGGTTTTTAATATTTTCTGCATTCTTTTCAATTGAGGTTTCTAATTTACTTTGTTATTGGTGTTAGTTTATTTCTGTTTTTCATATGAAATCCAGGTTGAAAGAATCTAGAAAGACAGTAACTAGATTAATGGTTTCTTGGGATATAACTCGGGAGGGGGAATGGGAAGCTAATAATAAGAGTACAAGAAAGCAAATCTTCTAAAATTTACTGTGTTAGTGACTATACAACTCTTATACTGAATTGTATATGTGGATTGTGTACCAATAAAACTTTTTTTGTTTTTAAGTGAAAACCTTATTAAATGACTTCAGAAACAAGGAATTATGCCAAAATATTATGAACAACTATATGGCAACAACCTGGATAACCTGGGTGAAATGAGCAAATTCTTAGAAGCATGCAACTAAAATTACTCCAAAGGGTCTGTTGAAACAATTTCGTTTACTAGAGTTAATTAATCAAATAGAATACTTAGGGCCTACCAATATAATCAAGTACATGAAGGACTTATACAAAACACTTAAGTACTTGGGAAAATGTTCCATGTTCATGGATTCAAAGACAGTATTATTTTAAGATGTTAATACTATCCAAAGCAATCTATAGATTCAACACAATCCACATCAAAATTCTAACAGCCTTCTTTACAGAAATAAGAAAATCATTCTTAACTGTGTATGAAATCACAGAAACCTTGATCAAGTAGAACAACGTTGACTGAGAACAAAATAGGAGGCTTCACATTTCCTGATTTTAAAACACAATATACAGCAACAGTAATGAAAACATTCTAGTAACAGTACAACAGATCTGGAGACCAATGAAATGGAATTGAGTGTCCAGAAATAAACCTATACATCTGTAGTGCTAAGGCCATGCAATAGCAAAAGAAAAGACTCTTCAATAAATGGAGCCAGGAAATTGGGTTTCTACACATAGAAAAATGAAAAGCGAGCCATGCACACTACATACAAACACAAAATATATTAAGTATTTAAATGTACAAACTAAAACCATAAAATTCTTCAAAAAACCAAGGACAACACAATAAAAAAGTAGAAGACCTGGATAGGTATTTCACCAAAGAGGGCATTTAAATGTTCATCAAACACATGAAAAGCTTCTTAATGTAATTAACCATCAGAAATATAAATCAAAACCACAATGATAGGTCATTTTACTTCCACTGGAGCAGCTAAGATTTTCTAATTAATAAAAAATATATGAAATAACAATATTGGCAATGGTATGAGGAAAACAAATCCATTGTTTGTGGAAATGCAAAATGATAGTCGTTATGGGAAACAGAGTGACAATTCCTAAAAATATTTTAAAAGAATAACCATATGATCCATTACTTTTACTCCTAGGTACAAACTCAAAAGACGTATAGAAACTTGCATACCAATATTCCTTGTAGCATTATTCACAATAGCCAAAAGGTGTAAACAGTCTAAAGGGCTATCAACAGATAAATGGATACAACAGGTGGAACAACAAAATGTAATACATACATACAATTGAATACCATTCCATCAGTTCAAGAAATTAATACAGGCTCCAATATAGATGAAATGTTCAGACATTATTTTGAGCAAAATATGATAAAGGGGAAAATATTAAATTACTTCACCTACACTAAAGTGGCTATTACTAAGTGAAAGAAGTCAAAGAGGGTTTGCAGTGGTAGAAAATTGTACTAATAGTAGTATTGAACAATTATTGTTAATTCCTATCAATAATGTACACTTGTAAAAAGCTGAATTAGCAAAAGTTGTATCATAGAGATATTTACAACGGAATATATGAGTGTGTGAATGTGTGAGTGTGTGTGTGTATGTGTGTGTGTGTGTGCGCGCGCGCTCATGCGCATGGGAAATAAGGCTGCTTACAAAGAATTAAACACCTCATGAAACTTGGTTCCTTGGTTTCAGGTTTGAGAGTCACGGTTTCATGGGAATTATATTTAACTAGCCTAATACTACATGTTAAGCTTCTGTTCTACCTCCTAGGTTACTTTGTAGTACCTGTGGTCTTAAAAGCTTTCAAACAGCCATCAAAAGGAACAAGTGGTCTCTATTCACCTGAAGTAACAAGAAGGAAGATAGTCCGGAAAGGAAGATAGTATGGAATGTGTGAATTATGAATTATCTCCATGAACAAATGCTTCCTCTGTCAGGATTCCAGAAGAACTGGATGGTGCCTGGCTACCTTGTGGATCTTTTTAATCAGAACCCCCAGAAGAATTCTGAAAATGCAGAACAGAATTTTAAACCTCATAGACTATACTTTCTGGAGCCAGAGAGGGTAAATGATTTCCTTAACTTCCTGAGATAATCTGTAAACCTTAAACCGAAAACGTAAAATCAAAACTAAATTCATTGCCATCTAGTCAATTCCAACTCATATCATCCCCATAGCAATCTTGAAGTCTGATTATTAAAATGATTTAGCTTAACTAGTGAAAAATGACATATAACGGAGTGGGAAGAGAGGGGAAAAAATAAGGACCTGATGTCAGGGGTTTAAGTAGAGAGCAAATGTTTTGAGAATGAGGAGGGCAATGAAATGTTCAAATGTGCTTTACACAATTGATGTATGTATGGATTGTGAAAAGAGTTGTATGAGCCCTGAATTTAAAAAAAAGAAAAAAAATGACATGAGATCAAAGTAACAACAGCAACTTGAGAGAGGGTTTAAGAATCTTAGGGAGCATTAAGTTTGTTACTTAGGAAAGAACAACTCAGAAAAGGACAGCACAACTTTAAGAATACATTGAATTATACATGCAGGAACTGTGGAATTAAGTTTATATTCTCAGCAACAAAAGTAATACAATTAGAAAAAAGTGTAACTAAGCATTTTTATTTATAGCCCATAATTTTTACATATGTACTCTTTCATGTAAGGAGCGTTAATATATTAATATAGAATAAGTACATACATACTTGTATACCTAGTATTGGTACAATCTTTAAAATATCTTACCAATAAGCATATTATAAGCCACCACCAAAAGTCTGGCGACCAAACATGGTGGCACTATTGGTGACGACAATGTCAGCCGTTTAAACTCTTCCTGCGGAGATTTCAAAGTCACTCATTTAATGAGTAGGATTCATCTTAATGGTAGTGGGTTGGGTTACATTTTCTTAATGTAATGAAACCTCAGATACACAAAAGTAGCAAAGGTGACACTCATACCCAAGGGTCATCAAACAATACAAAAAACTATAAATTTTCCTCAAAATGTTTTAACAATGGGTGTATGACCACAATCCACAATAAACGTGAATTTTACAAACTAAGGTTGACATTCCACTAATTAGGAAGAAAGCAAACATACAGTCTAGAACAGTCTAGTGAAGTAAGATCAGCTCTAAAACCTGCCAAGTATTCAAATCTCTCAAGATGAGTTCATGTAGCAAGAAAAAATAATACTAATTCCAGGCTTCCTAGAACAACTAAAAAATACTAATTCCAGGCTTCCTAGAACAACTACAGAAACTCTGAGATGGCTGTTTGTTACCTAGTCATTCTTCCAAATTCATTACAATTCTTGTATTCCAGCTGGGTAAACGGTCACCCAAAATAAACACACTTTTCAACCTCCTTTACTCCCAAATGTAGCCATTATGAAAATTATGGCCATTGTGATTAAGCAAAAATCTTAAAGGCAACTGTAAGGATATAATCTTAAAGCCAGGAGACATGTATTCTCTTTCCCCTTTAACTAATCAGAATCCACATTCGACAGCTGGGCAGCTATCTCAAATGACAAGATGCACTTCAAAATAGTGTCTATATAAGCAACTGTAAGAAAAAATGAAGTTTGGGTCTCTGGCATTGTGGAGTTCCACACCAGCTTGTCGTCATTTCTAATCTATTACATTACAAAATATATATTTATTATTTTCTACCATTGATTTCTAGGGCTTTAACTCCCAATTGAACCCAATTCTAATGAAAACCAAGGCCAAAATTTTTAAGGTAAGAGAATTTAGAAGAGGGAAAGAAGTTCTGGGGTCAGTCATTCAAGATGTTGAGGAAATGGGCAGTCATGCCAAGGATATGATTCAGGTTTCCTACTTCTCCAATAGCAGGGTTCTACCACTTCTTAAAAATTATAAAGTCAGCCCATGTGGCTAACAGGCACAGGCGCATGCACACACATGCACACACACGCGCGCGCACATGCACACACACAAGAAAGGTGATACAGGGATAGCAACAACAAAAAACTGATCACCATCACGTCAACCCTCTTAGTAACCCTACAAAACAGGGTAGAACTGCCCCAGTGAATTTCCTAAACTATAACTGTTTACGGGAGTAGAAAGCCCCATCTTCCTCCCTTGGAGCACGCTGGTGGTTTTCCAACTGCAGACTTTGTGAATCGCAGCCCAACATGTAAGCACTAAGTCACAGGGCTACTCAATAGGGCCCTAAAAAAGATCCCGCTCCTGGGTAGTAGCTAGTCTCAACCTCTATTTAAAAAAAAAAAAATCAACCACTCTCATCAAATCAGGATGCACTTATCTTTTCTAAATCAGAATTCCTCTCCAGTTAAAATTCTCAAAATAAAGCAGTGTAATCCACTCCTAGTTATGTACCTTCCCTAAACCATGTGACATTACATGCACACCTGTGTACATTAACAGTGACAAAAAGATGGGTGCAACATAAGATGAGTCCAACAGATAAATGCTATATACATACACACAATAAAGACTACTAAGCCACAAAAAAAATAAGTTCATGAATCACCATCCTATGTGGATGAACCTGGATAGCATTATGTGGAACAAAGTAAGATAAAAGAATAAATACAGTATGATCTCAATTTTATGAAATAACAGACAGGTAAATATATAGAGATCAATAATTAGTAGTATTTAACCAGTTTTATTTTCAGGAGTGTTTATGGTCATGGAAAAGGTTGCACTGAAAGTGGATGAAGTTTGCACAGCTCGACTATATAATTGACAGCACTAAGTTACACTCAATAAAAAGGATGGATTGGCAAGATGGTATGTTATATATGATTTTGCAACAATGAACATAGACAAATTAAGAGTTAGATATGCTTATACTTCTCAGAAATAACCATTCACATAACGGGATTAGTTTTCTTGGTTTGAAAATAGGGTCAACTTCTTAAAGGGGTGGTTCTCAACCTGTGGGTTGAGACCCCTTTGGGGGTCAAAGGACTCTTTCACAGGGGTCCCCCGATTCATAACAGTAGCAAAATTATAGTTACGAAGAACCAACAAAAATAATTTAATGGTTGAGGGGTCACCACAACCTGAGGAACTGTTATTAAAGGGTCACGGCACGAGGAAGGTTGAGAACCATGTCTTAAAGAATAATTCAGTTGACGGGCATAAAGTAATTCTAAAAGCTTATGTCCTACCTCCTAGTTGATGAACAGTGTCTAGAGTCTTAAAACCGCACAAGCAGTGTCTAAGATACGACTACTGGGCTGTATTCGCCTGGTGTGAAAAAAGAAGGAAACCCTAGAATCTGGGAATTTCTTAATTACTTTTACTATATCATATACGATGATAAATATATATATATATGTACATAGATATAAAACCACACACCAGTTTTAGCGTCAGAAAGTTTTTTTATTCCAAGACATTTCCTTGTATTTAAGAACACTAATTTTTGGTTGTTTTTGGTAACTTAGCATGTTTTTATCTCACGATGATTATTAAAAATCTGTAAGGCAAAGCAGTGTTCTACCTGCAGCATTTTATTTACCATCTTAATTCCTGTACCCCATCCTATCTAGTTCTACTTTTTCCTTTGACTGCGTTCTTTTCTTTAGTCAAAATGTATTGAATGCCTACCACAAGGAGGCTTCAAAAAGCTCCTGGTATGGCTGAGCATTAGTCTAAAGCAAAACACATGGGAAACATCCATGAACAACATATACAGTGCATCTAGATTAGCTACTGATCTCAAACAGCGCAGCTAATATTTTTAATGTTTAAATATTTTTAATAATTAAAGTGCTTAGGAATAAGTTCATGAATCCTTTATGGAATAACACCTATTGTTAAAAAAAACTATGAAGACTCTTGGATTTTACTCTTACAAACTAAGAGCCACTCTGATTGTTCCATGGGTGCTGGCAGAGACGGCTAGCTGGGTCAGACACGGGGCACTGACATTGGCGCCACAGCCAGCAGCAAGAGCATGCTATGCTATTTTGTAGGACTCTGGTTCCATAGGGGCAACGTAAACGCCTATTCAGACAGTGGGATGGAATATAGGAAAGGAACACTGAATATGGAGTAATTTATTGCTTTTATACTGGGCAATACCAAGCAAGTTTGTTCTTTGTCTAAGGCATGGGTGAGAAGCATGCATTACTTTACCTTTCAAGGTTGTTTGTTGTAAACACAACACTGACAAACTGCCTCAGTAAGGAGTCCCCAAGTGATGCAAATGGCTAATGCGCTCAGCTGTTAACAGATAAGTTAAGTGTTCAAGTTCACCAAGAGGCTTCTCCAAAAGACAGCTAATTCTGAAAAGTCAGCCACCCAAAACCCTTTGTAGTATATTCCTTCTCTCACACATCAGGGGCCTCTGACCCAGAAATGACTAAAGGTAACTGGGTTATTTTACTCCTTTCTTACTTTTTAAAAGAAGTAGTATTCTCACCCCGCCAGGCTCCTCCACCCACCCAGAAGAATGCACTACAGAGAAGAACACTCAAGATACAGCTCCGGGAGAGGAGCGCATCAGATCAGAGCACACGGGAGCAAACGATGAAGGAATGAGAAAGAGTAGAACAAATCCTGGTTCACCAATCCCCAAGGACAATATTCCTGCTAAGAGCAGTCGATGCAGAGAGAACCATAGGGCCAGTCTCACCATCAAACAAAATGTCCCTCACTGACCCATAGCGCTTAGAGGGACCAACCACACTGGAGGCACAGTGCAGGAATTTTGCCCAAGTTGACCCTACCATATCCAGCTGAAACACTAAGGGCATGCAATAAAGCAGCAAGGCGATAAGAGTAATGAAGTGCCCACTGAAAACAAAAAATTTTTACTCTGGAGCCAGGACATGTCACCCCATCAAACTCTACTGGAAAAAAAAACGCTCATAAAAGTCAACAAACAGAACTGGAGCTATGTATCGGCTTGTCTTTTTGTTGTTATTATTTCTTTTGTTTTGTTTTTGTGCTTATTACTGTTTTTGCATGACTACCTAGATAAGATAGGTGGGATAAACAATCCAGAGGAAAAAACAACTGGACCAATGGTTGGGTGGAGGGGGTGGTGGGGTGGAGACATGGGAGAGGGGGAGGGGGGAAAGGGAGTGTCAACAAACCCAGGGACAAAGAAACAACAAGTGATCTAAAATTTGAGGCAAGGAGGGTATAAGAGAACTGGTAGGCTTTGATCAGTAAAATGTAACCAAAAGAAATTATTGGAACCCGAATAAAGGTCAAACATGATAGTGGGACAAAAGGAAATAGAGGAAAGAACTAGGAGGCAAAAAAACATTTATAGAGGTGTAATACAAGTATTAGAAATATATGGAAATATATTTATATGCAATAATAGGAAAATATAGCTAAATACATATATTTATGTTAAGAATTAAGGTAGCATATGGATATTAGGCCTCCACTCAAGTACTCCCTCAATGCCACAAGATCACTTTGTTCTAGTAACCTGACTTGCTGTGACACCTTACCAACGAGATCCCAGAAGACATAAACAAATGTGGTGAAGTGAGCTGATAGTGTCCAGCTATCAAAAGATACAGCATCTGGGGTCTTAAAGGCTTGAAGATAAACAAACAGCCATCTAACTGAGAAGCAACAAAGTCCACATGGAAGAAGCACATCAGCCTGTGTGATCATGAGGTGTCAATGGGATCAGGTTATCAGTCATTTAAGACCCAGAACAAAAAATCCTATCAATGTGAATGAGGGGCGTGGGGGGCAGAGAGGAGACCCAAAGCCCATCTGTAGACAAAACAGAAGGGTCACAAGGAAGAGACCAGCCAATCAGGGTGCAGTATAGCACTGATGAAACATACAACTTTCCGCTAGTTCAGTGGTTCTCAACCTTCCTAATGCCGCGACCTTTTAATACAGTTCCTCATGTTGTGGTAACCCCCAAACACAAAATTATTTTTGTTGCTACTTCATAACTGTAATTTTGCGACTGTTATGAATCGGACCAACCCCTGTGAAAGGGTCATTTGACCCCCAAAGGGGTCGCAAACAGCTTGACAACCTGCTCTAGTTCTTTAATGCTTCCTCTTCCTCCTCCCCACCCCTATCATAACTCCAATTCCACCTTACAAATCTGCCAAGACCAAAGCATGTACACTGGTACAGAAAAGGGCTCCCAATATAAGGAATCCAGGACATATAAACCCCTCGGGACCAATCATGAGAGTAGCAGTACCAGGAGAGGAAGGGGAAGGTGGGGGGAGAAAGAGGGACCCAATCACAATGATCTACCTATAACCCCTCCCAGGGAGACAGAAAACAGAAAAGTGGGTGTAAGACATGAAAAAATAGCAATAATTTATAAATTATCAGGGGTCTATTAGGGAGGGTGGGTGGGAAATATGAACTGATACCAAGAGTTTAAGTAGAAAGAAAATGTTTTGAAAAGGATGATGGTTACATATGCACAAATGTACTTGACACAATGGATTGATGGATGGATTATGATTAGAGCTTTAAGAGCCCCAAATGATTAATTTTTAAAAGTATTATTAACATAACCAGTATGAATGTCCAGGGACACTCAATATTTCTCGAGTGGACCTCCCCTAACAAGTTAAATGAAACAACTTAGTGTTAGCATACATAGAAAAATCAGAAAACAAATTGTTTTTCTACACTAAGCTTCATGAAAAGACAACAAATTTTGCTTAATTCAACATGGTATCCATATCCCCAGTCAGGCAAGTTACCTGGCACAAAAGAGGCACTCAATAAAGAAGGAAAACCAGCATTTTTAACAAAGTTTCTTCAAGTTAACGATTATTTTCCAAACAATTTTTCAAGTGTAATATGTGGGAAAAGAATAAAGATCTGTTTTCTTATATCTAATTGAATACCATCTTAAATCAACTTTACCCAAAAGCTACATTTTTACCTGCTGACACTAATTAAAGACATCTTTAAAGCACCTTTCTAGTATTCACAATTGACTAAATCCCTGGCCTATGACTGTCTCCCTCAAAAACTCCTCAGTCTAATATAACTATTCCCAGCATTCATAAATCTTCCCTTCAAACACATTCTTTGATAAGGAAAATATCTCCCTTGTTCTGTTAAGAAATGTTTTTTAAAGCCTCTTCATCTTAATTTCACTGACCACTAAGTCAAACAAAAAGTTGAGAACTAGTTTAAAACACTTCTGAAACCAATGTGCCTGAAAGCAGTAAGACAAAATCTATTCCAGTTCAACTTTAAACTTACTGATCTTGGGAAATTAGAAACTTCAGCTTACTCAAGAACATAATGGAATTCAATAATAGTATCTACAGCTCTTAAAGGTAAAGATGTAATAAGATAATGCCGGCAAAGAACTTTTGCAGTTTTGGGCATATTAAAATCCACGCTATTACCTATTTCATCAACTTCTTTGACATATAATTCATTTTAAGAAAGGAAATCTCTACAAATCATTGTTGAGATTTTTACAAACTGCCTTTGCAGGCAAAATCTCTCATTAAATCAATTTTCTCAAAGGTTCTGATATTAAAACTAATTTAATAACTATATATGCTAGTATTAATAGGTCAAAGATTAATTTACCAGGTTGAAAGCTTTGTAGCTTTATTAGAATTTTGTTAATAGTTTTATCAGTAACACATAACTAGGAATTAAGATTACTACTCATATTGAAGAGATATTAAAAAGGAAATTATTACAAACTGACGAAGACATAAAGAATTAACCAGGTAAAACTCAACACTGACGATTGTAATATAATAATGGGCATATCTTCAAAATCCTTAGGAAATACTATCAGGTATTTTATCCTAAATTTTATACTATATTGGTGGAAGCCCCAGGAGTATACCCTTAGTCGTCCTTCAAGATTGGAAGGGAACTCACCACCAAGGCTCAATTTCTAGCCATATAATAGGTCTTTAGGAGGGCAATAGTCCTAAAGGGGAACTAAACAGCCATATGAGATTAAAAGGACAGCACGTACCCAAGGTCCAAGTTCAGAAAGGTAAGGAAAGGAGGAATGAAAGCGGACAGGGTAGGAGGGAAATGAGATAAGTGTTATATTGTGGAGACTGCAATCAATGATCTGAAACAAAATGTTTAATTTGTTGATGGAAAACTGATCTGCTCTGAAAAATAAACCTTCACCCAATTCAAAATTAAAAGGCAAAATAAAAAGCGATCCTATCACTAACCACCATTGTTCATATAAAGTATTTCTTAAAAGATAATTTTATACCACTTACAAAAGAGTCCTAATGGCTTCAAGTTAAATAAATTGGTTGAAAAATTAAATGCTGACAGCTGCGAATCCATCCAGCAGTCCTACAGGAGAGAGATTTATTCATCTGTCCCAACAAGGAGTTACTCAAAAACTCACTGTTAATACTGACTCAAAACGACCATGCAGGGCAGGGAAAGAACTGCCTTTGTGGGTTTCCAATCCAAGACTGCTACTCTTTTCAATAGAAAGCCTCATCTTTCTCCAGCAAAGCCAAGCTGGTGGCTTCAAACTGCTGACGTTGCAGTTAGCAGTGTAACACATCTCTAAACACCACCACCATTCCTTAGAAAACCCGATAGGACACTTCTAGTCTGTCACACAAGGTCAGTATTGAGGGGAAATCAACCCAAAGGCACTTTAACACCTTTGGGGAAAATGAAGAAAGAACAGCACTGAATTAATGATTAATGAAACAAAGCATGAAAAAGCCACAGGTTGAGTCAAAAGAAGCTGAAGCTGTGTAGCCAGGCAGCCTGGCCAATAAACTTTTTGAGTATGAGAAACAGAGGAAAGATTGAAGTTGTCAAAGATTTCATCTCACTTGGATCCAATCAAAGCTCATGGAAGCAGCAGTGAAAAGATCAAATAACGACTCATTGCATAATACCTCTTTAAATTGCTGACAGACAAAAGTCCTAACTTTAAGGACTAAGGTACAATTGATCCAAGCCTTGGTATTTTCATTGACTTCCCATGCACATGGAAATTGGACACTGAATAAAGATTTAAGAACAATCAACACATTTGAATTATGGTGCTGGCAAAGGATCTAGGAAGTATCGTGGAATACCAAAAGAACAAATAAATCTGTCTTGGAAGAAGTACAACCACAATGCTCCTTAGAAGCAAGGATGGCAAGACTTGGTCGCACATACTTTAGACCAGTCCCTGGAGAAAGACATCCTGCTGGTAAAGGAGAGGAGCAGCGAAAAAGAGGAAGGACCTCAACAAGATGGACGGACACAGTGGCTACAAAATTGGGCTCAAACACAGAAACAGTAAGGATGTCACTGGACTGGGCAGTGTTTCGTTCTGCACCTAACAACAAATAAAAACATCTAAAGTAGTAAGCAGTGCTTGAAATAAGAAATTAAGTAAATACTCAATAAATCAACCTTTCTCCCCTCAGTCTAGTGCCAAATAAAAACTACAGCTAAACACTGAAGCGTAAGCAAGAGAATACTTCTTAGCCTCACACTGAAACGGAATAAGACAGTCCTTACCTAATAATAACGTGCTTAACTTACTAATCATGAGGTTCCCTAAAAATTGTGAAGATTAGCTCATTCACCCCACAGTAAAACTTGAGTTGTTGTTTTGTACCTCTGCGTGGAATCCAACCCACAGCAGCCCTGGATGACTGAGGTTTCCCAAGAGCAGATCACCAGGCTAAGTGGGTTTGAACTATCAGCCAACCCCTCAACCACTAGGACACAAGGGCTCATTGAAACTTTACATAATTGTCCTATTTTTAAACACCACTAGTCAAAAACAATTAGACATTAAGAGCGAGCAAGGCTGCACCACTATGGGAAATATCGAGATGAACAAATAGAAAAATAAGCTGTAAATGAAACAAAGAAAATTCCAACTATGGAAGAAACTCTTAACATATCCATATGGCAGTAGAATGTTACTTAAAAATGAAATGACTGAAAAGAGTACAAGAAAAGTTCTTAGAATAGTAACATAATTGTCAAAATTAAATTTTACAATCGGAAAGATATGGGCAATGAATCACCATAAGGAGATATACAGAAAAAATGGAAAAAGCAGGAAAAAAATTATAAAACATGAGAAATTATTCAACCAGAAAGGCCAGCATCTGACTAAAAGTTTCCAGAAAGAAACAAAAAAGAAAAATTTTCCAGACCTGAAGGAATCCCTCTTAAAAGTGAAAAGGTTCACCTGATGCAAGGGGCTTAAGTGGAGAACAAATGCTTTGAGAATGATTGGGGCAGGGAATGTATGGATGTGCTTTATACAATTGATGTATGTATATGTATGGATGGTGATAAGAGTTGTATGGGTCCCTAATAAAATGTAAAAAAAGAAAAGAGGAGAAAAAAATGATTAGGGCAGGGACTGTACAGATGTGCTTTATACAATTGATGTAAGTATATGTATGAGCTGTGATAAGAATTGTATGAGCCCTAATTGTTAAAATTTAAAAAAAAATTTTTTTAAATGATTAGGGCAAAGAATGTACAGATGTGTTTTATACAATTGATGTATGTATATGTATGGATTGTGATAAGAGTTGTATGAGCCCCTAATAAAATGTTTTTTAATTTAAAAAAATAAATAAATAAAAATGAAAAAGAAAAAGTGAAAAGGTTCACCAAGTTCCTAACAAAAATAAATGCAAGTCTAAAGCCAGAAATGTCACTATAAAAGTTCAGAACACTTAAAAGATATGGAGAAGATCCTAAAAGCTCGGATGCAAGGCCATTTAGCAATCCAGCAAGATTTGTCTAAGAACTGGGTGAATCATCAGCAATATCAGATGCTGGAAGACTAAGAACAAATGCTTTCTTCCAAGATACACAAATGTTGGGATATTCAAGTCCTTGCACCAAGTAATGCTTACTCAATGCTACCATACAGTGGCTTTCTGACTGTAATTCTGTACAAGAACAGAACGCCTCATTTTTCTCCTGAGGAGTGACAGGTTTCAAACGGCTGACCTTGTGGTTAGTAGTCGAAAGCATAACCACTTTCTATGCCTTCAAGCTCACTGTCATCAAGTCAATGCTAACTCATAGTGACCTTATACGCTAAGGTAGAATTGCCCCTGTTTGAGTTTTCAAAACTCTAACTCTTTGGAGGAGCAGGAAGCTCCATCTTTCTCGCTAGGATTTGCTGGTTTCTAACTGCTTGCCTTGAGATTAGAAGCCAAATGCATAACCACTACACCACCAGGGCTCCTACTACACCATCAGGGCTCAACAGGCACATATGAAGACATTCAGCATCATTAGAGAAATGTAACTAAAAAACACAAGTCAGATGTCACTTCAGATCCACCATGGCTGGTGAAGATGAAGAGAAACTGGAACCCTTGGTGTCTCTAGATGGAATGGAAAATAGTGCATCCACTGTAGAAAACAGTTTGGCAGTTTCACAAAATTAAGCACAGAATTGCCATCGGACTAAGCAATTCCATACTTAGCTATTTACCCAAAAGACTTAAAAAGTATAGGCTCAAAGATAACTGTCCACCAATGTTCACAGCAGCATAATTGGCAGAAGTCAAAAACTAAAAAACAAAACACCTCACTGCCATCAAGTCAATACCAACTCACAGCAACCCCAAGGACAGAGTACAACTACCGTGTAGGTTTCCACGCCTGTGAATCTTTCCAAAAGCAGAAAGCCTCATCTTCCTCCCACATGTGGGAACAATTGAAGTGTCAATTAACAGATAAATGAGCCCTGGTGATAATGTGGGCTAAGCATTCAAATCCACCAGTAGCTCCTCAGGAGAAAAATGAGGCTACATGCTCCCATAATGATAACAAGTTTCATAAGTCCTATTTAGGGTACCTATGAGTCAGAATTGACTGAATGGCAATGGATTGGGGGAAAAGGAGGTTTGTAAAAAAAATAAACAGATAAACAAAACGTGGCATATCTAAACAAGGGTAAAATATCCAGTTGTAAAGAGAAATAAAGTTTGGGTGCATGCTACAACAAAGATGAATCTTGAAAACATGGTAAGTGAAATACGTTGGCTATATGAAGATAAATATGATACCTTTTATAAGAAAATACAGAACAGGTAAATGCAAAGAGAAAAACATTTAGTGGCTGTACAATCATTGGGGAAAAATATATGGAACTACTTAAGAGTAACTGGCAATGGAAATTCCACACAACCCAGCACATACTCTGCATACACCCCCCTAAGCAGTAAGAGACATGAACAGATGTATCCTCTTCCATAGTTCATTCCACGTTCATTTCACAATTCACAAGAGCAAGAAGCTGTAAACAATCTAAATAACCATCAAGAGAAGAACAGGTAAGAAACTCTGGTACAGACACACAATGGAATACTATACATCCTTTAAAAAGAAGCAAAACCATGAAACACCTCATGACATGGATGGCCCTGGAATCCATTATGCTGAGTGAAACGAGTAGCCAATCACAAAAAGTCAAAGGCTGTATGAGACCACTACTAAAAAAAACAAACACCAAGACAAAGATAAGAATCTCTTCTCAAACCATCTAATCTTCTATTTGTTTCCCCAGAAATGAGCTAGTAATACCTACCTAGAGCTCACCAAACCATGATCCTTCCTTATTTCTTCTACATCTTAAAAATCACTTTGACAGGGGAGACGTAAATTCAACTGGGACTGTTTCCCACGATGCAGAGAAAGGGAAAAAAAACAAATCAATTCCTGCTATATAACGACAGTCTAGGGCAGCAGTTCACAACCTGTGGGTCATGACTCCTTGGGGGGGGGGTGTCAAACGACCCTTTCACAGGGGTCGCCTGATTCTTAACAGGAACAAAATTACAGTTATGAAGTAGTAACGAAAATAATTTTATGGTTGGGGGTCACAGCACGAGGAACTGTATTAAAGGGTTGCAGCATTAGGACGGTTGAGAACCACTGGCCTAGGGTCATCCCAAATTAATGGAAACGCCTACAAAAGTGATCAGTGAACCATACACAAAACCCAGGTCAAGAGGTGTCGAGGTGGAGAACATGTGTCCCAAATGAAGGAGACTAGGCTTCATTCAGTCAGTGGATGACCGAAGTAGGTACACATGCCATTGGGGAAAATATAGACCACCACTGGGAGAATAATCTCAGAATTACTATAATGCCCCATGAGGATAATTTATTACATCCTTCAATAAATTAACGTCTTTAAAGTGAACCTAAAACACATATTAAACATAAGTATAGGAATGTATTTTGAGCATGTACTTAATCATAACCCTAATCTAAAAACATTTCTTATGGCATAGCTCTACTCAATACCTAAACTATGAAGTGATCACTGAAGATAACGGTGCTAAGTATAGTGAAGAAAGCAGACAGTAATCGACTGTGAGAAAAAAATAGCATCTGGAGTTCTAAAGTCATGTCTAAAAACATGCAGTCATCCAAGTGGGGCATCAGCTAAACCCACATGGAAGCAGCACACCAGCCTGTGTAACCCCAAAATTCTAAGTAATAAAATCCAACCCAGAAAATAGTACAAAAGACTAAATTCTGAACACCTGGTGTGCAGAAGACAGAGTGGCAATGAAAGCCAAAAACCCATTCACAGGATCCCCTGTGATTTAATCCCCCATGTGAATTAAATCTCTGGCTCCTCTAACTATGGACCAAAGATGGGAAAGGCCTTGTTATCGATGAGTACAATGCAGGGTGGATTATACTGTAGTTGTAGTTTGGTCAAAATATGACACCTGGTCATTGATCTCCTTCTTGATCCAATGTACAAATGTTTTTAATATTTTCTGCTTTGTTTTTTTGTTTTGTTTTTTCTGCTCTGTTTTTTAATGAGGTTTTTTTCTTTTGCCCCCATTTCATGTTCATTGTTGGGTCGTTTGTATTTTGTCTTGATTTCGTGTGTTTTTCTCTATATGAAACCCAGGAAAAGTAAACCTATAGAGACAACTGTTGATTCACCGGGGCATATGATACAGGAGACTGGTAGGAAACGTAGCTGTCAATGTAAAAGATTATCTTTGTAAAATGAAAATATTCAGTCAAGACACTAATAAAGCCAGTAAACACAGCTTCACTGATTTTGAGCATATTCCTCAAATGGTATACACAACAATATGTTTGGTACCTTATACCTAATACTTGAAAAAAATATTCTTTCCTAACTTACAAATAGGCTAACAGAATTTTTTTTCAGAATACCAATAACAGGCTTCATCATCCAAATCAAACATTTCCCCAACACATATAATACAATGTTTTTTCTCTCTCACTGAAGTTTAGAAAAGAAAAAAGTAACGATGTATTAGTGATGTATTACTTACTGGGTATATGTATAAACCACACTAAAACATGACAAATACAGAAAGAAATACTGTAGAATTATAAGCATTCAAAGAAAATATCGGAAATCTACAAGTTATTTCTCATAATGAAAGTTAGCAGTCTAACTTCTGTACATCTGACAAATGTCAAAAGTAATTTTCTTTGTTTTCTATTTTTATAATTTTCAAAGGTACAATTTTTGGAGGTAAATTAAATGCAATATAAGCTATTCAACTCTGTCATCCAAAAAATTGGCCTTTAACAACTACAGCAAATCAAACTAATTCAGAACAGCAAAGAACAAGGCACAGCAGTTATTCTGTTAATTTTAGGAAAAGTCAGGGTTACAAAACATTACACATCTATATAGGCTTAACTGCCTTGACATGTACAAGCACCGTTGTTTCCCAGCTAAGTTTCAGTCAAGACAGTAAAATTTTATAGAGCCAGATACAAACTTCTGGCAAAGATCTATGTGTTATTTGTTTGGTTGGTTGTTTAAAAGCAAAAAGTCGGATAGTTTATGTTACAAAAGTTGGCCACTTTATAAATAGTAGTTATAAAGAAGTATCTTCTTTGCAACTCTCTCAAGTCTAAAATTATTTGAAAATAAAGTTAACACATGCTTTTTCAAATATGTTCTCCACTCTGCCATCATTAGAAAATATTACTTAGGCTTTTTAATGACTCCACCATCTCAAAGGGCAAACATTACTTCCAAGCATCAAGACAAATCTCCTGCCTGAAGCCACAATGAAATACAAACATTTCAGCAGCAGCGCTTTATTGCTATCTTGTTTCTCCCATAAGAGCCCCTTAAATGTATATGCACTACACATTTATAACAAAAACAATTCTACCACAAAAGCAAGATAAGAGAATGGTAGCAATTTAGATTTTAATGTAAGGGAATTCAGAAAATAATTCTTATCGTCTTTTTTAAAAACTTAAGTTTGCGAACTAATATAACTTAAACAACCATGAATAAATAACTCTTTTTAAGTACTCCAGTAATGGTGCTCTAAGTCTTCTATTAGCAAAAGAAATTTCCACCAAAACCGAGGAGACTTTTCATATTCACAGAAATCAATTTTTTCTTTTTTTAAAAAAAGGACAGCAGGTAGGAAGTCTTGTATTGCTAAAGGGCTGGAATTTTGTAAGATATCTAGTGAGATGAGATCTGTGCCAATTCTAGGTCCAGCAAAAACATCCTTGTGGGTAACTGTATTTCCAACAAGAAGCTTATAAATTAAGTGTTTGTGCTGAATTTGGACTAAACCAGAACTGCACATTACCAAAAACAATCAAAGTTTTTAACAATATAAAATAGACCTACTGTACTGACATAGGCACCAGTCAAAAACTTGAACAATGCATACATGAAACAAAATTTTCAAAGCTTTAAAACATTTAGAATACAACAAAAAAACAATGTAAAGCTACGCAATAACACAACACAATGTATTTAATTCACCTATACCATTACCAAACAATTCAAAAGACCTCAGTGAAGTTGTGAAAGTAAAAGAATTCCTAATAGCTCAAAGTATTGAGGTCTTCCAGTAGAATAATCAGACAAATTTAAGGTTGCAGAGCACAACACCTACTTCAACTTTAATTATAAGGGGGCTCCAAAACTTTCATGGAAAAATTATTTAAATTATTTTAAAAATTAAATTATTTAAAAATTTTTTAAAACTTTTGAAGCTCCCTTGTATCACTATGTAAATTTTGTAATATTAAGTAGAACATATGAAAATAAAATTTAAGACACAGAAAAAAATTGTAGAGCAAGACAAGTCTAGAGGCATTGAAAAAACCCCATTACCACAAAAACCTGTAAACTATTCTAGGGAACAGTAGGGAAAAGTCTTACTCCTCTACATTAAAGCTGATTTTCCTTGATCTAATTTTAGTTTACAGAATAGCTAATTTCCCATAGTTTAGAGAAAATTTTCTTTGCTTTATAAAAGAAAACCTACATGTTGTTCCATGGAGGAATGCCCTATTGGTATAGTTCCAAAGCAATTTCTCATTAAAAAGCACTCACTCCTACAATAAGTTACTATTCCCAATCTTTTAGCTACTTATATATCCTAGACTACAACTAGCTGTCCAATGGGAATAAAATGCAAGTGACATATATAATTTAAAATTTTCAAATAACCACTTTAAAATGGGCAAAAATCCTTGCTACTAAAAATACTCAAATTTTATTTCAATATATATATTTTTTAATTGATAGTTTACATTCTTTTTAATAGTAAGTTTCCAAAATCCAATTTGCATTTTAGAGCACATCTCAATTTTAGCTAACCACATGTCAAGTACTCAATATCTATATGTGGTTAGTTGTTACTATCATGGACACCAGAGGTCTAGAGTTATTTGTTTGCAATTTGAGACACATTTCACAAAATACCTAAGGATTTGAAATGGGAGCAAACAATACATTAAATGTGAAAGACTGGGAAGGATACTGAGAATGTGTAAGTCACACAATTGAGTAACAAAAGTCCCAATTTGTTACATAAGCCTAGTTGCCAAGGAGAAAACCAATTTATACTTATTGTCATAATTATCAGCAGTGCCTCTTTAATTATTTCTCAAAAGTACTGCACTTGGTATAATAAATTATATGGCCATCCTATCTCTAACATTCTGGAAGCTAATGCCACATCCCTTGGAAGAAAACTAGCTTCAACTTTAATTATGATGCCTAGAGTAAAGCAGTCCTAAACGCCAAGGGAAAATCCTAGATACACTATCCTTGTCATCATTCAAAAAAAAAAACCTGCTGAAAATTCGCTTTATTTTAAATCGTAGACTAAAAAAAAAAAAAAAAGTAAGAATTACCTGTTGAACAAGCCATCTGGACATTGGGATCATTGCTATCCAAAACAGGCAAACAGAACTGGTTACTTGCAGATCCTAGCATAGGATCCTTATCGCTGAGCATGTTCTTCAGCGAGTCCTCTAAGACATTTTGACTTGAACTAAAATCCTCACAGACTTCATTCTCCAGGTTGGATCCTAGAAATAGGGCATCATCTAAGTGTTCAGTAGGAATTAAATGATTAAATGTATCAACTATATCCATGAAGACTTCTGTGTGTCTTTCAGCCCTATAGAAAGACAAAAAAAATACCATAAGAAATAAAGCTATCAATTGAAAATCACCTAAAACCAAATTATTTTAATAATTTTGAGTCTAAGAACACACTTAAGGTATTTGAGTGGCTATTAGAAAAAAAAATCCTCACTGTTTTTAGAAAACACATTTGGAAATGTAAAACAAATCTTTACTAAATGTTTCTTCATCATGCATGTAGAATATTATTTTACCAATGATGTTATTAAATGTTTACTTGGTTCATTTTTATTTTTAGGGAAAAAAAGCTACATATATCGTCCATTAATTTAATACCTTTGAAAGAAAAATATGGTTTAAATAATAAAAAACATGTTTTTAACCATAACTTTTTCATAAATTATGAATTAGACAATGCTTTTACAAGTCCATATAAAAGAGCTAAAAATCAAAATCATTTAAGATACTGTCTCATCTATTAAAACTGTTAAGTAGACTTATTTATAAAACATTTAAATTATTTTTAAAAGATACAGACAAAAAGTTTTCTCGTGCAGTTAAGGGAGGTAAATAGAAAGACATTCAACAAATCAGACCAACAAAACGGCACATGTACACAGGTTTGTAAAAATTAAGTTACCAGGGTTACTGAAAATCAAAACAGTTCATGTCCATTCACTACCAAAATTTTCCCAAAGAAACTGGCCTTCAATTCTTTCCCCTCTAAGTATGGGGGAAGGGGAAGTTCAAAGATTACCATTTACTAATTATCTAGTATTTGTTAGCACTGTGCTAATAATAAACATTTTACTTATATATATTACTTATAACCTGAAGAAGAAAAAGTACACTATCAACTTCATTCCAATTCAAAATGTCCCTACAGGACAGAGAAAAGCTGTCCCCACAGGATTTCCAAGACTATACTATTTGCAGAAGCAAACGACATCTTTTCCCCTCAGAGAGCTGGTGCGTTCAAACAGTTGACATTTCATTTAACACTTAATCACTGAACTACCAGGGCTCCTTTTAGAGCAATTCGTTATTGTTATTGTTGGGTGCCATCGAGCTGGTTCCAACTCATAATGAACCATGTACAGCAGAACAATGGACCACCCGGTCCTGTGCCATCTTCCCGATTGTTATGTTTCAGCCCATTGTTGTAGCTACGGTGTCAATCTATCTTGTGCAGGACCTTCTCTTTTGCTGCCCCTCCACTTTACCAAGCATGATAGCATTCTCCATGGACTGGTCTCTCCTGAAAACATGTCCAAAGTACGTGAGACAGTATCTCGCCATCCTTGCCTCTAAGGAGCATTCTGGTTGTACTTCTTCCCAGACAGATCAATTTGTTCTTTTGGCAGTCCATGATACTTTCAATATTTTTCACCAGCACCATAGTACAAATGCATCGATTCGTCTTGAGTCTTCTTTATTCATTATCTGCCACGTTTATAAGGCCAGTGAAAACACATAGCTTTGATAGGCGCAACTAGTCCTCAAAGTAACATCCTTGCTTTACAACACTTTTAAAGAGGCCTTCTGCAACAGATTAACCTAACGCAATGCGTTGTTTGGTATCTTGACTATAGCTTCCATGAGGATTAATTGTGGATCCAAAGATGAATTCCTTGACAACTTCAATCTTTTATTCATTTATCATGAGTTGTGAGAATTTTTGTTTTCTTTACACCGAGTTGTAATTCAGAGGGCTACAATCCTTGATCTTCCTCAGCAAATGCTGCTATCCTCCCCACTTTCTCAGCAAGCTAGGTGTTGTCATCTGCATATCATAGGTATTATAGCATTCAGTCTTCAACAATAAATTGGTTCTATTAATATTGCTTACAAAGAACACACTATACTTAAAAGTGTTTTAATACTTTCTGCAAGGTCATGAGTGGATATATCTGCCCAAAAAATCATTAAGCTATCCTTATTAACATAATTTATTATGTCTCAATTGATAAATTTAGAAGCAAGTATGATGTGACTTCTCGGATACTTTGTCCATGTTACCAGGAAAGACTAGTTCCCGGACCAAGGGCTGGTAAAAGATCGGGTAAACAGAGGGTCAGTGAAAAAGAGGCAGACCCCGATGAGACAGGTTGACAAAGCAGTTGTACTACAATGAGCTCAAACATAGCGATTCTGAGGGTGGCAGAGGACCAAGGAGGGGTTCCTTCTGTCGGACTTATGACTCTGTTACCATGAGTCAGAACTAGAGCATCGAACAACAATTAAATTATTTTTAACTTTCCTTCAGCCTCAGGAAAATTAATTCCCTTCTGAATAAATCATAAGAGCTTCAGCACCTCTCCTCAAATTTGACAAATTACATTGTATACTAATAAACCTGGAAATAAAAATGTTCACTATTTTACTCACTTGTTATTTTGTATGCATTTCCTAATAACAACATTAACAGCAATATTGATTAATTGCTCACAACTCTCTGATCTTAGTACCTAAGAATCCAAGATCAAACCTACTGTCAGGAGGATTTAGACTCATAGCAACCCTATGGGACAAAGTAGAACTGCTTTGTCGTACGGTTTTCAAGACACCAAATCATTATACAACAGCCTGATCTTTCTTTCAAGGTGCTGCCGAACAAGGTTGAACCCCTTGCTGTTAGCAGTCCATGCTTAACCCACTTTGCCACCTGAGCTCCTAAGAACTTAAAGGTTCAATTCTATTTCACCATTTCTTCAACAGACTGAATCTACTCAATGGCAACTGCTCTAAATGTTTTATGTTGTTTTTCACCCAAGAATTTCACTAAAACTTTTTAGTTCCAAGATAATCAGTAAATTATAGTTATTAAGTAGTTCACCAATTTAAAAAAACTGTTTACAAATTAAGAACTACCAACAAATTAAGTCATCTAGATGTGCTGGAATACAAAGTTTATTCCCAACCTAAACTATCTCAGATTCAGAGTTTCAGCCTACCTAATAATAACCATAAAACCCACTGTCATGAAGTGGACTCTGACTCAGAGACACTGTAGGGCAAAGAACTTCTCCCTAGGGTTTTACAGTAGCTAGCAGATTGGGATGCATAGCTAACTAACTATGAACTATGCAGGTCACTAGAACTCCTATGTATCAATTATTAACCTCGTCCAGAAAACAAAAATATATTCCATCGGAAGAAATTTTAACTTTTCGTACAAAAAAATTGTATGCTGAATCTAGTTATTTCCCTAACAACACAAGGCTGGCAAATTCTACAAACTCTTCAAACCAACTTCTCAAGGTGCGCATTCAAGTGGTGGAAACATTGAGAACATTCAGAAGTTACATCACACAGATGGAGATCACAAAGCAGTCATGAATTCTGACTCATAAAGACCTTATATGGAGTTTCAGACACTAAATCTTTAAGGGAACAGACAGCCTTCAATTTCTCCCGTGGAGCAGCTGGTGGGTTTGATGAGCAGCTGACCTTGCAATTAGTGGCCCAATGCTTCCCTGACATTGGCACCAGGGCTCACCCATTTCAAAAATTTATTGTAATGAATGATAGTTTTTTTCTTTCCCCAATACTATTAGTGAAAACAAAATGGGTGAACCAAATTTTCCAGAACTATTTATTCATGAAAACCAGAGTTATAGGGGTGACTTATTAGCGTTCCTTTCATTTAAATTAGTATTATCCTTTAATAGACATGAAACAAATAGAAGGACTAGGTTTAACAAAATTACATTTCTTTAAAAATACTTTTTTTTTTAAATTTAGTCAACAAATGTAAACTAAGCTGCTACTATTCGTTCAAACACTTTTAGCAAGGCCACTTAAGACTGGGAATCTTCCAAGACGTGAGTATAAAGCATCCCAAATGTATGGGTCCAAAGATGATGATTTCCAAATGATGCATCACAAGACTAGGGTTTTGTAACAGATATTGTCAGAGAATATGTTATAAATTAATGAGTGATTTTTTCATAGTTCTTTTTTCCCCATTATTTTAATGGGGGCTCGTATAACTTATCACAATCCATACATATATCCATTGTGTCAAGAACATTTGTTGCCCATCATCACTGTCAAACATTTTCTTTCTACTTGAGCCCATGGAAATAGCACATTTTCCCGCTCTCTCCCTCAAGAACCCTTGATAATTTTAAATTATTATTTTTTCTTGTCTTACATTGTCCAATGTCTCCCTTCACCCACTTTTCTGTTGTCCACAGTTCTAAGTGGCTCAGGGGGAAATTCCATAAGAAGAATGCCAAAAATGATAGTATACAGCTATCCAAGACTGTCATGAAAGAAACATTTATTGAAGGTACAGTGTAATTTTTTAAGTTTCAGACTTCAAGAAATTAAGGTCAAAAGTAAAATAATAAAAATTCTCCATCCTAAATTGGAAAACAAATGTTCCATCTATCAACTCACTTAAACATTAACATACTAATGCAGCAACCTGGATATCCTGGATGGACTGTAAAACATAAAATTGGCATTGGTGGAAAAAATGTCAAATCAAAATCAAGTCAGAGGCTTAGTTAAAAGAAATGTACTCATGTTAATCGTAGTTTTGATGAAGGAACTGAAATTATGTCAGGTGTTAGCAATCAGGAATACTGGGTGAGGGGTCATCCAGGAGCTATTTGTACTCTCTATGCAACTTTTCTGTAAATCTAGTTGTTCCAAAATAAAAAAGGCTAAAAGGAGCAAAACAGAACACTAATTTCAAATAGACTGTTCTGTTATTACTAATAATATGGATGGACAAATATAATCAGATCTAATTAAGTCTAATTAAGGAGGGAAATTAAGGGCTGATTCAATATATTCATTAACTATACAGACTGCTGATTGGAACAAATTTCTGGTTCTTACACTGAAATTTTATTAAAATATGAAATAAATGTAGTAATTAAAATATAATAAATCTCCCCATGGTTTATTTTAAATGGCTATTCATATGTATAAATTCAAGTAAATCAATACCAATAATTTGGGAACACATATTAAAGTCATAAACTGTTCCTGAGTTTAGCATCTCATCTCATGTTTACTCAGTAAAACGTTTCCAGCTAAATCAGAGAACTAGAGGATCTGCATAAATCAAAACTGCTTCCTTATTTCACACATTACTAGAAATCTACTACAAATGTATTAAAGACATTAGGGAAACAAACCAGTCTCAAATTCAAGGAATTCACAATCCAACACAGAATATGCACATAAAAACAAATATAACTTGCAAACAACACAACAAATGTGAAAGTATCATGCTGAAGGGCTACAAACAGCACCTGTAGTACCACAGAAGAAGGTGAACCTCGGGAGACCAAGAAAGGCTAAGCAAGCTATGAGCTGAATCCAAAAGATGCAGAGGACATTCCAGGCAGAGAACCTCATGTGCTAATTACAAAGCTTTAGTTCTGTTTGACCATTTATAAGGATTCAGAATACAATCTGAAGAAGAAAAAAACTATTAGTATTAACATTCAGAATACAACTTACTACTGAATGTTACCCATCTTAGAACACTTATTTCATCTGAACTTTCAAAATAGTAAAATTTTGACAAATTTTATTTCCGACAGAACACTAATTAAGCCAGGATACATCACTTTCTAAATATTTTAAGGATGAATACACACCAAACCCACTGCCATGGAGTCCATCAACTCACAGTCACCCTAACAGTCAGAATAAGAACAGCTTCTTAGCACTTATCTGAGACAAGTCTTTATGGAGCTGATGAGTGTGTTGTTAGCAGCCTAATGCCTAACCCACTGTGCTAACATGTCTCCCTCCTTCAGGTATGAGCACAAACCAAACTCACTGCCATCCAGCCAATGCTAGCTCACAGCAACATCCTGTGGGTTTCTGAGACTGGAACTGTTGATGGAAGTAGACAGCTAAGTCTCTCTTCTGCAGAGCTGCTGGTAACTTTGGACTGCAGAACATGCTCATCGCAGCCCAACTCATAATTGCTACTCGACCAGGGCTCTTGCCAAGTATGAATAGCATGCAAAATAAATTTATAAGTATTACTAGCAAAAATTTTTTTAACTAAACATCTATAAAAGCCTACTTTGAGAGCAAGTAAAAATTGCCTATCAAAAAATTGCCTATCAAATGTGCTTGACACATGGATGTATATATGGATTGTGACAACTTGTACAAGCCCCCAATAAAATGATTTTTCTTAAAAATTGCATATCACAAGTTTTCAAGCACATCTTCAAAACTACATAATTTGTTACTAATTTCCTTTTTAAGAAAATAACCACATATAAGCTTAATAATAAATCATTAAAGCTATAGTAAGGTTACCCATGGATTCCCACACTAGTGTGACCAACAGCCCCTTTTCAGGAAAAAAAATTATTCAGTGCCCTCTAAGAACTAAAAAATTATATACCATAGTTCAGAATAAAGTATCTGCTCTTGCCACCCCCCTCCCCCCAATATTGTTCCAGCACAAAGTGGTATCGGCCACTTTGGGACTATCCTATGCTGAAGCTTTCTCTCAAGTAGTTTACATTCTGTGTATATGCCGCGCTTAAGTGTGTGTGACAGAAAATGTGTGTGCTTGTGTGTGTAGAAGACAAAAATAGACATTACATTTGTAGAAATTATATAAATCTCTACAAAATTATAAAAATTCTTCATGTTATAAAGATTATAAGTTCTATGAATAAAACTACACAGTAATAATTGAACACGGTAATAAATAGTGACAGTGATTGGGAGAGGGTAGTGGGAGGTAGTCCAGACATAATAAAATATAAGATATTATTGTGCTCTAACTTCATACCAAGCACCATTCTATAAGCTTTATAACAGCAGTTTACAACCCCGAGTAATTTTTTTCTTTGACTGTCTGGAGACATTTGGGGCAAGTGTCAAAATTGGAAAGGATGCTACTGCATCTAGTAAACAGAGGGCCAGGTAGGTACCCTACTAAACATCCTAAAATTGTTAGGACAGCCCCAAAGCAAAGAAACATGTGGCCCTAAATAGTACCAGCAAAGAGAGACATTATTTATCTTCTCCCAAAACCAGTTACCTTATACTCACTTTCAACTCAAGAAGGCCTCATGTATGTCAGAATAGAACTGTGCTATACATGGACTGATTTTTCATAAGTGGCCCCAGCCATTTATTCTCAACTGAGTAGACTTAACCCTCCCACCTTAATTTGCAGCGGAGAATATTAATCATTTCTATCTTCCAACCATCCGGTGGTAGAAGTCAGGTTGGCCCAAACTCAGGACTATGTGGTTTTCAATGGTTGTGAATTTTTCAGAATTAGATCACCAAGTCTTTCTTCCAAGGTACTGAGTGGATTTGAACCACTAACACTTCACTTCCCAACTGAGAGCTTAAGCCTTTGTGTCACCTAAGGACTCCTTAATCTTAACGCTTTATGATAGCTTCCATTGTGTTTATATGTGTGTGTATACATATTTTTTTAATTGAGGAAGCAAAGAGATTAAATCTCTTGCTATGGTACTTGGTATAACTGAAACTTAAATCTAAAAAAAATCTCATGAGTCAATGTGCTTATCACACATCTTTCTATAAAATTAAATTCATTAAATTTCTATTTTGTGTCAGGCACTGTGCAAAACAACAAATACGCATGTCCTTTAATCCTCACAATTATATAGTGAGTCAAGCACTTTTATCCTCAATTCACAAGAGAGGGGTTATGGCTTATAAAGTTATACCCAATATTACAGATTCAGAAAGTAATAGGGCTGGGATTCAATGTTACAAAATACAATGCTACAGAGTAATGCAACCTAGTCAACAACTTGCTCTACATACCCATTTCAAATGTTTCGATTTCATTAGTTAGAATTTAGTGGCAGGACTTCATAAAAGAAAGCAAAGACCACAACTCCTTTTCTGAATTTATCAGGTACAGGGAGTATATAAGATACCAATGTGTCTGTTGTATGAAAAGTTGACCACAGCAGATTTTTAAAACCCAGAAAAAAAACTTATCAAGTTGAGTTGAAACTGGATACAGATTACATTAACCAACACTACTAAGAAATAGTTCATTTCAAGGTTTATACCTATTATCTGCTGACATTAAGGAAGCTTCTAGAGTTTTGATAAACCATAAAAACTACCTCAATACAACCACGGTCTTAAAAAAAAAAAAATCTAAACTCACTGCGATAGCAACCATGTAGGAAATGGAAAAGCCGCTCCTGTGAGTTTTCACAGGGATGGTGTTTTTAGACTGCAGACCTGCGAGTAGCTGCCCCGTGAGAAATCACACTACCAGGGCTCCTACACTGCCTAGGCAATACAACTTGAAAATATACCGAGCACAACCAAGTGCTAAGCCCTGTAAGAAGTATAACACAAACATTATTCTCACTCGTTCCTCGCAACAGTCCTGTGAATTAGATGCTATCATTATTCCTCTTTTACAGGTGAGCAAACTAAAGTCCAGATATTTAGGTAATTTGCCCAAGGACACATATACAATTTACCTAAGAGCAAAATCTGGACATAGGCAGTGATTTCTGGACTTGGAATTTTTATACTACGATACCTTATGCATTCTACTTGCATAGCACATTTACTTTTACGGTCTTAGTCTACTGAAAACAAGATGACAAACTTTTCTTCCAAAATAAAGCAGAAAATAAACATTTACCCACTCTGTATACAAAGAGAGATAAACAGGCATTACTCTCAATATGTGTAAGCAGCAACACCATTTTGATGGATAAGGCAAGTTAATGACTACAAACTTTGCAACATTTTCAGAGTCTGCAATACTTTAGAGTTTGGAATATTTACATGTGGTCAATTCACACAAATTATAAGTGAATTAAAATTATTAAGTTGATTCTTTCTGCTCAATCTACTGTAACATTTAAAACTTTCTCTAATACAATTAATTACCAACATATTAAAACTTTTGGATCTTTAATTTTTTATACCACTTGACTTTTATTATTTCTCTTGATCCATTATTCACTGTACTAAAGGCCAAAAATTTCAATCCTGACCTGTCAAAAATGCTCTAAATTAACAGTACAATTCAGTGGAATCTCACATCTACACAATTGGCAATTCTTGTAAGTCCTTTTTTAATTCTTGAAAAGCCTTCCCCTTCTAATTTTCATACACTGATTTACCATCTCATGTCTGAATTTTATTTCCTCGTGTAAACTACATTGCCATCCAGTCAAAACTGAAATAGCAACTGACTCTCATATTTTGATCAAACCAACACTCTCAGTACTTCTCCATGTATAATCTAGCAGAAGCTATCAAAGGATGTTCCTTACTAGTTTAAAAACTGTTACCATTTACAAAACTGTAACAACATCTATCATAAAGGTGTACCATCCATCAAGTAATTTTTGTAGTTAAAAAGTACCTATGCTTCTGAAAAGACACTACAGGGTACTCAGGAGGTGCACCAAAGCGAAATAGAACCCAAAGCATACTGTTCTCCAAAAGAAATTCAGGCACTTGCCAGAAAAAAATCCTTAAATGTGAATGAATGAAAATAGATACCAATACTCTAGGAATTCTAAGTTTCCTGACACTGCGTGGTAGTTATAGGCAATTCATAACCTCAGAGGTTGATCAATAAAATAAACCTCATGATCACGTTTAAACGTGACTGTCTAGTACACAAAGGATCAGCGTAGTTAAAGTTAGGGGTACTTCACAAACAGCCCAGATAACTAGATTCAGTCTGGTACGGAAGTCGGAGTGCTGAAGATAACAAATGTTCATTCCTTTCCCAAATCAAGCAGCACAAACAGTACTGTAAAGTACATTTCATGCTTTTCAACAAATAGACCTAAAAAGCATGCAATACACAAGAAAAAATGGTTTTCTCAACTCATTTGTTAACCTTCTGACAAGTCACATGTACAGCTATAAAATGATGATTAAAATCTAAGATTGTGATTCTGTATACTTAAAAAGTGTCACAGACTTTAACTGAGTACAAATCTTTCTGCTGCCAAGGAATGGTGTGTAGCTTAGAGAGTCTAAGAGCCATCGAAAGGTATCCCCCACCCAACACAAACATACACCTTTAATTACATCACAGAAAGATGGAGTACATATTTGAAAAGAATGATGATGGTGATGACAGTGGTTAACACTAATCACTATAAGGCCCATAAACAAAATAGAAGTAATTCATCTAAATGGTAGCATATAGTTAAAAATAATGATATTCACACAACTTTTGTGCTCTGTAATAAAGATGAAACTCAAAGACTGTTGCAAAGATTTTCTGATTCTTTGACTCACAAGTCAGCTTCTTTTTCACAATAACCAATACACTATGCAAGAACCAAAAAATGGTAAAAATTATTAATAAGGCAGGCGTCGTTTTTTAAATACCTCAAGCAACCAATATGTAAGTAGAAAAACAAATTCAACTCGAAAATAGTCACTAGATAGTAACATAATAAACAATGTACTCTTTTAA
Organism: Tenrec ecaudatus; assembly: GCF_050624435.1. Lineage (NCBI taxonomy): Eukaryota > Metazoa > Chordata > Mammalia > Afrosoricida > Tenrecidae > Tenrec > Tenrec ecaudatus. Next base: position 110,516,990 of record NC_134536.1, read on the forward strand.
GTACTCTCCAAGCAGTTTACTGGTTTTGTTGTTGTTTCGATTAAAAACAAAGTTGTAAACTTTGTATTGGAAAACAGCTCAATTATCAATGCTTTTTAAATTAAGTATCTCAAATCATAGCGTTGACGCCATTTACACTAAAAATTATCCATCATCAGTGCTTAGGAATGATGCCTCAATAACACCAATAACCACCTAATGAAATTAGTCTCTCGAATGAGTCTCTGGAAAATGACATTTAAGAACCCAAAGATGGGAAAAGGTCACCTGAGCGGGCAATACAATGCTAGGGGAAGAAAGGACACTGAACTGTACGCGGTACCAACATCCTCTCCTCTTCCCCCTCCTCCTCCCCACCCCCACCCCCACCCCCGACGTGTCAGGTGATCGGTTATTTAGCACCATTAACACGCACGTAGCGACAAGTGGTTCATTAAATTACATGTATTCTCGGAAAGCGCGACTCTAGCTAGGCTTCTCATTTCAAACTGTGCAAAAGGAGTCGCCAGTTTGGTCCCCAGCACAAAAGCGCGCGGTCGCGGGAGGATGGATGAAGCGCCAACTCCTCCGCCCCAAAAGCGGAGGCCGGGCTCAACCTAGCGACCGAGGCCAGCGCCCGCTCCCCAGGACCAGCCCCCCACCCCCACCCGGAGAGGAGGCCCCAAGGGCGGGGTTGCGAGGGCCACGGCCAAGGCCTTCTCGGCGGCACACGCCTGGCCCCCGGGCCTGTGTGGCCGCGCGGCGGCAGCGGGGCACACTCCCCCGGAGGGCCGGGAGCAGAAGCCGGGGGGGGGGGGAGGCTGCGGGCCGGCCTCGCAGGCGGGCGACGGCGCCGCCGGGCTCCCTCCGCACCCTGCGGTCGAAGCGTTCCCCGCTGGCTGAGGCGCGGCCGGGGGAGGCCGAGGACGTTGCGCAACAGGCCCGAGGAGCGCAATCCCCGTTGCGCGGGAGACGGGAGCGCGGCGTCCGCCGAGGAAGGGGCGGGGAGGCCCGCGGAGAGGCCGTGCGAGGGGGAGCGGTGGGGGAGGGGAGTGCTGCCCGTCTCCCTGGCCGCGGCCGCAGCCGCCACTCACCCAGCTCCGCCAGACGAGCGCTACCACTGGCAGCAGGAGGAAGATGGTGGCCGTGGCCGCCGCCGCCGCCGTCGCGGAGGAGGAGGAGGAGGAGGGGGTCCGGAGGGTGCCGCGGCGAGGGGGTACGTGCAGGACGTCGGCGTCGCTGCCACAGCCTCTTTTCCTCCCAGGGCCGAGCGGCCGCGGCTGCTGGCCACCCTATTTCTGGCTTCCGCGCCGGCCTCCTCGTCCTCGTTGCAGCCGCCGCGGTCCAGGGCCTGAGGGTCGCTCGCCTCGTGAGGGCCGTGCGGCGGCGGCGCGAGACCCCGCAGCCATAAGCGTGCGGAGGGGGCTGGAGCGTGGCCGCGTCACGTGACCCCACTGTTTACCGTTCCGGGGGCCGGGGCCTGCGCCGCCGCCGCGCCTGCGCACTGCGGGGCCTCCCGGGCCGCGCCGCGCCGCGCCGCCGCCGATCCGGGCCCGCCACGCTCCCCGGCGCGGCCGCGCCCCGCCCTGCTCTCCGAGGGAGCTGGCGGCGCCCGCCGGCCTCCGGCTTTCCCCGGCCGAGTGGCAGGCTCCAGGTTCGGCCGTAGATGCCTTTGGCTAGACTATGCCCCCTCCGATTTAATACTGAATGTCATTTTCATGGAGAAAACGGCTCTCCACTCACCTCCCAGGTGCTCAATCGATGCTCTGAGGATGTTTTCCAGAAAGGTGGATAAGCTGCTTCACCTGAGCCCCCCTCGCCGCCGTCACGGTATTGTCTTTGGTCCACGTCAGAACTAAGGTCCGATACCGCTCCCTCCCCGCCCGTGCCTCTCCTGGATCCAGAGTCTAAGCCGGTCTCAAAGCAATTTGACCCTAACCTGGAGCATACCCTAAGGCCTTTCAAAGACTCCTAAATTCCTTTGCCAAATTTCCCTCATCTCCTTCCGTCAAAACAACATACTGAAACTTCTGTCCTGTATAAAAACCCACTTGGAATACACACACACCCCACCCCCCAAAAAAACATACTAGAGTAAGTCAGAAAGTATTGCTATAAAAGTCATAGCAACTTTTATTAAACAAACATACTAAAATGGGAAGCTATTATTGTGCATTCTCCTTTCAGCTCTATACACTCCTGGAGGCTGTGTTTCTACACCTTAACCTTTCCCTGAGAAATTCCGCACTCTCAAGATTTATACCAAATCGAATGAGAGTTTTAGCGTGCTTGAGGGACTCAATTTGCATTCCTTTTAAATTATCTTAGAATTTCGGGAACAACAACAACAAAAAAACACTGAAAGGACAACCAACGCGAGTAGTGTTGGGTGGAGAAAATAAACTTTCCCAACTGATACTCTCATGAGCAGAGATTGTGGATCCTAGCAGATAAGAGCTTCACTCTGTCTCTGTTGATAACGATGTTGCCCACTGATCCAGTTGTGAAGATTTTGGTCATCTTTGTATTGAGATGTAAATCCATACTGAAGGCTGCAATCTTGATTTTCATCAGCAAGTGCCTTAACTTTTCACCTTAAGCAAACATGGTTGTGTTATCTGTTGGTTGGAGGTTTTTAATAAGCCATCCTCCAACCCTTGGTGCTGCATTCTTAGAGTGCAGCTTCCCGAATTATTTGTCAGCATAGATCCAATACGGCCAGAGCGCACAACCCTGACCCACAACTTTCCTGATTTAAACCATGGAGTAGTCCCTTGATCTGTGTGCAAGTTCCTCGTGAGCACAATGAAGTGTTCTGGAATTCCTATTTGTCTTTCTCTTGTCTCTGTGCTATTTAAAACTTAATTTGTGTCTATAATTTCATTTGACATTTGGGATTTCCAACAATTGACATGATGGGAAACAAAACCTCCTTCGCACAACTTTCCTAGCCTTATTCTCACCAATACTGTTTTCATTTGTCCTAAAACTTCATAATGAGCCCCTGTGATCATTCTGTATCTTTTGAGAAAACCTCCTTAGAGTACCTTGGTAGTTCCAATAGAGCAGTCATCAGAACCTTCTGAGCTGACCTCCCTGCTTTGAATTGAATTGGCCCAGCAAATTACCTCAAGGTTAATACTAAGGTCGGTCAAAGGTATTGCTACTCATGCTCCAGTTCACACATTCCCCCAACCCTGTTTTTAAAGAAAGATAAAGCTTTCTGCTCCTATAAAGACTTAGTCCTCAGAAGCCCAGAGCAGCAGATTGACTTTGTCCTGTAGAGTGGCTAGGAGATGAAATCAGCTCAGCGGCAGTGAAAAAGGGGAGTGGGCAAGTGCATTACTGAGAGAACATGTCTGTTGGCATCCACCAGTCACAGAGGCATATTTAAACATGATTTGTTTGAAATAAACCCATGCATGTATGAACTAGAACATGAGTACCAACACTTTTGACTGATCCTAGTACTTACCCATGGAGTCGACACCTGAGACCATCACCAAGCCAAATGTTGCCAGCTCATGTGTTTCTCCGTGCTCTTTGAGTCCATTGTTGAGGCTTTTATGCTGATCCATTTCACTGTTTCCTTCATTTCAATAACCCTCTACCAACGATGATGTTCTTTTTTAGTGACTGGTCTTTCCTGGTCACGTGTCCAAAGAAAGGAGAAGTATCACACCTACACTTCTAAGGATTGTTCTGGTCGTTTTCTTCAAAAGTAGATAATTAAAACAGATATGGATATGAGAATCTAGCCATCTATTAAACCGAGCATTAAATAAATCTGCTAAAGCGTAAAACAACGTTACTCATTAAATTTTGTTTGCAATGTGATTTTTCAAAATAAATACATTATGGTAGCAATTAATGGGTGTTATTTTTATTTTTAATAATTTAATGTTTACATTTTTTCTTAAGTTTAACTTTGAAGACAGTCAAGGCAGCATGATGGGTTTGCCATCAACTACTAATTATACTCTGAAACACATGGGAATGCGGGGAGATGAATCAACTCCACCAACAATGTGGATTCTTTTGTATTCCTGTTTGTTAATATCAATAGATAATAGCTCATTAAAAAAAATTTTTAAGCTCTTAGGACTTCCTCCATAAAATTTAAGAGGATATAGAGGTGCTAAGGAGCCCTGGTAGCACACAGTTAAACACACAGCTGTTCATGGAAAGGTAGGAGGTTCAAACCCACCAGCAGCTCCACAGGAGAAGACTTGATGACTTACCCCTGTAGTACTATAGCGCATGTGAATCTACTCCTACAGAATAGAACTGTGAGTCAGAATGGACTCAAAGTACCCACCCCGAACAATAGAGGTCCTAAAACCAAGAACGTTTCAGAACTGCAGCTCTAGGTTAGATACTTGAACAGCTTGGACCGACCATACCGCAGCACTGTGATGTTCAAAGACATCTGCAGCAAAGAGATGTTGAGACTTAAATCTATCTGCAGCGCCCAACAATGGGTTGTGTTTTGGTTCTGGTTAAAAGAACGATAGCACTTCCTAAGCCTCTATTATGAGGCCTGCTCTCTTGAAACTTTTATTTGTTTATATAAGCCTCATACCAACTGCATGCAGTTCATATACTAGGATCTGTGCAGGGTAGACAAATTGTTCATGAACATGTGCTGATGATCTGTTCTTTCCTTGCTCCATCTTCTGATGTGTTAAGCATTCTTAATGCAAAAATGCCCTTTGGTATATGGAAGTTTGGATTATTTTAGAATCCCACCTCCTGCCTTGAATTATCATTCTGAAGAGATTTGTTTTAAAAACTTATTTTTAAAAAATTTTAAGTTTAATGTTTTTGTTTTTTAGAAAGGAAAAACAAAATGAATAATCAAAAACCATTGTTTTCATTTGAGATATCTAAGGTAAATTTTTAAGATTAAATTAATGGACTGGACCTCAATGCAAACTTTTTAAAAGCATAAAAACATGATTATAAATAAAATGCAACTATGTAGAAAATCCATATAGTATAGAGCTTTATATCATTTCAGGGAATTTTAGTAAATTTCAGGAAAAACAAAATGGAGGTTTAAAGAAAATATAAAGACCAAAAACCTGTCACATTTACAAAAAGATTTCTAATCCTAAAAGAATTTAACAATTTTGCTAAAGAACATGTTTAGATCTTATTATTTTGAATAGGTCCACGTTTGTCGATTAATGTTTTGCATCTTCCAAAGATAAACACAAGTTATCCATCTTCTTTCCAATTCATGAAAAGTTTATTAGAAAAAATAATCTGACTGTCATTTAGTCAATTTTGACCCATGACGGCTCCCTGAGAGAGTTAGCGCTGCTCCTTTTGGTGTCCAAGGGCATGAATCTTGGCAGGAGCAGAAAGGCTCTTCGTTCTGAGGTGGCACTGGTAGATTCAAACTCAGACCTGCATTAGCAGCTCATTGGGTGGCCCACTATGCCACCTTGGCATACACACGCACACACACACATTATGTGTAAGTATATATATTAGTAATATTGTAATATGGAATAATATTGGCAAAAGGCTAAAATGGTACACAGGGCCGTGCCATATCACAGGTGCCGCCCACTCTTGCTCCCCTCTCCTTACCTGCCTGCAGCCCAGGGACCACTGCCAGGAGCCAGGCCTTTTCAACTGCAAAGATGAAAACCATTCAGAAATGTTATTGTTTGGTTGGAAGACCAGAAAATGAGACAGTACAAGATTGAAGATAGTGAGAATTTAAGAAACATCCACAGCAGCAATTGCCCCAAGTTCTTTGAAAAGTATCACAGACATTAACTGACTTTTCAAGATTCAAGGTCAATAGGAAGCAATTTACTGGCTTCTTGGCTTAGCTATCAGACTCAAAGATGGAGTTAATGCCGAAAAATACCAGTACATATTACGTGATAATGCAAAAAAATGCTGATAACAAAACTAAAAATGCAATGCCACTGACCAACTAGAACGTAATGACCTTGATTGCAAGGCTTTGGCTAACATTCTTCGGATTCAGCACCATGCTGAGAACCTGGTAATGCTAAAGGCGATCGGATTTTGGTTCAGCTGCGGGTACTAAAGCTCAACAAACAAAAGAGGGCTTGCATACAGCTGTTAACCAGCGCTTCTCAACCTGTGGATCACGACCCCTTTGGAGATTGCCTAAGACCATTGGAAAACACAAATTCTGATGGTGTTAGGAACCTAGATGCGGCTCTGTCCTCTCCAGGCGGGTCCGCCCACTTTCAGACACACCCACACAGGAGTACCCGGCGTGAAGACTGTTAACAATGCTACACCATGCTTCAAGACAAAATTTCATTTATTTGTCATTAAAAATAAATATTTCACAACATATAATACATATTGTTTTCTTGATGCATCACTGCGTTTAATGATGGTCAATTTGTAACAATGATAATACATCCTGCCTATCAGATATTTACATCATGATTCATAACAGTAGCAAAATTACAGTTATGAAGAAGCAACGAACATAATGTTATGGTTGGGGGGTCACCCCCACATGCGGAAGTCTATGAACGGGTCGCCGCATGAGGAAGGTTGGGAACCGCTGCTTTAGAGCGCACAGTCTTGGTTTTGACATGGGGATGCAGTTCTTGATGTAGCCGCTCCGATTTTTCCATTGCTGCAGATAGAAGAACTCAGCTACGGACAAAAGTCAATGAAGCTACAGTCGGCATCTAGTCAATTATTGCAGATCCAAAGACAGACCACAGGCTGGCAAACCTATAGGGTTTCAGTTTCTCACCGACTTAGCACAATTGGAGACTGTACACTTCTGGCATGTATTTGGAAATCAACTGTCACATTTTCAAGGGAAGAATCCCAGAAAATAGATTGTGTTCTAGAGATTTACACTCATTGCTTATTTTTCTTTAATAAAGTTCAGGGCCGTGGAAAATAAATCAAAGTGTACACAAGACACTTTTAATTAAAAGACCTATTAGAAATCAGATTATATCGATAACATTGAAAACTGTAAAAATTAACTTTTAAAAACAATTACCTGCCATCGATTGACTCAATACAGACGGGTAAGTGGCCGTCTCACGTGAGTTTCTGAGACTGGAGGAGAAAGTCTCATCCTGCTCCATAGAGCTGCTGATTCTGAAGTGCCGACCATGCGGTTAGCAGCACTTACATGCATACCTGCTACACCAGCAGCGCTCTGGAATTAACACGGGGACCACAAGTGTAGTGGGAAAACAAGAAGGTAAAGAACTGACAATAAATTTGTAATTGACTATAAACGTCACTGATACATTGGTCCATATATCACACCACTAAAGTAATGATGGAAAAATTGAATTAACTACCATGAAGAGAAGATTGATAAAAAATATTCAATTTAATTGAGTTTCTGTGTAAAATACTTTCTACACAAACACATTTTATGCTAGTTTAGAATAAACCTAAATGCCTTTATTCTTAAACATGGTATCGAAACAAACAATATCCTGAACTCGTCTGTCTTGTTGGATTTTATTCTAAAAAAATAAAGTGCTGAAGTTTCATCATGCATAATCTCATTTAGTTTATTGCAAGGTAGTCATGCCAAGACACACAAAGAAGACAACAAAACATTCATTTAGGACAAAATAATATTACTCCAATAAGTCCAACTCTTTAGATTTCAAGTGTTTGCCTTTAATAAGTAAGCTCAGGAGGAAGACCTAACCTTGAAGTACAAGGTCAGTGATGCCAGGAAAAATTTTGTCTTTGTTTCTGTCAGAGCTTTACTTGTTTGTTTTTGTTTTTTTTTTGGCCTGGGGCTACATGGCTTTGTTAGAGCAAGCCAGGGTTACAAAGGATTTAGGAGTTGCCATTAGGTCCCCTCTTCTTGCCAAAGGTGGACACGACATTGACAAACACCAGTTGTACTGCATCCGTCGCTTGGTCCGGCCAGTCTCCTGTTTAGCCACCTTGGGAGTATGAGCTCTCACTTTCCCAGGATGAGCCAGGGAACCATGGACTTTGCCTCCAGGCACTTGCGGCCAGTTCCTTCGAGAGGAGTCAGGGTCTCCAGCCCACACTGGGTCAGGGTAGCCCCAACCTCCAGAGGCTATCCTCCCAGAAGCAGAACCTGGTCTTCAAGGTCAAGACCCTCCAGGGACGCTACATGGGCCTGGGTTTGAGCGACTGTCTGCAGGCTGGTCACTTTGAGAGTGTGTAACTCCTGGGCTTGAACAAAGAGCTGCATAACGGCATCTGAAAGGTAGCACCTTCTCTGGATACCTCTGCCAGAGCTTTTATCCTCGGAAAATGTTCAAATTTAACGAGGCATTTTGCCTCTGCCTTCTCTTATTGAGTGAACCAAAATCCAAGGTTTATATATGATTTTATTTGGACTAACAGATCAAAGCTAAGTGGTGCCATTTCTTACAAAAGCTACCGTATGTTACACCCATTCTTCAAAGTCAGAGATTAGCTGAATGTTGCATCTTTTCCAGATGAGAGATTAAGGAAGTTGATTATAGTTTAGTTATATCTCAAGGCCAATATATAAAGATTTAGCTATGCATTTCTTTTGTCACAGCATGCAGGTACAAAGCCACCTTAAAGAGGCTGTTGATAAGTCATCTAAATTCATATTATGTGTGACTTAAACAGACATCATTTGGGGGAATTGCAGAAGCTTACATAACATCATTTTATGAAGGTCATCACTGAAGCTAGAGACAGCCCAGAACGCATTTTTATATTGTCAGGCTTGCTCCCATCCCTTCTTTACCGAATGCCTCCATAAAGATTGCTCTTCGTCACTCACGTTTTCAGCATTAAAAATCATGGGTAAATGGAAGGGCATGCCTCACCCATGACACAGGATAAATCATTTGTGTAGCATTCATGACTCCCAGGATTGTTCAGAGGTTGAGCCAGGAGATAAGCACTCAGCTAACGAAAGCTGTCCTACAAGCCAGGACTGTGCCTGACACAGCACAAGGTTTTTCAGATTTCACACACTCTATAGACAAGAGAAACAAAGCAATCCAGGGCACAGAGTTTGAACCAAATCTATCATTGACTATCATTTCCTTTCTCTTTCTAAAGCCCCAATGTCATTCATGTATACATCTTGATCGCTTATTCTTTCTACTGTGAATCCCAGTGGGATTCAGAAATAAAAGGCACCATCTCTGTCCTCAAGAAGCTAGGACAGGTGGGAAAGATGACAGAGGGGACAATTGCATTGCAGCCGCTGTATGCTGTGACAGCAGCATAGAACACATGTATTCATGGCTTTTCTAGCAGAAAAATGCCATTAAGATAAAAGAAGAGACCTTACAAATCCAGCTGGACTGAAGGATGTACATGGGTACACATAGGAACTGGAAACACAGGGAGTCCAGGACAGATGAACCCTTCAGGACCAGTGGTGAGAGTGGCGATACTGGGAGGGTGGAGGGAAGGTGAGGGAGAAAGGGGCAACAAATTACAAGGCTCTACATATAACCTCCTCCCTGGGGGATGGACAGCGGAGAAGTGGGTGGAGGGAGAAGTCAGGGGCTCAAGCAGAAAACAAATGTTTTGAGGACGATGTGGGAAACAAATGTACAAAAGAGCTTGACACAATGGATGGATGGATGGATGGATGGATGGATGGATGGATGGATGGATGGATGGATGGATGGATGGATGGATGGATTGTATAAGAGTTGTATGAGCCCCCCCAATCAAATGATTTTTTTTAAGAGTTAAAAGAAGAGAAGTGTCAGGGGACGTAGTGTGTTTGAGGAATTTCAACTGGCAGCCAATGCACGGCTGGAGAATGCTGAAGCTATCTGTGAAGATGTGGAGCCTCAGAATCCCTATGCAGGGGCTCCATGAGTTAGAATCAACTCAATGGCAGTGGGTTGCGGTTGGGATGGTGTATTAGACAGGGTTCTCTAGAGAGATAAACCAGATTGCTGATAATTATATATATACTTATATATTTATAAAGATAGATATATAATACAAGAAATGAACAGTTAAATTATAAAGCAGTACAAATGACTCAGTGCGACTCACTCCTGTGAGAGATCTGTGAGACACTGGCAGTCCTTCAAGTCTTGAGGGTTGCCAGGTAGTCCTCTGTAGAGAGAGCTAGTCTATTCCAGTACAGGCAGTAAACAGCAAGGCAGGTCACCAACTGTCAGCCAGGACACCAACCATCAGTCCCCAACTCCAGGGATGTACATTCCAATTCTCTGGCGAGGCAAGTCTTAAAGGGACCTCAAATTACAGTGACACAGTTCACAAGTTAGGTGTCCCACAGGTAGTGTAGCTTGCAAATTGAGGCACAGAACAAGCAAGGCAGCCACACACTGGTTCGATGATCAAAGAGCGAGAGACAAGAAAGGCAAACCTCACTGAACCATTTATCTCTCCACCCTTCAATTAATCCCACGTGTTTATCGGCCAGGCTGGCACAGTAACCTATCTCATGTGATTATATATGTATTTATATTTTCAACCCTCTGACTAAAATTTAACTTCTAATAAATTTATAAGAACATTGGAGTCTGGGAATACTAAGATTTGTTTCCAAAGTGAGATTATATTATATATGCTTCTTTATTTTGCTTTTTAAAATCAACAACATATAGCAAAAATCTCTCCATGTTAATCCTATAGCTATGAAACAACATTTTAAATGCTGTAGAGAATTCTATTGTATAAATGTATGATACTATAGTTAAACAGTTTTCTGTTTCTGGATATTTAGAAGTTTTCTACTTAACTAGTTATAATGAAGCCTGATGGCACAGTAGTTAAGTTCTCTGCTACAAACTGAAAGGTTAGCAGTTTAAAGCCACCACTTGTCCCAAGGAAGAAAGATTGGTAGTTTGCTTCTGTAAAAATCATAGCCTTGGAAACCTGAAAGGCAGGTCTGTGTTGTATAGGCAGCGATGAGTCTGAATTCACTCCATGTCCAAGGATTTTGTTTGTGGTTATTGAGTTATTAGAAAACCTGCATGAGCAGATAAATGCCAAATACCAGCCATTATCCCTGTAGGAAATCTCTAGAATCTGACCTTCTCCTGGACTGTAACATTGTATTAATCTCTCTCCAAATCTCATCCCATTCGATCTATTTATCCTAAACCAGTACACAATCTTTCTCAAAGGTCAAAGCTAATGTAGAAATGTCACTCCTCTGTTTAAGACCTTTTAAAAGTTCCAAAACTAACTAGAGAATAGATAACCCAATATCTAATCCCTAAGCATGATTTACAACTCATACAGGATCAGATCTCAATTTGCCAGCATCATTTTTTTACTTCCAACCAGAAAACCCCTCATAATTCAGCAAAGATGTTTAGCATTTGCCTTCTTTCATGCTTCTGTGCATGGTCCTCCCTCAGCCAGAAAGCACTTTGCTTCCCTAAGTGTCCATCAAACACCCTAACCTCTTTGTAAAAAAGCATCCTGTCTCTGTCCTAAAGCAGAGAAGCTCATTCCTCACTTTGTATTATGGAACTTATTAGGCTGCTCTCTTTTCTGTTAATATTTAAGTTCTTGGGGGGATTGAGATGCAATTGTATTTCTTTGTCCCCAGCAAAAAGCTCATTGTGTGATATATCTGGTTAGTATTGCCCCACAGAGCACTGCTATTTTACAACATTAGTTGACTCTGAAATATTTTTCCTTAAACACATGTATGTCTAAAGAAACCCATTATAGTGCACATGTGTGCACATGTTTGCATTGGTTTGTGCATTGTGTAACCACAGCCCCTTTGGGAAAGCTACCTCTGAGAAGACTGAATTTGTGAACCTTTAACCATCGCGCAGTTATGAAAATCCCTCGGTACGTGGCTTCTGCTCTGTTCGCCATTATGTTCTGCAAACACTGTGGCCCTCTTTGCTGGCTTTTTGTTTTAATATTTTAGGTGATTGGGAACAGATTTTGAATCACAGTGTCTGATCTGACAAAGGATGTGCCATTGATAGAGATGGTCCTGCTACAAAGAAACGAAGTGCATTAAGCTCAATATTAAAAGATAAACTGGTCTGAAACTCCCTCCATGGAAATGGAAGCAATGGGTAGTGATCACCATCTGGATATGAAAGCAGAGACAAGGTGGGTAGCCGTTATATTGAGAGTGTGGCTGAGAAGGGAAGCGAAAAATAAAGCACTTGCTGGAGGACCCAGTGATCTGCCTGCCCATAGAAGAGTTGTTTGTGTATTTGGTGAATTTGCAGGTTTGTATACTAGCAATCTACCTTTGGAGGTTGGCCTTTGTTCTGGACTGAATCGAATCACCCAATGTGTTGCAAATCCTAACCTCTATAGATGTGTTCACAATCCCATTTGGGAATGGATTATGTTAGTGAGGCAGTGTTAATCTCAGGTATGTCTTAAATCAACCTCTCTTGAGGTATAAAAGAGATTAAGGGAGCAAATGATCCAGCAGAAATGGGAGGAGATAGATGCCACGCTGCAAGAAGAAACAAAGTGTTCCCAGAAGCGAGACAGAGAGAAAGCCTTTCTTTCCCTAGTGCTGGTGCACTGAATCGGACCTCTAGCCTCCTAAATTGTGAGAAAATAAATTTATCTTTATTAAAGTCATCCACTTGTAGCGCCTTTATTTGAGCAGTATTAGACAACTAAGAAAATCTAGCATCAATATAAAGAGATTCTCCCTAGATTAACAGTGGGGATGCAGTTAAGACTCGATTTGTTGTTTTTTTCCTAATGATTAAAAATAAGTGAGGGGGGCAGGGGTGTTGAAATATCTGAGGAAAAAGGAGAAGATGTAAAGTCGAGAACCCCAAGAGTAGAAAAGCAAACTTGCTGAGGAAAATGCAGTAGGCTTTGTAGGTGATGTGGGAGGCCCCTTTCGGAATCCCTAAGCGGTGCAAATAGTTTGTGAGTTTGAATTCATCTCGAGATGCCTTGGAAGACAGGCTTGGTCATCTGCTCCTTGTGATTATAACTTAAAATGAAGTCAATTGGCTTGATAGCGTGACTTCTCCCATGACAGTCAGCTCCGTGGGTTCAGGCAAGAAGAACTTATGTTCTCTCAGCACCAGGAAATTAATGGCAAAAAAAATTTTTTAACTCGGTGCCATGGAGTCAATTCCAACTCCTAGCGACCCTGTAGGCGGTGCAGGATGACTTCACAGGACTTCAAAGCCTATAAATCGTTATGGGTGCAGACTGCCTCGTCTTCCTCCCACGGAAGAATAGCGGGTGTGAATTCCCCAAACTTTTGGCTAGCAGCCCATTGCTTAGTCCACTGTCCTCCCAGGCTCTCCAGGGAACAATGCACCTCGTTTCTTTCCCTAGAAATGGCTTTAGAACCTATCAAAAATTTGGTGTTTTGTTGGCTCCTCAAGAAGAGTCCTCAGCTTTTGCGCCCAAGAGAGACATGACCTTCAAACCAGCCCTCCCCTTTATTATTGAGACTTTCTGAGAACAGGAGTGATTTGGTAGGCAAGGACCGCAAATGAGAGAAATTGCCGTAGAACAAGAAAACACTGAGCTCATGTGAAACTCACTTCAAATGCAGGCCACGTGCCTAACCCAAAAGCTCAGGCACTAATACTCCTTACAGAATGGATCTTTTACTTTCAGCTGAGATCCTTAGAGAACCTAAGTATACGTATAGCTAAGTTTGTAAGTATAAATCCAGCTGGCGGCTGTGGTACTACTGAAAAGATTAACCGTTCTCTCTTCTCCAGTAGTAACTGATGAAAGCGAAGATGCTTATTTTCTACATTTGGTCAATGCTTTTGGTGCATTGAAAATTATGGTAATTCTGTGCCCTCCTCCGAGATGTTTCTGAATATCTTCAGAAGCGATCTCAAGATTGCTGCCGCCTTCCCTATAAAGATGCAGTTATAGCCAAATCCAGAACATGGAAAATTGCGGCCCAGTGAGCCAGTTCCTGCAACAAAGAATGACTTTTTTTTTTAAAAAAAGGGAGAAGAACAAAAAAGGAGGGGTGTTGTTATTGTGAACAGATACTTAGAAGCTGCATGAAACAAATGTAACCTATTGATCTTCTTTGGATTCTGATATGAGCAGCCGCACTAAAAAAGGAATGTCAGTGCCCATGAACCACACACCCTCCTCTTTATAGGTATACCTTGAAAACTACTTTGACAGAGGGGCCCGCAGTTGTACTGGGATCAGATTCTCAAGAGTGGGGTAAAGGAAAATGATCACTTAGTAGGTGTCATGACAAAAGGGGATGAGGTATCCCCTAATCAGCAGCCATTCAAACCAGAATAAGTGATACTGATGGAAAATCAGGTCAAGAAAGGAGAAGGCAAGGGCATTTCTGTTGGTAGAAAAAAAGGGAGAACCAACTTCCCAATGAGAAAAAAATGACTAACAATATTTTTATGGACTCCAAGGGAAGAGTGTGCCTGGTGGTAGTCTCCTAATAGAGTACATGGGTCCAGGTTTCTGGACACACCTGGGGACCTAGGCCATGGGCCACAGAATACTGGAACACTGAACCCTAGACTTTCGAGGTGCACAACATACTCCAAAGGCCACACCAGAGGGACATAATATGGAAACCCCATCAGGTAAGCTGAGTTCGGTCTCAAACACACCTGTACCCCTAGGACTTGAGGTCAAAATGACACGGAATGTGAGGAAGCAGAGGACAGCTATACCAAGAGTATAGATCTGCCGGCAGGCAGACTAACATTCACTTACTACTTCAATGCCTGACTTGATTTATTAAGATATGTGTTACTCTGGCAGATTTGTGTCTGACATTGTCATTGGATATTATTATAAGTTTTGCTTGACCATCAAATCCCAGTGTTTGTGTAAACACTCTCTATTCATGTAAGGACAATCTGTGCAAGTCAATAATCCACGGAATCCATGTATTATGATGTGTAGTTAGCCTATGCTTGTTTAATCTCCTATTCCCAACAGTGTTTTAACTACATTACCATGGACTAAATCCATGACACTGTAAACAGAAGGACCAGAGAGATGATAGATAGGATTCTCTACCACAAAGCAATAACAATGTCTCTAAGGTGAATCAGAGGCAGATAGAAAGCATACATTTAGGAATGAATTTGGGGCTTCAACTTAATCTTAGCTCCATTCTAAGAACACTTAGTTTTTACAATGTGACCCTGCTCCAGGCTCGCCTTTATGAAGGAAATGTTGAAGGTGTGGGCGTTAGAGCACAGTGTGGTGAAGAAATTGGATGGTGCCCACCTATCAGAAAGACTAGTGAAAGCAAATCTTAAAGGCTTGCTTTCAAACAAGCAGTCTGTGAATGAGATGTCAACTAAGCCCACATGGAAGAAGTACACCAACATCCAAGGAGTGGAAAAGATAGCATCTATATCCTAAGGAGGGAATTGTATCAGAGTTTAAATTGTGAAATTCCAATTGGCAGAAGGTTGTGGTTGGTAGCGGGAGCTCAGAATTTTCACTCCTAGGCACATACCCCAAAGATTTGAAAGCACGGGCTCAGGTACTTGTACATTAATATTCATTGAAGTATTATCCATAATGGCCAAAAAGAAGAAACAAGTGTCCATTAGCATATGAATGAGTGAACAAAATGTGCCACACAGATGCAATAGAATGTTATTCAGATATATAGATAAAGTTATGATATATACTAGGCCATGGATGAATGTTGAAAACATGGTAGATATGCTAGTTAAAAAATCTGGTGTCCAATCTGAGGATTAGAGTGGAGGGGTAGAATCTAGCCTGTCAATCAGGATATAGTCAATGAGGTCTCTGTGTGGGTATGGCCATCTCTAGAGGATTCTGTGTTTCCTCCTTGGAGGTGGGAGATACCTTCTCTCTGCTTCCTCCCTTGGAGACTCTCTACTGACAAGGCTCACTTCCCATGAGACATTTCTGAGGAGAAGCTACATGAAGCTACCCTTAGGAAGTCAGAGTTTGGAGCTAAAGGAACCATATGGAGACCCCTGTCAGAGCTGAGATGCTTACAATGCCAATGGATCCACAAGATTTCCAACACACTGGCCTGTGATCTTCCTGCACTCAGCATGTACTTTGTGAGTCTGAAGAGGAATCTGTAGATTGGTATAAGACATATGGCTAATATAAGATTTATGGGTTGATCTGGACTGGGCTGGGATGTTTTCTCAATATTCAATTTTTTCTCAATATTCAACTGCTCTTGTATACAAACCTCTTTCTTTTTTTCCCCTCATTAAATTTTTTTTCTTTTAATAATTTTATTGGGGGCTCACACAATTCTTCACTTGATCTTAGCCAAAAGGCCGAGAAGCGATCATACAACTCTTATCATAATCCATACATCATCAATTGTGTAAAGCACATTTGTACATTCATTGTCCTCATCATTCTCAAAACATTTTCTCTCCACATAAACCCCTGGCATCAGATCCTGATTTTTCCCCCTCCCTCCCTGCTTCCCCCTCCCTCATGAACACTTGATAGTTTATAAATTATTTTGTCATATCTTACACTGTCCATCATCTCCCTTCACCCACTTTTCTGTTGTCCATCCCCCAGGAAGGAGGTTATATGTAGATCCTTATAATTGGTTCCCCCTCTCTACCCCACCCTCTCTTGACCCTCTCAGTATCGCCACTCTCACCACTGGTCCTGATGGGATCTTCTGTCCTGGATTCCCTGTGTTTCCAGTTCAAATCTGTACCAGTGTAGATCCTCTGGTCTAGCCGGATTTGTAAGGTAGAATTGGGATCATGATAGTGGGGGGAGGAAGCATTTAGGAACTAGTTACTAGAGGAAAGTTGTATATTTCATCATTGCTACACTGCTCCCTGACTGTTGTCTCCTCCCTGTGACCCTTCTGTAAGGGGATGTTCAGTTGCCTACAGATGGGCTTTGAGTCCCCAGTGTGCACTCCCCCTCATTCACAATGATATATATTTTTTGTTCTTTGATGCCTGATATGTCATCCCTCTGACACCTTGTGATCACACAGGCTGGTGTGCTTCTTCCATGTGCTCTTTGTTGCTTCTGAGCTAGATGGCCGCTTATTTATCTTCAAGCCTTTAAGACCCTAGATGCGATATCTTTTGATAGCCAGGCACCATAGGCTTTCACCACATTTGCTTGTGCACCCGCTTTGTTTTCATGATAGTGTTGGGAAGGTGAGCATCATGGAATGCCAGTTTAATAGAACAGAGTGTTCTTGCATTGAGGGAGTACTTAAGTGGAGGCCCAATATCCATTTGCTATCTTAATACTGAACCTATAAATATGCACATAGATCTCTTTCCCCAGCCTCATATATAAAGGCATATATATATATATATATACACACACACATATGTACATGCCTATATTTGCCTCTTAGCTCTTTCCTCTATTTCCTTTGACTTTCCTCTTGTCCCACTATCATGCTCAGCATTCATTTGGGTTACAGTAATTCCTCTCGGTTACATTACCCTTGATGACGTTCTATCAGGCCTACTACACCCTCTTTACCACCGATTTGGATCACTTGTTGTTCCTTTGTCCCTGGGTTTGTTAACACCACTTCCTTTCCCCCATCTCCCCCTCTCCCATGTCCCCCCAGAACTGTTAGCCCCATTGTTTTCTCCTCCAGATTGTTCATCCAGCCCATCTTATTTAGACAGACCAGTAAACTTTGTTTTAATGGGTCTTAAAAAACTGTGACAAATTTTTGATCAAGTTGTTTTCCATTTAAAAAGTACTGATTTTAAAAACTAACAACTTAAAACTGCCACACACAAAAAAGAAACATATGGTCCACAAACATTCTTTTCCTCCTGAAAGTTTTATGATGCATTGTTATTATCAACCAGTCTTTTACTATGAAACTTAAATTGCCAATTGAGACAAACAGCGCTGAGACTGTTCTTCCACCCCTGATTAAGAATGGAGTGGCAGGTGTGATGAGCAATGTTCATTCAGGCTTCTGTGCCTTCAGAGCAGACTTAGTGACCATCTTCCAAATTCTTGCCAGAATGTGAGCATTCATCTCTTTGAGCTCAGCAAACTTGCAAGCGATGTGTGCAGTGTGACAACCCAGCACAGGTGCGTATCCAGCACTGATCTGGCCTGGATGGTTCAGGATGATCACCTGAGCAGTGAAGCCAGCTGCTTTAAACATCTTTTAACACACTTATGAGTACGTATGAATTTGTTTCTCTAGTCTACCCAGACTAACACAATAGGTGAAATAAGTCAGACAATGACAGGCAAACACTGTTTTGCGCCCCGTTCTATGAGATACCTACTATAGGTGAATGCATAGAGACAGAAAGGAGAGGAGAAAGAAAGGGGAAGTATTGCTTAAAGGGTACAGTTTCTATCTGGGGTGATGGAAATTTTTTATAATGGTGATGATTTTGTACACACATACAACATTTGCTTCTTTATTACCTAAAATAATTCAATGAAATGATAAAAATGCTGAACTTTTCAAAAATTAGCGTTTATATATTTATCTCTAAGGAGCCCTGCTATCACAATAGTTAAGTACTCATCGCCTAACAGAAATATCTAATCTGAGCCTGCCAGCGGCCTCACATCAAACCAGACCTGACCATCTGTTTTCATAATGCTTGCAACCCACAATACCCTACGGTTCAGTTCTACCTGGTCCTATCCGCTTGTTAGGAGTCAGAATATAAGCAATAACAGCATGCTTATCATTTAGACAAATCTGTAGAGAAATGGAAATTGTCTTTGAATGTTTAATCTACTCCATAGATAGTGTTGCTTTAACTAAAGAAAGATACATGTTAATGTTTCATAATTAAACTACTATTGTTCTTAGAAAAAAAACAAGTAACTATTGCTCTCACACACATACACATCTGCAGATATAAAGCGACAGATCGCTCTTCACAGCCAGTGCCAAGTGATAGATATCTCTTGGGTCAACTAGCAAAATCACTGTAAGACCCAGATCAAGAGAAAGCCCCACCACAAGAAGCGCAAGTCTGAGCTGGGACGCCCGGCTGCCAAACCCAACATTAGCCGCCGCCAAGTCAGCAGTGTTGTGGAGAGTCCGGTCCAGCAGGCAAGCTTCCTGTGCGGATCACTTTGTGTCCAGGCCAGTGTGGCCGAGCAGAGGGCTGTGCACTAGAAGAGAAGTAGCTGGAGTTCTACCTGAAGAAAATAAAGCTCGAAAAGACAAATCAATCAAAGGTAAAGAAATATCATGAAATCTGTTTGTGATTTTAAAATAAAAAAATTAAAAAGACAAATAAATCTTCCCATCCTAGCACATGTATTAAAGGTGTTTATTCAGAGAGAGAGAGTGTGTTGTTTCCAATGCATTTTCATTAACCATTTAATTTAGGCAAACATGTTTGTTCCTAGTTTTGATCCATAAATGTGGCAGTGATGCATGTGTTGATTCAAAGCATAACGTTGTGTCTTAATTCCCATCGCCTCCGTTTTCCTTACGCGCATACTAGGTCCAGAACTTTACTTGGAATGAGTGACGGATCTTTATGTCAGGTAACACACGAGAGATGTGGCCCACTCTTGGGACATCAGTTTGGCTACCTCCTCGTGAGCGAATGAACTCCTTTCACAGGCAATCCCTGTCATTAGCAAGTCCTGCTATGCTCATGTGTAACACTGTGAAAGTTCCTTTCATTGTAGCTGTACTCCATATTTAATAATAGTCTTTTCTTTCCCAGTTTTTCTAAAGGAACATGGAGAGGCAGTCCCAAAATCTAAGTTTGGAAGATTGATGTTTTTTGTTTTGGGGGTGTTTTTTTGTACGTTGATGTTTTGCTTGAAATTTTTCCTCACCAGAAGTAAAAAAATTCTTGGGAGATCTTTTTTCCCTGTGAAGTTTCATAATACAAATGGAAAAAAATAACTGAAAATCAAATACAATTCTTGAAGATTATTCTATTTGCTGTTATGAATTCAAGTACACTATAAGACTGTTTTAAAGTTCTACAAATATTGTATAAAGGAGTCCCTGCATGGTAAAACAATTAAGTCTCTATGAGAAACCAAAGGTAGACAGGTGACACATGCCCAGATACACCTCAGAAGACCGGTCTAGAGATCTGCTTCCAAAAGACTACTGACATGAAAACCCTATGTAACACTGTTGTGTGCACCATGTGTCTTTAGCTGAGTCCCCTAGAGAAGCAAAACCAGTGACACATATATGTATAGATGAAAAGAAATTTATATCAAGAAAATGGCTCACACTGCTATAGACATAGACCAGCCCTGGCAGGTTCCAAGCCATGGTAGGTTCCCGTGGGTCAGATGCTAAGCCGGAGGCTTCTCCTGACAAGAGTAGCTTCTGGTGATTGATTGAATACAAGATTGGCAGGAAGACCACAGACTGGTGACTGCAGAGGCAGTCAAATCGAAGGCCAGCAGGCCAGGATTATTACTGGGAAGATGAATGAATCCAAGGCCGGAAAGTCAAATGGCAAGCAGTTGATGGCTCCCAGAATCAGCAGGTGACAGGGCAGGCTGTTAGCTTATCTCCATGGAGCCAGAGGTCAATGAATCAGGTACAGGATCCAGAGCCAAACAAAAGTAAGATTTTCCACAATGTCCACTTATAGAGTCCACATCCTCAAGAAAACTTCCTTTCCATTGTATTAGGGCTGTGACCTGAATAAGGGGTTGCAGTCAACCCTAATTTCCTTACAACTGCATGGCTACTCAGAATGGATCCCGTTATGGAGTCGATTATGCTGTTTTAGGTCACATCATGGGCAGTTACTGGGCTTAAGCTGTCAAAGGGCTGAGACTCCTGGCCATTCCTCATTGACAGGAAACCTGACACCACACCTGGGGTCAGCATGGGTTAAAACAGACTGGACAGCAACTAATAATAACAGAGCAAACTTTCTCTTTGGGAAAACAACAGCAAGGACCTGTCCACTGATTATTTTAAGGTGATTAATCACATATCAAAATACATCTACACAACACATTTAGTTTATATTATCAACACACTAAGGTTATTGCTTAGAGCAGTAACCTATGTGCTCAGAGAATCACTGACTATGCATGCACATGCTTTCAGCTATTGAGGTAAAGTCACAGCTGAATTGAAGGTTTGGACCGATTACCAAGGCAGAAGCTGGACTACAAAGTGGGGGCAGTACACTGGGTGAGATTTATGCAAGTTCAAGGAGTCTCACTGGGAGAAGAGACAAATCTACAAGAGAGTTAAGAAAACCCTCCTCTTGCTAAAAAAGTGTTTGTGAGTTTAGCATGCAAGGAATTAAATTGAATCCACCCATTAAGACAAAGTCTAAGAGTCTGAATTTGGAATCATAGTCAAATTGGATTATGTTTATAGCACCAGAATTTTTCAACTGCAGCAGCAGGTTTTAGGAAATCCACACCTGGGTAAATGGCAGATAATCTAGACTGGAGACTCTGAGTTCTCAAACAGGAGAGTACATCACTGAGAGGGCAGGTGCATGGGGAAGGCCTGATCCCTAAGAAAGAGTGGTTTATGCAAAGCTATGACGAGGTCCCCTCTGGACAGGTAGACAACCCTGTCAGAGGGATGAGGTTGCTGATGGGAAAGTCAAGTCAGACGTGGGGAAGGGGAGAAGACACGTGGTGTAGAACACAAGGTAGGAAAAGGGAGAGAACCAACCTCCAAGTGGGAGTAAAATGACTAAAATCAGGGGGATAATTAAGGGGGAAATATCCCTGATGATAGGCACCACATAAGCCACATTGACCTAAGATTCTGGACACCTCCTGGTCAAGTGCCATAGAACACTGGGCGTTCCTGGATCTGTGGGGCACACATGTCCCAAGGGCCACACCAGAGAGATCCAATACTGAAACTCCATGAGGTGAACTAAACTCTACCTCAGCCGCACTTATTTTTTGGTGTGTGTGTTTTTGTTATGTTTACCTCAGACACACTTGTAACCTGAGGGCTTAAGACTAAAAATTCATGGTATCTGAGGAAGTGGAAGGCCACAATACCAAGAGCATTGAACTGTCAGTTACCAGACAGTCATTGACTTACTACATCAATGCCCCAAATGCTGTATAAATATATACATATTATTGCAGCAAACCTGTGATTCACAGGTTTGAATATTGTTGTAAGTTTTCCATGAGAATCAACTCCCATTGTTTCTGTAGTGTCCAACCCCAAAAGGATTCATTCTGTACAATGTGAATAATTCAGGTATTGCTGTGGCATCTGGGTACTTTAGAGAAACAAATCCACAGAAACTCACGTATAAGAGAGAGTTTTTATAAAGGTTAAGTGCACATCAAGAAAACATCCCAACCCAGTGCTCCCCAAGACCACAAGTTCAACATTAACCCATTAACCCATATGTCCGACACCAATCCACAAAGTCCTCCTCCATCTCACAAAACATACATTATGACTCCAACTGCAGGAAGAAAGCCGAGTCAGTGAATGTGTAAGCATCTCAGCTCTGGTAGGGATCTCCACACGGCTGCTCCAGCAGGCAGGGCTGCATCAGGGTATGTCCATGCAGCTTCACTCAGAGGATGTCTCATAGGGAGTCTTGCAAGATGAAGCAGGGAACTGGCTAAGGCAGCTGCACCCTGGTCCAACCATCAGAAAGCAAGAGACCTCAGAACTAGAAAGGCAAGGGTCATGGAGTCATTTATCCCTCCGCCTTTCAATTAACCCCACATGTGTTTATCGGCCAGGTTGGCACAATAAACTTTAACTACCTCAATTGCGATATATAGTTAGCCTGTGTGGCAATTAGATAATCTCCTGTCAACTTGATTGAAGAGGTGGACTCTAGCTGTTAGGAGCTCGAGGCAGAAACCAGGGGTTGTTCCTGTACATTCCAAGGTCCCCCTCCCTCCCCCCTTATAGGAAGTTGGGAGCTGATAAAGGCTAGAGGGCATGCACAAATTCAGACCCTTCAGACAGGAAGCCTGTACACCTGGGAGGCCCCAATGTACGCCAGGTGAGCTTAATTCAACCAATTGGCTCAATTAGTACCGTCAACCACGCCTCCCAGCAGAGGGCCCTCAAAAGCCAGAACCTGGAGTCCACGGCCCTCTGTTCCAGCTGCTCCTCTCTCTTTTCCAGTTCTGTTCCCACAGTTTTCAAAATTAGTACCAGGGGCTACTCAATGACAACATTAACAGAAGATCTTTATGCTCCAGGGAGATGATCAATAAGACCATGAATAAGGCAGCAGCGAGTTCCCTGACCTAACTCACCTAACTCGTTGGGTCTCAGAACCGCCCAGGGGCTCCTGCTCCCATCCCTTTCTCTGTTCTCCCTTCCCTCCCGGGAGTTCTTTTCCTGCCTCAATAAAATCTTTCTAAAAAAAAGAAAAATTAATAAGGAGGCTTCTAAAGGGAGCCAAAGGCAGATTTCAACAAACGAAATGACACCAATCCAGGAATGGGTTTTAGACTCACACTGAATCCTAGTTCCTACATCACAGCCCTGCTTGATACTCACCCTCAGAAAGGGAACACAGAAGATATGGGGGGAAATTAAAAAATAAAAAAAAAGAAGCTATGGGAAAGCGTGGTGAAGAAATTAGATGGTGCCCGGCTAGCAGGTAAAATAGGATCTGGGGTCTTAAAGGCCTGTTTCCAAACATGCAGCCATCTAACTGCAATGTCTACTAAGTCCACATGGAAGAAGCACTCCAATATCAATGACCAGAGGACTGCAAATCATGTCATCTGAATTCAAAGGAGAAAATAGTATCTGGGCCCAAATTGTGGGATTCTGGCTTGCAGAAGGCTATGGCTGACAGTGGGAGCCCAAGGTACATTTGTGAGATCTAAACAAGAAATACGTCTCTGGTGAATTCCCTCCAGACAGACCTAAAGGAGGGATGAAAATAAACTGGTTACCAAACAGAGTCCATTGAAAAGATGCCTGTCATAGATTTAAATGGTAAACCTGACTTGATCAGGAAAAAACCAGGGTCCATGACCCCTCCCTCGGGTAGGGGCGCCTGCTCGAGGCCCCAGTTTCCCAGCAGCCTCATGGCATGTGCTAGCACTGCAGCGACCTGAAGGCACTGAGCTATCATGACTTCTATGTTGTTTTGTTTTTCAGATTGGGATCGGCAGGTCAGTGACACAGGGAAACCCACTTTGGTTGATTCTATCTAATTGGGATAGATTTGACCCAGGAGATGCTGGAGCAACAGAAGTGCCAAAAGTTGGTGCAGATGCCTGAAGGAGTTCCCCTAGAAGAGATGGTTGCTGGGGCTAGTGCTACATTTTACAATAGGGAGCCGGAAGGGTGGGCTCAGGAGAAGGAGAGAAGGAAGGACATTAGGCATGCTGGCTGCACTTGCTAACTGCCTGTCAACTGCCTTCCAGGGTCCCCAGACCTGTGACCAAAGTGCCAAGTGCTATGTGTTTCAGGAATTGGACCACTGGACAGGGAACTGCCCTACCCACAATAGGCCAGCCCAAGGGCCTATGCTAACCGGCAAGCTAGCTGGCCACCACGGTCTCCCTTGTCCTAAGGCAAATGAGCAAGAGGGAGAGCCCCTCAGGCCAGTGAGCAGCTGCTCACTGAAGATTGGCCCAGCCAGCAAAGCAGCAGGAGAACTGTAGCAGGTCTGGAAGCTCGGGTGACCAATCAATGGGCCAGCAAGGTCAGTGGATGTCCTCCTAGATACTGGGGTTGCCTGTCCTGTCCTCACCTTCTTCCCTGGACTCTGGGCACCATTCACAGGTGTCACTGGGGAAGCTGTTGCACCCAGACCCCACAGAGCTGGAGCATACAGACAAGCACCCCTGAGAGCTGTTGGGGGGGGGGGGGTGTGTTTCTCTGCCACCCAGGACAGAGAAGTGCTCTACAGAGAACCCTACCTCAGACCCATGACAGCCTTTAAGCCAGTGAATGCTTTTACCCGGTGCCGCCTGTGTTTAAAGTGAACTAGCACCCATGCCTGTCAGTCCTAAGATTTCTTTTCTAAACTTTACATGACACTAACTCCCACCTCCATGGGCACTGCCATCTCACAGCCTCACCCCTGTCTCACCTACACGGTACATCTGTTTGCTTCTTCCAGACGTTCTCAGGGTACCAATGTCTCTGAACTAAATGTGCCAGCTTCAGGACCATCAGATCCTGAATCTCCTGAACCTCATCCATCGTGGGCCCTGAGTGGACAGCCCCTTCCAACAGAGTAGGAAGGGTGTGGACCCAAAGCCCCACTCCGCCCCTTTTGCCAGCAGGAAGCAGCTAGAGATGTCGTCGCCCAGTACCCCAAAGATTTGGGTCCATACCTCTTCAGTGGAGAAGTTTCAGGTAGCCAGAGTAGGGACTAAGTTGTCTGCTGCGCATGCTCCAAATTCAGGCTCTCAGCCAGGAAGGAGCGGTACACCTACGTGGGCAGTACACCTGGACTGGCCCCATCTAGGCAAGGTGGGCTTAATTCAGCCAATGGGGTCAACCAGTACCGTCGACCATGCCTCCCGACGGGGTTCCTGAAAAGCCAGAAACTTTGAGACCGCTACCCTCTCTCCCAGCAGCTCCTACACAGTTCAGGGAGGCCGGGCTGTGGTCCCGCACAGTTGTGCCGTGGTCTCTCTATGGCTTGTGTTCAGTTTACTATAATGCTTGAAACTGCTACTATCCTGTATTTAAAAACCCACTTGGATCACATACCAGGCTTCAGTGTGAATTCTTTCTTGTGCAAAGCCAAGGACCAAGGTATTTCTCACCCGAGAAACCTAACAACTGCAAATAGAATAAGGGTTCTTGGGACATACAGTAGGGGAGGCTGGGGGGTGGGGCGAAGGGAGATGATATCAAGGAGTTCAAGAAGAAAGAGAATGTTTTGAAACTGTGTTCGAAATTATACAATACTGCTTGATGTGACTGAACTATGGAATGATATGATATCTGTATTACTTCCTAATAAAAAAGATATTAGGGAAAAAAAAGGAGTGGTTCATACAACTTTGTCCTAGTAATCTAGGAATCAAGGTTTATGCCACAGATTCATGTACTAGGGCTTTAGGGTGTCAAGGTCAAAGCCAAAGTAGGAGCAAGGCTGACCTTGATGAACTGTTACATAACTGCTATGGAATGCCATTCTGATAAGCCTTTAGGCTAGCAAGAAGACTAACAGAGAAAAGAAGCATCATGTGATGGAAATTGTTTTCAAATATTGTATAAATATCATCATGTTTAATTGTCACAATTACACAACAAGATTGTTAGTCTCATTTGAATGTAATGAAAAATTAAGTAACTGGCCCAGTGCTTTGTCCTGTAAATCATGGAGTTGAGATTTGAACGTAGCTTTCTGCCTCCTAAACTCATACTTTTTCCTCAAAACTTTCTCCTTTGATCAAGTGTGCTTCCCTCTGTATCTAAACACATGGTCTGCATCCAGTCTTTTAGTTTCCCTCCTTGTTTCAGTGTCAGAGAGCTTCTTCCCCCTGTCCAAAGCTGGTCTTTCCAAATTTGGGTTCCAAGCCCTCACCTCAAGTCCTCAGAGATCTAACTTCAGCCCTCTCTCCTTTCTGTTTTTTTTCCCACCACTTATTTCTATGACTCTTTATCTTCTGAAATTAAACATAATCAACCTGACCTGATCCCACCACACCGAGGCATATCACTGGGGGAGTGCAGCGGAACAGCAAGGGAATGGAGTGGCAAGATCCCCAGGGAATGCTGAAAGTGGACTTTGGGGCCAGGGCGTGGTGCCCCAACAGACTGGACTGGAAAACGCTCCTAAGGGCCAGCAAACGATCCCTGAACTAACTACAAGCTTTTCTCTTGTGAACTGTTTTGTTCTGTTCTTTGTCAGTGGTTTGTTTTTGTTATTTTGTTGTCTGGTTGTATACTGTTGCTTTGTTTTCCTCTGTCTAGTTTTCGTGCAGGTTAGTGACTTCACAGGTCTGTCTGAATAGGACAGGCTGGATGAACTATCTGGAGGAAAAACAACGGGACCGACAGTTCCGGGGGGACTTGGGGTGGGGGGGTAGGGAGGGGTAAGGAAGTGGTGTTAACAAACCCAGGGACAAGGGAAAAACATGGGACCCCAAATAGTAGAGAAGGGGGAGTGGCAGGCCTGGTGGGAAATGATCAAGGGTAAGGTTGCTTAGAGAAGAGGTATACTCTAGCCCAGGTGGCAATGAAGCATGGTAGTGGGGCAGGAGGAAAGTCAAGGGAGATGGAGGAAAGAGCTAGGAGTCAAAGGGCATTCATGGAGGTCTAGACAAAGACATGTACATGCAAATATATATAGGAGGATGGGGAAATAGATCTATGTGTCTATATTTATAGGTCAAGTATTAAGGTGGCGGAAGGACCTTGGGCCTCTACTCAAACACTCCCTCAATGCATGAATACCTTCTTTTATTAAATTGGAACTCTATGATGCTCACTCTCCCAACACAACGGCTGGAGCCAAAGTGGGTGAACAAGTAAATGTGGTGAAGAAAGCTGATGGTGCCCGGCTATCAAAAGAGATAGTGACTGGGGTCTTAAAGGCTTGAAGATAAACAAGCGGCCATCTAGCTCAGAAGCAACAAAGTCCACATGGAAGAACACACCAGCCTGTGTGATCGAGTGGTCCCAAAGGGATCAGTTACCAGGCATCAAAGAACAAAAAATCATATCATTGACTGCACACCTCCATGATAGGATCGCTGAAGACAAATGGGTGCATAAGCAAATGTGGTGAAGAAAGCTGATGGTGCCCGGCTATCAAAAGAGATAGTGTCTGGGGTCTTAAAGGCTTGAAGGTGAACAAGTGGCCATCTAGCTCAGAAGCAAATAAGCCCACATGGAAGAAGCACACCGGCCAGTGCGATCACGAGGTGCCCAAGGGACCAGGTATAAGGCATCATGAAAAAAAAAAGATATAAGTGTGTGTATGTATGTGTATATATGTGTATCTGTATATATGTATGTATATGTATGTATATATATATATATATATCTCATATTAAATGAAGGGGGAAGTGCAGAGTGGAGACCCAAGGCCCAAGTTTCGACCAATGGAGATCCCCTCATAGAGGGGTTTAGGAGAGGAGATGGGTTAATTAGGGTGTGAGGTAGTATCGATGAAGAACACAGCTTTCCCCCAGATCCTGGATGCTTCCTCCCCCCAACTACCATGATCCGAATTCTACCTTGCAGGGCTGGATAGGACAGAGGCTGTACACTGGTGCATATGAGGGTTGGAGGTACAGGGAATCCAGGGTGGATGATACCTTCAGGACCAAGGGTGTGAGGGACGATGCTGGGAGAGTGGAGGGTGAGTGGGTTGGAAAGGGGGAACTGATTACAAGGATCCACATATGACCTCTTCCCTGGGAGAGGGACAGCAGAGAAGGCGGGAAGGGAGACTCCGGATAGGGCAAGATATGACAAAATAACGATGTATAAATTACCAAGGGCACATGAGGGAGGGGGGAATGGGGAGGGAGGGGAAAAAAAAAGAGGACCTGATGCAAGGGGCTTAAGTGGAGAGCAAATGCCTTGAGAATGATTGGGGCAGGGAATGTATGGATGTGCTTTATACAATTGATGTATGTATATGTATGGATTGTGGTAAGAGTTGTATGAGTCCCTAATAAAATGTAAAAGAAGAAAAGAGAAAAAAATGATTAGGGCAAAGACTGTACAGATGTGCTTTATACAATTGATGTATGTATATGTATGAACTGTGAAAAGAATTGTATGAGCCCCAATAAATTGTTAAAAGAAAAAAAAGAAAAAAAAAAACAACTCTTATAAAAGGAACATGTTTCTTGGTTTAAAAGCAAACACCTGAATGTAAGCTATGAAGTAAAATGATTTTAATCCCTTCACTGTCCTCTCACTTTAAATGTCACTTCTCTAAGTTAACACTAATCATTCAATATCCATCCTTATATATATATGTGTGTATATATATATATGTATATGTTGTTTTGTGGTAACCAGTCTGCTCTTTTTTTAAAAAAAAAATCATTTTATTGGGGTCTCTTTCAACTCTTATCACAATCCATACATCCATCCATTGTGTCAAGCACATTTGTGCATATGTTGACATGATCATTTTCAAAACATTTTCTTCCTACTTGAGCCCTTGGTATCAGCTAATTTCTCCCCCCCCCCTTCCTTCATGAACCCTTGATAATTTATAATTTTTTCCATGTCTTTATGAGAGCAGAAAGCCTTGTTTCTCCCTTGGCTGTACTATTAAACTGCTGACATTGTGGTTAGTAACCCAATTCATAGCCTCACCCCTCCCCCAGGGCTCCTTAGCCAAAAGGGAGACCTATAAGGTAAACCAAGGCACCACCTAGGCCTATCCTTAGGAGATTCTTTAGGACAATCAACCAAGTGAGCCCAAAGAGCAGCCTTGCAAGAAATAAAGCCCAGGAGGTGGACAGAAAAGAAAGGCAAATGGAAACAATAAATGGAGAGAAAGTGAGCAGAGTGCTGTTACACTGTGGGATCATAATCAATGCAAAAAGGAAAGCTTGTAGAGTATTGAATAGAACCAATTTGCTCTTACACTATCACTCAAATCACAATAGAGAAAAAGGAAAACAAGGGAGACCCTCAGTGCGATGAATTGCCAGGGGCTACAACAAGGGGCTCAGCCTAACCAGGATGGTGAGGCTGGCACAGGAAGGCACCATTTTCACTCTGGGATCACTGAGTCAGCACTGACTCAACCATACCCACCAACAAAAACAACAAAGTGAGGTTATTTGAGATGGATTTGTTGGAGAACCATCTGGTTTATGGATTGGCAAATTTTTGAGATGGAAGAGCCAATCCTGTCCTCAACAACGTAAGAATTATTTGAGAGCAATAAATGCATATTTACAAACAAATGAAATCACCATTTTCTGAATAATATCCTTTACACGTTTTCAATTTTAGTTCAGGGTCACATGTACATGCTTTAAAAGCCGGATATGGCTCAAGAGCGGCTGTTTGCTGACCTCACCTTGGGGGTCCTTCTAAACTCCCTCCTTAGGACCAAAGGGAACAACTAGAAGCCCTGTTTACTGGTAGGGATAAAAGTAGACACTATTTTTTTTAATTTTAATAAATCATTTTACTGGGGGTTCTTACAGCTCTTATAACAATACATACATCCATTGTGTCAAGAACACTTGTACATGTGTTGCATCATTTTCAAAACATTTTCTTTTTACTTGAGCCCTTGGTATCAGCTTTTTTTCTCATCCCTGACACACCCTCCCACCTTCATGAACCATTGATAAATTATAAATTATTATTATTTTCATATCTTAAACTGTTCGCGGTCTCCCCTTACCCATGTTTCTGTTGTTCATCATGCAAGGTGGGGTGAGGGGGTATACTTCAATCCTTGTAACCAGTTCCCCCTTTCTCCCTCCACCTTCCCCCCACTCTCATGGTATTGCTACTCCCATTATTGTTCCAGAGGGGTTTATCTGTCTTGGGTTCTATGTGTACAGAGTTATTATCAGTACCAGTGTACAGACTCTGGTCTAGCTGGATTTGTAAGGTAGAACTGGGGTCATAAGAGGGTGGGGGAGGAGGAGGAGGAGGCTTTAAAGAACTAGAGGAATATTGTCTGTTTCATCAGTGTTATACTGTACCCTGACTGGCTCATCCCTTGTGACCCTTCTGTGAGGGGTTGTCCAATTGTCTAAAGATGGGCTTTGGGTCTCCACTCCTACCCACCTCATTTGCAGTGATATGTTGGTTTTGGGACTTCTGGTGGCTGACACCTGATCCCGTAGATACCTCGTGATCACACAGGCTGGTGTGCTTCTTCCATGCAGGCTTTGTTGCTTCCTAACTAGATGTCTGCTTGTTTATCTTCATGGGTAGAGGCTATTTTAAAGAACTCCCTCTCACCAAACCAAACTCATTTCCAACAAGTTGATTACAACTCACAGTGACCATATAGGACCGAGGAGAACTTCCCCTGCAAGCTGCGGAGACTATAACGATCTTTACAGGAATAGACTCCTCCTCCTGAGGAGGAGCTGGTGATTTTGACTGCTAACCTGTGGTTCACATCCCAGCACATAACCACTACACCACCATGCTTCTCCCAAAGAACTTCCTAGAGAGACCCAAATCTTCTATAATCAGTACTAGTTACCATGGACTTGAATTTTTGGGCCCTATGAGTCAGAATTGACTCAATGGCAGAGCTGGGGGGTTGGGCCCTTCAGTGAGGATCTTTGTTGGCACAGTGGGTTGAGCTGTAGGCTACTTAGTCCAAGCTCAGTGGTTAAAAACCACCCCATTCTTTGAAAGAAAGATATAGTGGTCTACTTCTGTCAAGATGTGCATCCTTGGAAACCTTGGGCAATCCTATAGGGTCACTATTAATTGGGATGAATTTGGTCTCTATAGGCAGTGGATTTGAATTTTGCTCCTTACAATGACCTTCTGAGCACAACTTTATTGCACACGACGTGAAGGAAGAATGGAAATTGGTCTGGAAAGGTTAATAAATCACTACCTGAAGGACCTCCTAAATTTATCTCAAGAAGCCATCTTAGGAAAAGACAGGAGAAGGTAGTAGAGCCTGAGAAAGCAGAGGAGCTTTGTGCAGAGCAGTTTCACAGAGTCAAGAACAATTGATGGAACAGGACTACGAGTTTTGAGGCTAAAATAATACATTTATGAGTCACTTATTGTACTTACTCCTTTAATTTTCAGCTTAAAGAGTTGAAGGCATTAAGAAATTCCATTTTTATGAATATATTTACTCTATTGTTGATTCTGGTCATTTATCTGTTTTAAATACACCCTTTTCTTTTTCATCTCCATGATAATCGCTTAAAGAAAAAACCTTGCCACTTTTAACAAATATCCAGGTCCTACCACAGGTTTAAAAAATTTAGTAACAATGAAGACATATACTTTTACTTTAACTGATAGTTAATTTCACCCTTTTAATATTTCTTTTAGAGTAAAATGATAACCAAAACCTATTTCATAAATCTGACCGTTGTATTGCTTGGGGCATATTTCTCATTTGTTTATTCCCTGTGGTTGTCAGGGGCCATCAAGTAGCTTCCGATTCATACTGGCTGTCGATGTAGCTGAATGAAACACAATCTGGTCCTATGCTATTCTTCCACTGTAAGCCCATGTTGCAGTCGCTGCGGCAGACCATCGTGTTGAGAGTATTCTTTTTCGATGCCCTTCTGCTGTACTTGTATGAGGTACTTTTCCAGGGACTGGACTCTACTGATAACTTGTCCACGAAGCACATGAGATGAAGGCTTGCCATCTAAGGGACATTCTGACTATCCTTCTTTCAAAGCAGATCTGTTTATTCTTTTGGCAGTCCAAGGTACTTTTAATTTCTGTAAACATCAATCAGGTGTTTTCGAATTTTGCCTGTTTTAACTATTTCCTTGCCCCCTCCGCCAAAGTTCAAAACATTTCTCACTCTATATTTAACACCAATCTCACCTATTATGTAGGTAGTAGTTGAGGGAGGTAATTCATCATGCCACACACAGGAATGGTCCTCTACATTCTTGCTCAGCATGCAAGAATGCAAGGTTCTTGCTACTCTTCACCTGGAACCTTTCCCAGCATTTTGTTTGCCATGCAAAACCTTGAGGAATGAGTTAAGTGCCACCCAGTAGAAGAGCAAGTCTCCTTTGTTGTTGCTTGCTATCCAGTGAATTCTGACTCACCACAATCATATGTGTGCAGAGTAGCACTGTGACCTCTCAGAAACATATCACCTGGCCTGTCCTCTGAGGTACATCTGGTGGGATTCTAACCAACTACTCTTGGCTAATAGTCAAGCATGGAACCATTTGCATTGCCCAAGGATTCCAGGCAAGTTTGTTGACTGCTTTCTCCCCAAAATGATGAGTTCCCCAACCTCAGTGTTCCTCAACCTCATTTATCATTTCACTATGGATAACACATTCACCTGAGCCTCTCCCTCATTCCCCAATCCAGACTTGGGTAGGTGGATGAACGCTTGCTATTTACTCTGCTATCGGTAGCATAGAATGTCCATTGTCTCTGACCAGAAGTTTGTGAAATGATAACATGGTAATTTATCAAGTTGTTAAAAATCCAGTCATTGCCATCAAGTGTATTCCAACATATCGTGCCCTTATAAAACAGATAAAACTGCCTCATCGGGTTTCTAGGGCTGTAGATATTTACAGGAGCAGACTCTCTGTCACACCTTTCTCCCATAGAGCAGCTGGTAGATTGGAACTATAAAATTTTCAATTAGCAGGTGAGTTCTTTTTTATTGTTGTTGAATTTTATTTTTTTTTAGATAAATCATTTTATTGGGGACTCTTACAGTTCTTATAACAATCCTTATGTCAATTGTATCCAGCACATTTGTACATATTTTGCCATCATCACTTTCAAAACTTTTTTGGGGGGTATCAGTTCCTCTTTTTTTTCCCTCTCTCCCTAACCCTCCCAACCTCGTGGGCCTTTGATAAATTATAAATTATTATTATTTTCATATCTTACACCATCTGCTGCCTCCCTTCACCCACGCTTCTGTTGTTCATTCCTGGGGTGTAGGGGGAAAGAGTTGTACATTGATCATTATGATCAGTTCCCCCTTTCTCCTCCCACCTTCCCCCTATCCTCATGGTATCTGTTGTAGTTACATAATCTGTTGTCAATTTGAGACTTAATAGCAAAGGGATAGAGTTTAGCCTGTCCGTCAGGTAACAGCTTAATGACTTCATTTGGAGGTGCTAAGGAGATAAATATCTCACTGTAGGCATGACACACACTCACTCCCTGTGAGACATGCTTGCTGACAAGACACATGGAGCTACGCTAGAGCCCTGGAGATGTAGGAGCCACATGGAGACCCCTGCCAACACTGAGATGCCTCTACCACCACTGGATCCACAACACTTTCTACCCACTGGCCTGTGATATTCCTGCATTTAGTGCCATTGCATGTGTTTTGTGAGTCTGAAGAGAAGTTTATAAATTGTTAAAGAATATATGGGCTAATATCAGACTTATGGACTTGATCTTGACTGGGCTGGGATATTTTCTCAACAATCAATTGCTCTTATATATAAAGATTTTTCTTATGTGCATGTAAGTGTCTATGAATTTGTTTCTCTAATCTACCTAGACTAACACAGTATCGCTATCCCCATTACTGTTCCTGAGGGATTTATCTGTCCTAAATTCTGAGTGATGAGAGTTCTTATCTGTACAAGTGTACACGCTCTGATCTACCTGAATTTGTAAGAAGAAATGGCATTATGGTAGTGGGGGGTAAGGAAGCATTAAAAAACTAGAGGAATGTTGTGTGTTTTGTAGGTGCTAAACTGCACCATGGCTGACTCATCTCTTGTGACCCTTCTGTGAGGTGATGTCCAATTGTCTACAGATAGGCTTTGGTTATCCATTCTGGACACCATCATTCTCATTGATATGATTGTTTTTGATCTTCTGATACCTGACACCTGATCCTATCAACACCTCGTGATCACACAGGCTGGTGTGCTTCTTCTATGTGGGCTTTGTTGCTTCCCTGCTAGATGGCCATTTGTTTAACTTTAAGCCTTTAAGATCCCAGATGCATTATCTTTTAATAGCCAGGCACCATCAGCTTTCTTCACTATATTTGCTTATGCACCCATTTTGTCTTCAGTGATTATGTCGGGAAGCTGAGTGTCACAGATGCCAAGTTACTAAAACAAAGCGTTCTTGTGTTGAGGAAGAACTTGAGTAGAGGCTCAATGTCCATTCACTATCTTAAAAATTAATACTCAAGTATAAGCTAACTCGAATATCAGCCAAGGCACCTAATTTTACCACAAAACTGCATTAAAAAGTGCTGGAAAAACATGGCTTATTCACGAGTAGATATGGTATCTCCTTATTGTTATATATAAACATATTTATATATGTATGTGCCTATATGTATACCTCTATAAATGTCTTTTGTCTTCTAGTTCTTTGCTCTATTTCCTTTTACTTACCTCCTGTCTCACTGTCATGTTTGACCTTCATTTGGCTCCCAGTAATTCCTCTAGGCTACATTGAACTTGATCAAACCCCACCAGACATTCTACACCCTCCTCGCCATTGATTTTAGATAATTTCTAAGTCCCTTGTCTCAGGGTTTGTTGGCTCCCCACTTCCTTTCCCTCACACTCCCCTCTCATGTCCCCCTGGTACCATAGGTCCCATTGTTTCTCCTCAGGACTGTTTATCCTGACTATCTTATATAGATAGACATGGAAAACAAAAGAACAAGAGGGGAAAAAAAGACTTTAAGTAGTTCTAGGTCTGCCCATTATGAATGTTTTCCAATTGAGTCTGAGAAGTTGCCAAGCCCTGTCCTCCAAGTCTAAAAGCTATTTTTTTTTTTTATTCCTTGGGACTTCGTTGCTTTGCTCCCCTTGCTGCTGTGTGCTCCTTTCGTGTTTTGCCTCAGTGTGGCTGGGTTAGAATGGGCACAATTCCCATACTGTGTCTCCAGTGCTTTCCCCTGTAGTCCTGTGGTTCAGTGGGGGAATGTTGTGTCTTGTGGTGGGGCTGGCCCTAAAGCCCTCTCTCTGCATTGGCTGCTCTGAGCAGGAATGTTATCCTTGGAGCTTGGTTTGCCAGGATGTGGTCCACTCTCTCTCTCTCTCTCTCTTTCCCTCTTAGTGTGTTCCTGTGAGGTCTGGGTAGACCCACCCCTCTCCCACGGTTATATCTTCAGTGCTGTCCTCTGTAGTGCATTCTTCTGGGAAGGGGTAGACATTGCTGGGATTGGGGCCTGCCTCAAAGACATCTCTGTTCGTTTGCTGCTTTATGCTGATATGTTGCCCTCAAGGCTTGGTGCACCAGGTTAAGGACTGGTCCCTCTCTCCCTTTCAGCAGGTGAGTTCTTAACCATTGTACCACGAGGACTTCCATTCGCTTATGCGGAAGGTAAAATTAACCCTGACAGTAGAAAGGAAATATTAGGATTATAATTCTTATTTTACAAATTGCTTTCCAGACCCTCAAGCCACAGACACTTTTGCTTAGATGACTCAGTTAATAATTTGCTTTTAGGGAAAGGACCTCAAAATGGTAATGATTTATTCAGTGATATTTTATGTGTCAGGTAACAGCTAAAGCACTCTTTTATTATTTCATTTATTCCTCAGAACAATCAAACAAGGAGTCTCTCTTAATTAGCATAAAACACTTAAGCATGGACCACATTCAGATCTAGTACCTGATGATATATGATTGAAAAACATTGAGTGGAAACTAAACGTTCAATAGTATTATATTATTATACATACATTATACTTTAGAATATACAGCACACAGCTGAAGCTCCAATTGCTTTACCCCGTTCTCCCTAAACAGAGATTCATTATTAGTCATTAGCATTCAGTGCATGCTTTCTCTGCAAATTGGATTCCAAAATCTATTCCCATAGCAGTGGCAAACACACCATTTTTTATTGCGAAGATTTGATTACCTAACTCACTGGGCAATGAGCTCCTTTGGGGTTAGATACAAATCTTATTCATTTTTCTAATCTTGTTATTTTATGCTGTACCAGGCTTCTTTTCTATCTTCTTTCTTTCTTTTTTCAATAATAGAACATAATGTTCCACAAACACCAAAATATACACTAGAAGACTGCCTTTCATTAAACACAGGCCTTCATTTTAAGATTTATTCTTTTTATACACCTCAATGACAATGGAATTTTAAATAGAAGCAATGTAAATTTAGCAATTTACCTTAATATAGGAAGACTAATACAGTCTATTATATGATAGTTAATAGCTGCCCAAATTCCAACAAAAGGATTTTTTTTAACTTAATTACCTTTTCAGAGCCCCAGTGCTGTAGTGCATTATGTGTCGGGCTGATAACCACAAGTGCAGCAGTTCAAAACCACCATCCACTCCCATGGAGAAAGATGTAGCTTTTGACTCCATAAAGAGTTACAGTCTCAGAAACCAACTGAGGCAGTTCTACATTGTCCCACATGGTCTCTATGAGTCTGAATGGGCTCAATAGCAGTGGGTTGAGTTCAGAGAATTACCTTTGCATTTAGCACTGTCGAAAGAATTTCCATTTAATGATGACATAAGCAAATATTTCCCCCACTTGTTTGTCAGTTTGTCATACTCTGGTGGCTTGTGTTTTTCTATGATTCTGGAAACTAAGTCACAGTGATTTTCAAATACCAGAAGTCACCCAGGTTTCAGTAGAGTTTCCAGACGAAGGGCATACGATGAAGAAGAAATAGGCTGTCCACTTCAGAGGAAGTAGCCACTGGAAACTGTTATGTATAGCATAGAAATACGGCCATGTGCTGGAAATCTCATGAATATCAGGGGAGCATTACCAGATATAGGGCCAGAAGATAAGCCCTTTGGTTGGAAGACATTCAAAATGACTGAAGAAGAGCTGCCTTCTTCTCCAAAGGGACCTTCCCATAATGACTATGGTAGAGGAAAGCCTCATCGAGTAAAGCATAGGGAGCCTTCATTTGCATATGGGGTGCAAGTCAAAATGAGAAGAAATAGCTTCAAACATCTGTTGCTAATTGGAACTTGGAATGTACGAGTATGACTCGAAGAGAATTGGAAGTCATCAAAAATGAAGTGGGATGCACACAGTTCAATATCCTAGGTATTAACTGAAATGGATTGAAACTGGCCATTGTGAATCAGAAAACCACATGGTTTACTATGCTGAGAATGACAGATTCAAGGACACTATCATTGCATTCATTGTCAAAAAGGACATTTCAAGGTTGATCTTGAAGTACACAGTGCTGTGATAGCATAATATCTATCCAAATACAAGGATATCCAGTCAATACAACTATAATTCAAATTTATGCAGCACCAATGACTAGTGCTGAGGAACTCAAAGAATTTTATGAAGGTCTACAGTATGAAATTGATGAGCATGCAATCAAGATGCATTCATAATTATTGGCAATTGGAAGGCAAACGTTGCAAACAAAGAGGAAGGAATGGTAGCTGGAAATTGTGGCCTTGGTGACAGGAACGAAGCTGAGATTACATGATAGAATTTTGTAAGACCAACAACTTCTTCATCACAAATGCCTTTTTTCAACAACACAAAAGGGCAACATAATCATGGACTTCTCCAGATGGAATTCACAGAAAACAAATTGACTGTGGGAACAGAAGATGGCAAAACTCAATATCCACAGCTATAAATGTATATAAATTCAGGTTGAAGCTGAAGAAAAGTAAAGCAAGGCCACAAAAAAACAAAATACCGCCTACAGGGATATCCCACCTGAATTTCAAGAACATCTCGAGAACAGTTTTGACACACTGAGCACTAGAACACCTGATGAGCTATAGAAGGACATTAAGGACATCATACATGAAGAGATTAAAATGCCACTAAAGAGACTGGACAGAAGGAAAAACTCCAAGTGTATGTCAGAAGAGACTCTGAAACGTCCTCTTATTCAGATCTCTTACAGTCAGTTTGTCAGGTAGCTGTCTTCCAAATTTCTTAGCACAGACTAGTGAGTGTTTCCAGTGCCTCAGTAGCTTGTTGAAAGCTTTCCATTGGTATTCTGTCTATTCTTGGAAGCTTGTGTGTGGCTAATGCTCTCACTGCAGGGAGAACTTCTTCCTTCAGTGCCATTGGTTCTGGCTCACATGGTACCTACCAAAATGGTTTAATGTTGACTCCCTCTTGCACAGCTAACACACAAGGAAGAAATGACCGTCAAAACCTGCACAGAAATTATCAAGGGGCAGTTTGAGAAGAGAAAGTAAAATATTATAATGAAATTTGCAAAAACTTAGAGTTACAAAATCCAAATTGAAGAACATACCTAACATATCTTAAATGTTGAATATGCAAGAAGCATAAAAACAAGATGGAAAGAATATGCAGTCATTGTACAAAAAACAAACAAAACCGAGTTCACATTCATCGATTTCAAGAAGTAACATATGATCAAGAACCAATGGTGCTGAAGGAAGAAGTTCTCCCTGCATTGAGACCATTAGCCAAAAGTAAGGCTCTAGGAATTGATGAAATATAAATTGAAATATTTCAACAAGCTAATGAGACACTGGAAGCACTCACTCTCCTCTGCTAAGAAATTTGGAAAACTGCTACCAGGCTCACCGACCAGAAGAAATATATATATTTGTACCCATTCTAAAGAAAGATGAACCAACACAATGCACACATTACAGAACAATATCATGAATATCACAAGCAAGGAAAATTTTGCGGAAGATCATCCAACAACAGTTATAGCTGTACATTAACAGGGAGCTGCCAGAGATTCAGGATGGAATCAGGAGAGGATATGGAACAAGGGATATCATTGCTGATATCAGATGGATCTTGGCTCAAAGCAGAGAACTCCAGAAAGATGTTTACTTGTGTTTCATTGACTATGAAAAGACGTTGAACTGTATAGATCATAACAAACTATGGATAACCTTAAGAAAAATGTGA
Source organism: Tenrec ecaudatus (assembly GCF_050624435.1). Classification (NCBI taxonomy): domain Eukaryota; kingdom Metazoa; phylum Chordata; class Mammalia; order Afrosoricida; family Tenrecidae; genus Tenrec; species Tenrec ecaudatus. The sequence goes on from NC_134536.1 coordinate 110,556,342, forward strand.
ATTCCAGAACACTTTATTGTGCTCATGAGGAACCTGTACATGGATTAAAAGGCAGCTGTGCAAACAGAACAAGAGAATGTTGCATAGTTTAAAAATCAAGAAAGTTATATTTTAGGGTTTATTCAATCTATATGCTGAGCAAATCCTCAGAGAAGCTAGATTATATGTAGAAGAATTTGGCATCAGGATTGGAAGGAGGTTTCTTAAGAACCTGCAATATGCAAATGACAAAACCTTGCTTGCTGAAAGTGAGGAGGACTTGAAGCACTTGCTGATGAAGATGAAGGATTGCAGCCTTCAGTGTGGATTACACCTCAATATAAAGAAGACCAAATCCTCACAAATGGACCAATAGGTAACATCATTATAAACAGAGAAAAGACTGAAGTTGCTGTGTTAGACAGGGTTCTCTAGAGAGATAAAACCAGATTGCTGCTGCTGATATATATATATATATATAGATGATAGATAGATAGATAGATAGATATAGATATATATATAGATAGATAGATATAGATATATATCACAATAAATGAACAGATAAATTATAAACAGATTGATCTATAATACAAGAAATGAACAGTTCAATTGTAAAGCAGTACAAATGGCTCAGTGCAACTCACTCCCATGAGAGAGTTGTGAGACACTGGAAGTCCTTCAAGTCTTGAGGGCCACCAGGTAGTCCTTTGTAGAGAGAGCTAGGCTATCCCAGCACAGGCAGCAAACAGCAAGGCAGGTCACCAACCATCAGCCAGGTCACCAACTGTCAGTCCCCAGCTCCAGAGATGTACATTCCAATCATGTGGTCTTAAAGGGACCTCAACTTACAGCGACACAGTCCATAGGTTAGGTGTCCCATAGGTTGTGTACCCTTTAAATTGAGGCACACAACAAGCAAGGCAGCCGCACACTGGTCCGATGATTAAAGAGCAAGAGACAAGAAAGGCGAGGCTCACCGAGCCACTTATCTCTGCACCCTTCAATTAATCCCACTTGTGTTTATCAGCCAGGCTAGCACAATAAACTATCTCAGTTGTCAAGGATTTCATCTTACTTGTATCCACAAGCAATGTTCATGGGAGCAGCAGTCAAGAGATCAGAGGATACCTTACACTGGGTAAATCTGTTGCACGTGCGCGCGTGCACACACACACACACACACACACACACACACATACCCACACACACCAAACAAAATTCTTTACCATAGATTCTGACTCATAGTGACCCTATAGGACAGGGTAGAACTGTTCTGTGGGTTTCCAAGATTTTTATGTTTTTTAATTTTTATTTATTTATTTTTATTAATAAATCTTTTTATTGGGGCTCATACAACTCTTATCACAATCCATACATACATCAATTGAGCAAAGCACCCTTATACATTCATTGCACACGTCATTCTCAAAATTCACCTTCCACTTCGGTTCCTGGAATCAGCTCGGTTTCCTTTTTTTTTCTCCTCCCCCTCCCTCCCCGCTCCCTCCTTTCCCCTGGTCCCTTAATAGTTTATAAATAATTATTTTATCTTATCTTACACTGCCCGGCGTCTCCCCTCACCCACCTTCCCATTGCCCATCTCCCAGAGAGGAGGTTACACATAGATCTCCAAGATCGGTTCTCCGATTTTTATGCTTTTTTGAAAGTCACTTTATTGGGGGCTCATACAACTCTTATTACAATCCATACATCCATCCATTGTGTCCAGCACATTTGTACATTTGTTGCCATCATCATTCTCAACGCATTTTCTTTCTACTTAAGCCCTTGGTATCAGCTCCTTATTTTTCCCCTCCCTCCCCCATCCTCCTTCCCTCTTGAACCCTTGATAATTTAGAAATTATTATTATTTTTTCATGTCTTACACTGTCAGATGTCTCCTTTCACCCACTTTTCTGTTGTCCATTCCCCAGGGAGGAGGTTATATGTAGATCCTCATGACAGTTCCCCCTTTCTCCCCCACCTTCCACTTACCCTCCTGGTATCTCTACTTTCATTATTGGTCCCGAGGGGCTTATCTGTCCTGGATTCTCTGTGTTTCCAGCTCTGAGCTGTACCAGTGTACATGCTCTGGTCTAGCTGGGTTTGTAAGGTAGAATTGGGATCATGATAGTGGGGGTGGGGTGGAAGGCAGTAAGCATTAAAGAACTAGAGGAAAGTTGTATGTTTCATCGATGCTATGCTGCACCCTGACTGGCTTGTCTCCTCCCCACAACCTTCTGTAAGGAGATGTCCAGTTGACTACAGATGGGCTTTGGGACTCCACTCCACACTCCCCCTCATTCACAATGATATAATTTTTTTGTTTTTGAAGCCTGACACCTAGTGATCACACAGGCTGGTGTACTTCATCCATGTGGATTTTGTTGCTTCTCAGCTAGATGGCTGCTTGTTTATCTTCAACTTTTATTTATTTATTTTAAAAAATCATTTTATTAGGAGCTCATACAAATCTTATCACAATCCATACATCCATCAATTGTGTCGAGCACATTTGTACATTCGTTGCCCTCATCATTCTCAAAACTCCTCATTTTTCCCCCTCCAACCTTGCTCCCCTCCCCACCATGAACCCTTGATAATTTATAAATTATTATTATTTTGTCATGTCTTACACTCTCCGATGTCTCCCTCCCTTCACCCACTTTTTTGTTGTCCATCCCTTATGGAGGAGGTTATATGTAGATCTTTATAATCAGTTCCCCATCCTTCACCCTCTGGTATTGCCATTCTCACCACTGGTCCTGAAGGGATCATCTGTCCTGGATTCCCTGTGTTTCTGGTTCCTCTCTGTACAAGTGTACATCCTCTGGTCTAGCCGGATTTGTAAGCTAGAATTCAGATCATGATAGTGGCGGGGAAGGAGAGAGGAAGCATTTAAGAAGCATTATATTAAGCCCTATAACATCTGGATTTTTAATTTCAGGACTTTTTTTGTTTTTATTCTTTGCTTTCATAGTTATCAATATATATAACAATTAAACTATATTTTAAAATATAAAATTGCCATTTAAAAAAATGTAATCAAATTGCCACATTCATCCATGGATTTATAATAAACTTTATAATTAAATGTTACAATAATGTCGTGCTAGGTGCTATAGGGCTAATTAGAAGAAAGTTGTATGTTTCATTGTTGCTACAGTGCACCCTGACTGGCTCGTCTCCTCCCCAAGACCCTTCTGTAACGGGATGTCCCCTTACCTAAGATGGGCTTTGAATCCCCAAATTGCACTCCCCCTCATTTATGATGATATGATTCTTTATTCTTTGATGCCTTATACCTGATCCCTTTGACACTTCGTAGTCACACAGGCTAGTGTGCTTCTTCCATGTGGGCGTTGTTGTTTCTGAGCTAGATGGCTGCTTATTTACCTTCAAGCCTTTAAAACCCCAGATGCTATATCTTTTGATAGTTGACACCATCAGCTTTCTTCACCATATTTGCTTATGCACCCACTTTGTCTTCGGTGATCCCATTGGGAAGGTGAGCATCACAGTATGCAGGATTGTTAGAACAAAGTATTCTTGCATTGAGAGAGTACTTGAGTAGAGGTCCAATGTCCTTCTGCCACCTTAATACTAACCCTGTAAATATATGCACATATATCTATTTCCCTATCATCATATATAAATATGTTTACATATGCACATGCCTGTATCTAGACCCCTATAAATGCTCTTTGCCTCCTAGTTCTTTCCTCTATTTCCTTTTACTTTCCTCTTGCCCCACTTTCATGCTCAGCCTCCATTTGGTTTTCAGTGCTTCCTCTTGGTTACATAGCCCTTGATCAAGCCCTATCAAGCCTCCTACACCTTCCTCGCCATCAACTTTTGGATCACTTATTGTGCCCTTGTCCCTGCGTTTGTTAACACCCACTTCCTTTCTCCCACTTCCCCCTCTTCCATGTCCCCCCGGAACTGTCCATCCTGTTGTTTTCTCCTCCAGATGGTTTGTCCCACCTAAGTTATCTAGATAGACATGCAGAGATAATTGTATGCACAAAAAACCAAGACAAAGCAACATAAGAAAACAAAAACCAACGACAAAAAAAAGAAAAACCTGTAAATAGTTCAAGGTCTGTTTGTTGACCTTTAGGAGTTCCCAATGTGGGAACTGCACCTGATCTAACCACACCACACCAAGGTGAAACACTATGGTGTGCAACAGAACAGCACAGGGCCAGGGAATGACACCCCACCAGACTCGAGTCGATGTCTCCCTCTCACAAACAGGGAATGGCCACTAAAGCTGCTCTGTTAGTGATGAGAGCGTGTTACACTACCTTCCAAGACGTGAAATTGCCTTGCAAGACCTGGAATTACCTCACAAGATGTGGAGCTTCATTGCAAGATGCTGAATGACATCCCACCTGTGAACATAAGCGACTCCATTTTGAGAGAGACTAAAAGCCCAGTGAGAAATGCCAAATTACTGCAGATTCACTGAAAAGAAGTAAACCTCCTACCAGGGCAGCACCTAGAAGCTCCCCAGCCACATCTGGGGAACCCTGATAAGACCTTGGCCGAATGCCAGAATGACCTCAAAAGGGCCAGCAAGACCGCCTGTCAAAGGCCCCGGTAAGAGATTGACCTCAGAGTGCTAGCAACCAATGAGGAGACATCAGCTCCTGCTGTCTCTATCTCTATCTGGATGAGTACACCGATTAAGGCAATTTTTCCTGGGACTAAGGGCCAGCAACTGATATGATTCTGAATTCACCTTATGTAATGACTTAAGTTAATATTAAGATCATCAGGTTGTTTGCTGTGCATTTGAAGTGAATAAACCAAGACTTCAAATATGTCAAAGAGCATTAAGTACCGTAATTATTGATGGCACCTCTTGTGATAGTTAGTGCTTCATAACCCCCTAATATGTCCAATCAAAAACCAAACAAAACAATACAACCCCCAAATACATAAGATTGTGGATACCAGATCAGGTCCAGCATGCATCAGTGGTGGAATCTGCTGGTGAGTTCTAACTGTTCAAGTCCAGCTTAAGCCTTTGACCTTCTAGACTTAACTCACTAGTGCACTCCATTTAGTGACCTATTTCCTTCCATCCTTCTATTGTGGATCAAGGGAGTTCACTGGAGGTTTATCTCCCATATAGTTCCACCAATAAACCTTGGGCTGCCATGGTCATCCACAGCCTTCTTCCAACCAGCTTCTCAGACTTTCGGCTCTGATACTAATCCCACCTTTCAACCTCACACTCCTTCAGGGACTGATGGTGGGGTGCTTCTTCCATGTGGACTTTGTAGACATCTCATTAGATGGCTGCTTGTTCAGAGACAAGCCTTTAAGACCCCAGATGCTATTTTATCTGATAGCCAGGCACCATCCAATTTCTTCACCACATTTGACTATAATACCCGTCTCCTCTGTGCTCCCTTCCTGGATTCAAGTTTTGAGCAGCGCCATGATATAAGAACTAATTGTTCTTATGTTGGAGCTCAGATTTAGGGTGAGCCCAAAAAGCATTCCTAGATCTATGTTTGTCTGTTTGCTTTGGTCTTTCAATTTATCCTTACTTTGGAATTAACCCAAATGTCATGTCATTGCATCATTCAATCTCATCAAACAGAATTGAATCAGTTACCAAACATCCTAATTCTTCCTGGATACCTTGACATCATCTCCTTTTTATGGACCCTCCCATTCACTCCCTCCCCGGAACCCCTGTTCAACTTGTTAACCCTATAGGTTCATCAATCCTGGGTTTCAATTACCAAAAAACAGAAAAATTTATTTCATAACTTCAAGAGGATAATCCCCAATGCCATAACACCTCTAAGATATAACCTGATATGAATAAATGAAAAGCAAATACATCAGAATGATCGTCCCAGGCTTGCTCGAGTAAAACAGATCTTAATGCAACATATAAGGCATTGATGTAGCAAGGTATTATGTCTGCCTACCCACAGTTCACCGAAATTGGTACAGCTGTCTCCTGCTTCCTTAGGCACCTTGTGTTTTCCCAATTAAGCCCTCAAAATCTAGGTGCATGTGACGTACAGTCCAATTCACCCAGTGGAATTCCCACACATGGGATCACATTGGTGCAGCCTCTGGAGCATAGTGTGAACCGTAAAGGTCCAGGATTCAGTGGCCTAACATACCATGACACCCAGCCTCAATCATATACAAAAGCCAATGGCCAATTTTACACTCAAGGGAGAAAAGCTGAAAATATTTCCACTGAATAAGGAAACCCAACAAGGATGTCCCCTTAGCCCCACATTTATTCAGCATTGTGCTGGAAGCCCCAGACAATAGCTCCCTTGATAGCCCCATGAAACACAGCTCTACTCTGACACACCTAACTGTCCACAGCCGTTGGTTAGCATGCTGCACTCACGAAATTCTTGATGCTTGGAAATGGCAACACTGTTTCCACTTCTGGCACAGGAAAAATAACAAGTGATCATAGGAGTTTAACTTCAGGTACTGCTATTACACTAAGAACAATTTTTAAAACTGTGGTGGAGAGGGACAGAAAAGTCCGGAGAGTAACTCAGGCTGTAAGAATTTGTGGGCCAAGATCCTGAAGGAGAGTGAAGCCCAGGGACCTGAGCGCAGAATATGGAACTGCTTTCCCCCGTCAAGGAACCCTGGTGTCCTCGTTTGAAACCGTCAGTTACTCTGCTGAGGAAAGGTGAGATTTCCTACCCCGATAAGCACTTACAGTCTTGGAAATTTACAGGGGTAGTTCATAACCCAATGGAGTTATGAGTCAGAATCGCCTAGGTGGAAGTGAGTTCATTTGTGGGTTTTCTTTCTTGAAGTGGTTGTCACTTTAAAACAAAACCAAACTCACTGCTATCAGTTCGTCCTGACTCATGACAACCTTACAGAACACGGTAGGATTTTGCCTTTTGGTTTTCTAGATTGAAAATCTTTTTTTTTTTAAATCATTTTATTGGGGACTTGCACAACTCTTATCACAATCCATTCATCCATCCATTGTGTCAAGCATATTTGTACGTTTATTGCTATCATCATTGTCAAAGCATTTTCTTTCTACTTGAGCCCTTGGTAGCAGCTCCTCATTTTTTCCCCTCCTTCCCTCATGAACCCTTGATAATTTATAAATTATTATTTTTTCATATCTTATACTGTTTGATGTCTTCCTTCACCCACTTTTCTGTTGTCCACCCCTCCTGGGGGTGTGATATATGTAGATCATTGTGATCAGTTTCCTCTTTCTCCCCTACCTTCCCCTTCCCCTCCTAGTATTACAACTCTCATTATTGGTCCTGAGGGGTTTATCTGTCCTGGATTCCCTGTGTTTCCAGCTCTGATCTGTACTAGTGTACATGCTCGGATCTAGCTAGATTTGTAAGGTAGAATTGGGATCATGATAGTGGAGGGGAGGAAGCATTAAAGAACTAGAGGAAAAGTGTATGTTTCATCGGTGCTATACTCCACTGACTGGCTTGTCTCCTCCACGGGACCCTTCTGTACGGGAATGTCCAGTTTAGGTTAAAAATCTTGACAGGGTCAGAAAGCCTGGTCTTTTTCCTGTGAAGCAAGCTGGTGGCTTCAAACTGATGACCTTGTGACTAGCAGCCCAAAGCTTAGCCCACTACAGCACCAAAATCTAAAAACCAAAACGAGCTACCATCAAATCAACTCTGACTATCATTCATCACCAGAATTCCCTTGATTTGAAGCAGCCTTTGCTTATTATCAATCTATGTCCTAGAAGTACTGGAAAGAGGCATACGATTTATAACCTGGAGGAAATGTCTTTTCATTTATAATAATTGGGAAAGGAAATGTTTCACCACTATAGTCAATAGATGGTGTTGTTCGGTGCCTTCCAGTTGATGCTGACTCATAGCAACTCCGAGTGACAAAGCAGTTCTACCTCATAGGGTTTTCTAGGCTATAATCTGAAGGAAGTCAATTGCTGGGTCATTTTCCCCCAGAGTCACCGAGTGGGTTTCAACTGGCAACATTTTAGTTAGTGGTCATGCATTTAACCTTTGCCTTCCTACCTACACATGTCTTTATTGCTTGTTCTCACCAGACTTCCCAGAAGCATGTCACCTTGTTTGTTTGCTTATCCCATGTTGGGGCTAATGCTAGCAATGTTTGTCAGAGCCTTGCAGGTCCAGGTTAAAAATGGTCGAAAGAGAAATGTGAGTGAGATGTTGAAGGTGAATAAGTGGCAGCCACCGTGCTTGTGCATGTCACGCCAGTTAGGCTGCCAGAGTGACAGACTCAGAAATGTTTGTCCTTCCTCTTTGCCAGTCTGTCTTCCCTCTCCTGCCACCTGCTGGTCCTGTTGGCCAACAGCAACCCCATGCCCACTACTAGCAGCTTTACTGTAGATCCCAGAAGTTGGTTTTAGGAGGGGCTTCAGAAAGTTCATGGAAAATATTCATTATATTTTTCCCAAGAAAATTTGAAGCCTCACACTCCATAGTTATAAAAATTTAATAACCATTTCCCAGAGGTAGAATTTGGTTTTTAGAAAGCTTTCCATGAACATCGCTGTTGCAGCCCTACTTTGATAAGCATTTGATCGGATTCATGGAGTCCCCTGCCAAGTCCAGTTTGTCCACTGTCCCAGTGCTTAAGGAACTCTGCAGTATTTGTTCCCCAAAGTCTTAGGTCCCCCCACTAGGGGTTCACTTTGACAGTTTTTATAATAACTCCTATACGCTCATAATACTCACAGTGGCTGTCTTCCAGTATAGAGATATTTGGGATATTTTTAGCTTTCTTGTCATCTGTATTGTTTCGTTATTGTGTTATTAGAAGATAGAAGATGTTATTCCCAGCAGAAAGAAAGGGTATTGACCCTAAAAAATATCTTCCTCATCACATCCTCTTCTTTCAGGGAGGATTTTTTTTCTTTTACCACGCCCCCTAGCAGAATCGCTTTTAAATCTCCTAATCAGAACAGGGCTAGGTGCCTTCCTCTGATGCCTGGTGAAGGAACTGAGGTAGTCTAGAGCATTAGTCTTATTCCCAGTTGAATAACAGGATAAACTGGGAACTGACAGTTTACATATCGGATCATTACATTGTTTCCATCATCCTGCTATCGTGACTAGTACTTCAATGAATATGGGAGTGCATATTGTATCTGGTCCTGATCATTATTTTTGTTGTTGTTAATTTTTCATTGTTATTTATTTCATTTTTTCCCTTCCTATTTCCAGCACAATGGTGTGAAGACATGCGACACTGCTCTCCAGAGTGACTTACGGCTTTACAATTCCAACACTAGTGCGTGGGGGTTCCAATTGCACTCTATTCTCTCGAGCATTTGTTATTTTCTGTTTCTTTGGTCTTTGCTGTCAATGCTGGGTGAAGTGGTATCTCATAGTTGTTTCCGTTTTCATCTCCATTGATTAGTGATCATGGATTCATGGGTTTCCATGTCAACTCCAATTTGCCCACTTATACCAATGCTTAAGGCACTTGGGATGCTATTTCCCTAATCTGAAGCATTTCTTTATATTTGTTGGCTGCTTGTGTTAGTCAGGGTTGATGAGAAACAAATTCATAGACATTCATATGTGTATAATAAAGAGTTTTGTATGAAAGAGCAATTGTATATTGAGATAACATCCCAGCCCAGTCCAGATCAAATGCATGTCTGATATTAACCCAAATACCTGACACCAATCTATAAATTCCTCTTCAAGCTCACAAAGCACATGCAGTGATGGTGAATACAGGAAGATCACAGACCAGAGGGTGGAACATCTTGTGGATCCAGTGGCAGTGGAAACATCTCAATGCTGGCATGGGTCTTCACGTGGCTCCTCCAGCTCCGAGGCTGTAGCATAGCAACATGTGTCTTCTCAACAGGAATGTCTCGCAGGGAGTGTGTCTGTGCCCCGCCTCCAGTGAGCTATTTGTCTCCTTAGCACCTCCATATGAGGTGGGACCTGATCGACAGGCTTACCTCTACCCCTTCACTCTTAATAGTTTCAAGTTGGCAACAGACTGTGTAACTACGACACTGCTTGGCTGTCTTCATTGAGCTGTCTGTATCCTCTGCCATTTTAAAACTGGCTTATTTGTCTTTTTCTTGTTGAGTGTTGAAATTTTCTATAGATTTTAGAGATTAGTTCCTTCTCTTATACATCATTGCAAAATTGTTTCTCCAGATTGTAGGTTTTCTTTCCACTTTTTTGATGAAGTCTTTTGATGCACATAAAGCATCTTAATTTTAGGACATCTCAGTCACCTGTTTTGTCTTACGCTGCGTGTGCTTTTTATGTTGGTTAGGGTGTTTATGTCATATGTTAGGGCCTCTAAGTATCGCTCTATTCTTTCATCGATGATCTTCATACGTCTAAGGTTTACATTTAGGTCTTCTGTGTGTGGTTTACGCATTATGTTTGGTAGTATGTTTATTCCATGTACTAGGTAGGACAATTAAGTTTGTTTCTATTTTTTATTGAAGATCTTTATAGTTATAGAGTTCATATTTAAGTTGTTAATCTACCATGAGTTAGCTTTTGTATATGGAATGAGGTTTTTGCCAATTTTTCCAGCAATATTTATTGGAGACTATCTCCTTCCCACTTAATATATCTCAGCCCTTTGTCAAAAATCAGGTATCTGTAGGTGGGTGGATTCATTTCTGAGTTCTCTATCTATTCTATGGTCTATGTGTTTCTCTTTGTACCAGTATCAGCCTGTTTTGATTACCACGACTGAAGTAGGTTTTGAGGTTGCAAATAAAGAAGTTTGCTACTTTGTTCTTTAGTATTGCTTTACGTATCCTGGACCTCCTACCTTTCCATAAAAAGTTTTCCATCTCTTTAAATAATGATGTTGGAGGCAACATATGTACAAAGGTGCTTGATACAATTGTCATAAGAGCTGGAAGAGCCCCCAATAAAATGATTTATTAAATTTTTCTTTAAAAGAATGATGCTGGGATATGGATTGGAATTGCATTATAATTATAGATAATTATAGGTAGAATCATGGTGCTGGTGGAGAATATTGAATGTACCAGGGATTGCCAAAAGAACAAACAACCAGAATGTTCTTTAGAGGCATGCTTGGGAAGACTCCATCTAAATGCTTTGGACATGGTATCAGGGGAGACCAGTCCCTGCAAAAGGATATCATGCTTGGTAAAGTATCAGGGTACTGAAAAAGAGGAAGGCCCCCAAGGGGATGGCACACAGTGGCTAAAACAATGGGTTCAAACATGAGAAAAATTGTAAGGATGGTGCAGACTGCATAGTATTTTGTTCTGTTGTACATGAAGTTGCTGAGTCGAAACTGACTTGAAGTCACCTAACAATGACAACAATGTACCATAGGTAATATTGACATCTTCATAATGGTAAGTCTTCCTATCCATTCATACTGTGTATTCTTCATTTGTGTAGGTCTCTTTTCATTTCTTGTAGTAGTGTTATGTAGTTTGTACAAATCTTGTTTCTCTGGTTAGGTTTATTCCAAAGTATTTAATATTTTAGATGGCTATTGTAAATGGGCAGGAGCCCTGTAGCCCTGTTGGTGCATTGGCTTATTTATTGGGCTGCAAATGGCAAGAACAGCAGTTAGAAACCATCTACATGGGGAGATGAGGCCTTTTGCTCCCGTATAAAGTTACAATCTCAAAAACCCACAGAGATAGCTCTGAGTTGTAATTGATGGCACTGAGGTTTCTATATTCTAAAACAGTATATTGTTTTCTTGATTTTCTTTTCAGTCCTCTCTTAATATACAGAAATCTGATTCATTTTTGTATAATTCTTGTATCCTGTCACGTTGCCAAATCTTTCGATGATTTTAACAATTTTCTTGTTGAATTTTTGGGATTTTCTATGTATAGAATCATCATATGCAAAAAGAGAAAAGATACTCCTTCTTTCCCAGTTTGGATGCTAGATTTCGTTTGTGGTTTAATAGCTTTGGCTAAGACTTCCAATCTGGGAAGCTTTCAAAATCTCCCTTGACCTGAGCTCCATCTGCAGAGGTACTGACTTAATCTCTCGAGAGGAGTGGCCTGGCATCAATAGTTGTAGTTTTTTCCCACAGGGATTATCATGTGCAACCAGGGTTGAGAACCACTGCATAGATCAATCTCAACTCATTCATTGGATTTACTATATTCATATATACTCATTAATTGGATTTACTATATTCATATATACTCATTAATTGGATTTACTACACAAGAGCTTATATGAACAAAACTCATGTTGCCTGAATAAAATCAGGGTTTTCTAACAAGGAAGGAGCTGGAAATGAGAAGAGATAATCAAGAGTCTTAAGATAATATTTTTGATGCTTCTACATAATGTAATGTAGATATTCTCTGTGGAAGAGACAGAATTATGAGTAAAATTTCTGCATATGATGCCAGCACTAAGCACTACCAAAATTGAAGTCAAGTTTGATACAATTTTTTCAGTTTTGATAAGCTCTAGAAATGATAAAACATCAATTCTCCCATTTCTTAGTTGTTTGAGATAAAGCCTTTCTTTTATTTAAAATTTTTTCATTAATTATTTTATTGGGAGCTCTTACAGATATCAACATTTTATAGTTCAATCACACCAACCAGTATTGTGCAATGCTACCACAATCAGTTTCAAAACATTTTCTTTTTTCTTGAACTTGATATCAGCTCTCCTTTATCCATTTACTCACCCACCCTTCCCTGGTGGGGTGGAGAAAATTATATATAAATAATCTCCATATCTTATACCATCCATTATATCTATTCACATACAATTATGTTCTTTTCTCCCCTCAAGTGGGGTTATATAGTCATCAATGCTGTCAGTTCTCCCTAGTCCCACCCCTTTCTTCCCATACCCTCAGGGAACCATTGCTCCAGTTACTGTTTCTGAAGGGTTATCAATCTTGACTTTCATATATTGAACCATCTTATTTAAGCAAATAAACATACACAAATCTAAAAAGATTAATGAGGTAAAACAAAGACTATAATAGTAAGGGGAGGAAATATTAAAGAATTGTAGAATAGTTATGTGTTTCACCATACTGCATCCTGGATGTATTATCCCTTCCCAGTGGCCCTTTTGAGAGGGACTGACCAATTATCTTAGGGGTGGGTTTTGGGTCTCCACTACATCCATGCCCCTTCATATTGATTTGGTGGCTTGTTTTTGGAATTCTGATACCTATTCCCATTGACACCTCACACAGGCTGGTGTGCTTCTTCCATGTGGGCTTTGTTGCTTCTCTGCTAGATGGCTGCTTGTTTAACTACATGCCTTTAAGACACGAGACACTATATATTTTAATAGCCAGGCACCATCAGCTTTCTTCATCACATTTGCTTATGCACCCATTTTGTCTTCAGCAATAGTGTCAGGAAGGTGAGTATCATACAATGCCACATTATTGGAACAAACCGTTCTTGTACTTAAGTACAATTTAAGTAGAGACCCAAAGTCCATCTGTTTCCTTGTTGTATTTTATACATATTGCTATAGTTTATTGTGCCAGCCTGGCCAATAAACACAAGTAGGATTAACTGAAGGGCAGAGGGATAAATGGCTTGCTTGTTCTGTGCCTCAGTTTAAAGGGGTACACTACCTGTGGGATGCCTAGCATGCGGACTGTGTCGCTGTAAGGTGAGGTCCCTTCAAGCCCACACGATTGGAATGTTCATCTCTGGAGCTGGGGACCAACAGTTGATGACAGTTGGGGACCTGCCTTGCTGTTTGCTGCCTGGATATATATAGCCCAGCTCTCTCTACAGAAGGGGACTGGCAACTGGCAGCTCTCAAGCCTTAACGGACTGCTAGTGTCTCACTGCTTTATAATTTAACTGTTAATTTCTTGTATTATCTATCTGTATATAATTTAATGGTTCATTTCTTGAATTATATATCTATCTTTATAAATATATTTTTATATAATTACTAGCAATCTGGTTTGTCTCTCTAGAGAACCCTGTCCAATACACATATATACATATATAAACAAATATACCTATATGTATATATTTACATATATACCTATACATATTTCTTTCTTCTTTCTTTTCCTCTATTTCTTTTTCCTTTCTTCCTGCCCCACTATCATATTTATGCATCACTCACCTCTCAATAATTCCTTTCAGATACTATTTGATTGATCAAACATGACCAGAAAAGCCACACCCTCCTTGCCATAAATTTTAGAACCTTTACTATTCCCCTGTTCCTGTCATTATTGGCTCACCACTCACCCCCCCCCATGCCCCCCAGAACCATTGGTTCTGCCACTCTCTCCATGGGATTGCCTATCCTGTCTATCTGTATAGATAGACACCAAGAGAGAGAGAGAGAGAGAGAGAGAGAGAGAGAGAGAGGAAGAAGAAGAAGAAGAAGAAGAAGAAGAAGAAGAAGAAGAAGAAGAAGAAGAAGAAGAAGAAAGAAAAGAAAAGAAAAGAAAAGAAAAGAAAAGAAAAGAGAAGAGAGCATTCAAAGAGTCCCAAGTTTTACAAGGATCCTGACCCTGAGTAGATGAATATCTTTTTCAAACAGTGATAAGGACATGCTATAATCCATCAGTTCAGTCCCTTTTCTTTCAGGGTTTCATATCCTGGACCCACTTACCTAAAAACACATGCAACCTTTTAGTCTTCAGTATTTGGGTCTGAAAGGTGTGCATCCTAAAAGTCCCTATTGCTATTCCTGCAGTCAGGGGTGGAGCGGTTTAGTGCCCCCCTTCCCTCACCCCCTTATGCTTTTAACCTTTCAATGTGGTCCCCTGTAAGTAACCCTCAACCAGTTCAGACAGGGTGCAAAGTGCTGGCCCCCAAGTCAAAAGGCTACAATTGGGATTCCTCTGGGACTACGTGACTTCACCCCTGTCACTGGTCTGTTTCACTCCCCTTGTGATTTGCCCCCATGTAGGTGGGTCAGACCGGCCTCTCACCCCAAACTCTATCTTCAGGGATATCTTCTGCTACAGTGTAATCTAGAGAGAGGATGTCATGTCTGAGCTGAGGCTGTCCCTGCAGTCATCTCTGGGAATGAGCTGGTCTGAGCAGGAACATTGTCCTCAATGGTTGGCATACTGGAATGAGGTCTACTCTCACTCTCTCTTTCCTGTGGCGATATAAACAATACCCTCCCCTTGGGTGGGTTAGGACCCCTCCCCCTCCCCCCACTGCCATTATTTTTCTTCCCCTGCCCCTCTGTGAGCCTTAAACACAATGGGGGTGGGGTGGAGATGCCATTCAGCAGAGGTGCTGAGATAAAGTCTTTCTGAATGCAACACCAAACCATGTTGCACAGAGCTCAAAAAAAATTTTTCACATAAATATTATTGTGTTGAAAATGTTAAAGCTAAATAAATATGCAAACATGACTACTCAAGAAATGAACATCCCTTGGAAACCACTTTGCCAGAGGAAGCCTCACCTCAGCCAGGGGCACAGATTTTCAAGATGTGGGGAGAGGGAAAAGGCTATTCAGTTACTGCCAAACAGCTGTATGCTAAGGCCACTCCAAGTCAAGAGCCACATTTACAAGATAAACAAACCCTAATGGAAATTCAAGTCAAAATGGGGGGTGTGGGGAGGGAGAGGAAATATATGTCTTAAAGAAGATTACATTACTGTTGGTGGGTAAACTGGGAGGAACAACCTCTCGTGGAAGGAGAATATGTTCAGTACTATTGGTTATTTTGACCTACTTCCTATCCAGCTCTTGGTGACTACTCACAATTCCCACCATATGTTTGAAATGAACTTGTATGTCACTAAAGACTCCAACTCCATTTAGTTTAACTTTTACTCCCTCTTTTTATTTTTTTAGCCACTCAGACTGATCTTTAGGTCCAAATAGTAAGGAATCTGGAGACTCTTGAAAAGTCTTTTTTCTTTCTTGCCCCCCCCCTTTGGTTTTGATAGAAGCACACTGTATATAGTTACACAGCCCATTTCAACAAATGAAATTAGCAAAATAGTCTAAATATAGTTCTCTCTTTTTAAAACTCCCATCTTCCCATCCTCAATATCCTCCCCTCCCCTCTCCCTGTCCCTGGCTTCCTTGTAGACTACTTAGACTTTAGACTCACAACAGTATCCATAGGCCACAACAGAAGATTCAACATGGAAATCCCACTTAGCGAAAGGGGCTTTACGTCAAACTCATCTATAGTAGATTTATGCAACTGACACACTCCCTTGAACTTAGGGCTGAGACTCCATATTGTAAGACAAAGCTTTGAGGATGATGAGGGCAATACATGTACAAATGTGCTTAACACAATGGAAGCATGCATGGATTGTAATAAGACTTGTACAAGCCCCCAATAAAATGATTTTAAAAATATATAAAAGAAGATGCTGATGAAGAACCAGTGATGAGAGCGGCGATGCCTGGAGGGTGGAGAGAATGTGGGGTAGAAAGGGGGAACTGATTACAAGAATCTACGTATAAGCCTCCTCCTTGGGGGGTGGACGGCAGAGAAGAGGGTGGGGGGAGACGTCAGACAGTATAACATATGACAAAATAATAATAATATATGAATGATGAAGGGTTCATGAGGTGGGGGGGAGTGGGGAGGGAGGGGGAAAATGAGCAGCAGATATTAAGGGCTCAAGTAGAAGGCAAATGTTTTGAGAATGATGATGGCAACAAATGTACATATGATTTTGACACAATGGATGTATGTATGGATTGTGATAAGAATTGTACGGGCCCCCAATAAAATGATTTTTTTAATTAAAAAATAGAACAAGCTGATGAGTGCAATCCTAAGAATATGGAATTGGTGGTCTGTTGGACACTCATTCAGATCCCTTGCTTTGAGGGTGACCAATGAATGGTTGTCAGGGACTACCATATATTTGCTACTTTAATGCCATCCATGCTTTCTTACAATATGTATTAATCTTGTAGGCATGGTTCTGCCACTGTCAATGAGTGTTATTGAAAGTTTTTCCCTATCAAATTCCATTATTGGGTAAGTAGTATCTGGTTACTTAAGAGTTTAATATATATGTCATCAATTTTCACATTACAATCTGAAGCTGGTCTCTACTTGTAAAATTTGTGTTTCTCAAGTGCTTTACATTCTGTACCATTGGCTAAATTACTGACAAGATCCTAGAAAAGACTGAAGGCAACATATGGACCATGCCTGATGCAATCAATGTATGGATTGTAACAAGAGTTGTGAGAGCCCCCAATGATATATTTTATTTTTATTTATTTATTTTTTGATATATTTTAATAATTAAAGAAAAAGAATAAAAAGATAGAAAAATGACTGCCAATAGCAATAGGATTACCTTATGCCACAAGGGGATGGTTTATACTGTTCTCTATCATAAAATGACAATTATGTCTCTAAAATGAACTGGAGACATATATAAACATAGGTATGTGAATTGATTTTGGATTCACACTTAATTTGAGTTCCAATCTAAGAACAATTAGTTCTTATGACATGGGTCTGCCCAATGCTCACTTTCATGAAGAGAGATCACTAAATATATGGGTGCTATAGAAAGTGTGGTGAAGAAGCTCAGTGGTGCCTATCAGAAAGAAAAGTCTCTGGACTTTTAAAGGCATTTGATGACTTCAAACAAGCAGACATCTGAGTGAAATGACAACTAAGTCCATATGGAAGAAGCACCCCAGCCTGTGCAACCCAGGAATTGCAGATACTAATGAGACACTAATTTGAAGGAGGGAATGGTATCAGAGCTCAAATTGTGAACACCTGATTTGCAGAAGGCTATGGATGACAAATCCAGGGTCCCCGCCTGGATTAAGTCTCCGGTGCATCCCCTCTGACCACAGTCAAGCGATGGGAATAACCTTGCGATCACACAGGGAGCACTGTAAGTCGATGAGGGCAGGTGACGTTAGGGTAAAATGTAACAACTTGTCGTTTGAGCTCTCTTTTGTCCCATGCTAACTTCAGTTTTTAATATTTTCTGCTTTTTTGAGGTTTTTATGTTTTTTGTCTAGTCATGTCCTATCATTTGATCTCCCTTTTGAGCCATTTTGAAATGTTTCAGTTTCTATATGTATATATAGAAACTATATATACAGTTTCTATATGTATATATGCATACATACATATGTATATATAAATTGTAACGTGAAGTTTTACTGTTTTGATGAGTCGTTGTTCATTTTGTTTGTTTGTTTGCTTCCTGTTTGTGTTTGTATGATTTTCGGTATATGAAATCCAAGGTAGGTAATTAGTAAAGAAATAGGAAAAAAATGGAAGGAAGAAATGAGGGTTCATTTTCTAAGTCTACCCATGCCACGAAGTGCTTATGGTTTCATTGTCTTTTAGTGATGCACGGTATTCCATTACATGTATGTATCAGAGTTTCTTTAGCCATTCTCGTACTGATGGGCATTTAGGTTGTTTCCATCTTCCTGCTATTGTGACCAGTGCTGTGATGAACATGGGTGTACATATGTCTGTTCATATTATAACTCTTACTTTTTCAGAATATGAGAAGCTACCCCCAAAAAAATCTTCTTCAAAGCTACATATTTAATTTTTTTTTTACAAAGCAACCTATCACCTTCAAAGTACTCTCCATTGCACTTAATACATTTGTCAAATCTGTGCTTCCATGCTTGGAAATATTTTTCAAACTCATATGTTTAGATGGCTGATAGCACCTCCCTTGTTTTTTTTTCTTCAATTCTTCTACATTGTCAAATTTCTGTCTTTTCATGTCCCTCCCCATTACAGGAAACAAAAAAGAAGTCTTATAGAGTGAGGTCAGGTGAGTAAGGTGTGTGGGCAAAGACAGGATGCTGTGTTTTGCCAAAAACTGGTGCACTGAGATAGCTGCATGAGCAGGTGCATTGTCGTGGTATTAAGATGAGTCCCTCATCTGTCACAAATCAAGCTTTTTTTGTCACACACTATTGCACAATCGTTTCAGAAACTCTAAATAGAAAGCTTGATTAACAGTTGGACCTCATGCCCGGCTATCAAAAGAGATAGTGACTGGGGTCTTAAAGGCTTGAAGATAAACAAGCGGCCATCTAGCTCAGAAGCAACAAAGTCCACATGGAAGAACACACTAGCCTGTGTGATCGGGTGGTCCCGAAGGGATCAGTTATCAGGCATCAAAGAACAAAAAAATCATATCATTGACTGCACACCTCCATGATAGGATCGCTGAAGACAAATGGGTGCATAAGCAAATGTGGTGAAGAAAGCTGATGGTGCCCGGCTATCAAAAGAGATAGTGTCTGGGGTCTTAAAGGCTTGAAGGTGAACAAGCAGCCATCTAGCTCAGAAGCAAAAAAGCCCACATGGAAGAAGCACACCGGCCAGTGCGATCACAAGATGCCAAAGGGACCAGGTATAAAGGCATCATGCAACAACAACAAAAAAGATATATGTGTGTATATGTATATATATGTGTGTCTATATATGTATATGTATATATATATACCATATTGAATGAAGAGGGAAGTGCAGAGTGGAGACCCAAGGCCCAAGTGTCGGCCAATGGAGATCCCCTCAAAAAGGGGTTCAGGAGAGGAGATGGGTCAATGAGGGTGCGAGGTAGTACCGATGAAGAACACAGCTTTCCCCCGGGTCCTGGATGCTTCCTCCCCACAACTACCATGATCCGAATTCTACCTTGCAGGGCTGGATAGGGCAGAGGTTGTACACTGGTACATATGAGGGCTGGAGGCACAGGGAATCCAGGGTGGATGATACCTTCAGGACCAGGGGTGTGAGGGGCGATGCTGGGAGAGTGGAGGGCGAGTGGGTTGGAAAGGGGGGACTGATTACAGGGGTCCACGTGTGACCTCCTCACTGGAAGAGGGACGGCAGAGAAGTGGGGGAGGGAGACTCCGGATAGGGCAAGATATGACAAAATAACGATGTATAAATTACCAAGGGCACATTGGGAGGGGGGAGTGGGGAGGGAGGTAAAAAAAGAAAAAAAAAAGAGGACCTGATGCAAAGGGCTTAAGTGGAGAGCGAATGCTTTGAGAATGATTGGGGTGGGGAATGTATGGATGTGCTTTATACAATTGATGTATGTATATGTATGGATTGTGTTAAGAGTTGTGTCAGTCCCTAATAAAATGTAAAAAAAGGAAAAAAAAGAATGACGAGGGCAACAAATGTATAAGGGTGCTTTGCTCAATTGATGTATGTATGGATTATGATAAGAGTTGTATGAACCCCAATAAAAATATTAATTAATTTTTAAAAAGTTGGACCTCAAATGCACAATCCCCCTCACATTGAAGAAACAAGTGAGTGGAAGCGGAGATTCCAAGATGGTGTCCAGGTAGAATCACCTACCTGGTGCTCCTGCTGTTACTCAGGAAAATTAAGAGGTACCTCCGGAGGCCAGTAGTGGGAGGCAGGGTGCCAGAAATAGAGTTCAAGTATACTAGGGTCATTGGATCAGACCATCAGACCTCCCCCTGAGATTTTCACCCACACAGTGATTTGTGGGAACGGTGAAATACTCTGAAGGTCACTGCCTCTGCCCAAGGAGTCTACTTATGGATCCCTCACCAGGTCCAGTAGGACAGTGTCCACCACCCCTTCCTGAGTCCAAGATCCAAGACCCACAGCATGCCATAGTTTCCCTAAACTACAGTATAAAGGTGGTCATAATCTCCAGCTCATAGACAGCATGCAAGAAGTAGTTTCAAGGTCTCACAAGAGAGGTCTTCTCTCTACAATCCTTCCAGCTTCTGTATTCGCGGACTTTCCATCTCTTCTTACAGGCCAGGAACAGTGACTGCGTGGCTGTGGTCATCTCCTTTCCCCCTCTGCTCAGCTCCCCACCTGCCAGTTTCATAACAACAGATAATTAGACAGGAATTTGCTGCAATCAGAGAGCCCTGAGGGTATTTATTTACCCGTGGTAGAGTGTAGATCCCCGCAGCTATTACAAGAAAGCAAGAGTGACCTCCACACATGGAAGAATAGCCCATGCTGTGGATCAGAAGACTTCAAATAGTAAAGATGGCAGTTCTGCCTAAGGCACTACATAAGTTTAATGCTATCCCAATACCAACACTAACATCTTTCTTCAAAGAATTGGAAAAATTAACGACCAACTTCATAGAGAGAGAGAGAAAGTCCAGACTTAGCAGAGAACTCTTTAGGAAGAAGGACAAAGTCCGAGGCCTGGCTTTACTTGCTTTTAGCACCTATTATACAGCCACAGTGGTTAAAACAGTATGGTACTGGTATGATGACAGATATTCATACCAACAGAAAAGAACTGAAAACCCAGAAATGAAATCATCAGCATACAGACAACTGATTTTTGATAAGGGCCCCAAAAATATCAAATGGGAAGTAGATGCCCTCTTCAACAAGTGGTGCTGGAAACAAATGGATATCTACCTGCAGAAAAATGAAAGAGGTTCCTCAGCTTACTCCATGCACAAGAATAAACTCAAGATGGATCACAGATCTTGAGGTAAAACACCAAATTATTAGGGTCATTTGTGAGGGAATTGGGACAAACCTGAGAACTTTGGTGCAGGGAATACATAGGCTATCAGAAATAGGGAAGGAGACAAACACAGAGAAAGCACAAATTGACAAGTGAGATACTGAACATAAAATACCTGTGTACATCGAAAGAATTCATCAAGAGATAATATGAGAGCCCAGACACTGGGAAAACATCTTTCGCAATGACACACCAGACAAAGGCCTTATTACTAAAATCTGCAATACTCTACTAGCCTACAATAAGAAAAAAAATCAAATAGCCCATTGAGGAGGTGGGCAAGGTACCTGAAAAAAAGTTTCACAAGGGCAAAAATCTGAATGGCCAATAAACATATCAGAAAATGTTCCCAATGATTAGCCATAAGGGAAATGCAAATTAAAACAACTATGAGATACCACCCAACACCCTCAAAGATACCCCAATTCAAAAAATCAGAAAGTAACAAGTGTTGGAGGGAGTGTGGTGAGATAGGAACTCACATCCACTGCTGGAGGACTGGTAGGTATGTGCAGCTGTTGTGGAAATCTGTTTGGTTATACCTCAAACAAATGGAAATTGGTTGCCATATGACCCAGAAATCCCCCTACTGGACAGATACCCAGAAAAAGTAGGAAACAGAGCACAACCAGACACCTGTGCTCCAATGTTCATTGTGGCACAGTTCACAATTTCAAAGAACTGGAAACAACCAAAATTTCCATCAAAGGACAAATAGATCAAAAAACTAGTGTACAACTGGTGCATATGGGAGCTAGAGGCACAGGGAATCCAGGGTGGACGATACCTTCAGGACCAGGGGTGTGAGGGGCGATGCTGGGAGAGTGGAGGGTGAGTGGGTTGGAAAGGGGGAACTGATTACAAGGATCCACATGTGACCTCCTCCCTGGGAGATGGACGGCAGAGAAGGGGGGGAAGGGAGACTTGGATAGGGCAAGATATGACAAAATAACAATCTAGAAATTATCAAGGGCTCATGAGGGAGGGGGTAGTGGGGAGGGAGGGAAAAAAAAAGAGGACCTGATGCAAAAGGCTTAAGTGGAGAGCAAATGCTTTGAAAATGATTAGGGCAAAGAATGTACGGATGTGCTTTATACAATTGATGTATGTATATGTGTGGATTGTGATGAGTTGTATGAGACCCTAATAAAATGTAAAAAACAAACAAACAAAAAACTAATGTACATACATTCAACGGAATACTATGCTTCCTTAAAAGGCAGTGATGAATGCATGAAGCACATCATCTCATGGGAAGAGTTGGAGGAAATCGTGCAGGCGAAGTAAGCCAAACACAAAGGACAAGTACAGCATGAGTTCACGGAGGAAGCTTAAAAAGCACAAGGGGCACAGGGGAAAAAAACCACCAAGTGCATAAATTCCCGGAGAGAGGCAGACCACAGGGAGCAAACTATGAGGGAGGGAGGGACAGAGAGAGAGAGAGAATGTACCACACCTGGCCCACCAAGCTCTGAGGATGACATCCGGCTTGGAGCAGCCAAGTCACAGAGAGAACAATATGGATGGCCCCACCATGAGACAAGAGGTTACCTCACTGACCCATAGCACTGCAGGGGAGAGTACAGAGTGCAGGAATTAGGCCTGGTCTGTCCCCCCAACACCCTGCCACCACCACACACACACCAGAGTACAACAGGAAGGGAGCACAGCAGAGCAGCAAGGGGAACAAATCAACAAAGTCCCTGTGGAATCCTGAAAATAGACTTCAGACTCAGAGGGCAGGGCTTGGCACCACATCAGACTCCATTGGAACATAAGGGTCAGTGGACAGACTTGAGCTATTTATAGCGCCTCCCCCCCTTACTTCCCCCTCCATCATCTCTTTTTTCTTATCTATATAAGACAGGCAAGATGAACAATACCAAGTAGAAAACAATTGGACAGATGGTCTGGGGGGACAGGTGGGGGAAAGGGGGAAGTAAACAAACCCAGGGTAAAGAGAAAAAAAAAAAAGAGATCTAAAATCAATGGTGAGGAGGGTGTAAAATGCCTGGTGGGGTTTGGTCAAGTGCAGTGTAGCTGAGAGAAATTACTGAGAGCCTAATGAAGGTCAAACATTGATAGTGGGACAGGAGGAAAGTAAAAGGAAATAGAGGAAAGAACTAGGAAGCAAAACACATTTATAGAGCTATAAATATAGGCATGTATATATGTAAATATACTAATATAGGTCTATGTATATATATTTATATGTTAAGTATCGAGGTAGCAGATGGACATTTGACATCTACTCAAGTTTTGTTCCCTCATTGCAAGAACGCTTTGTTCTAACAATCTGATATTCTGTGATGCTCACCTTCCTGATATGATTGCTGAAGACAAAATGGGTGCATAAGGAAATGTGGTGAAGAAAGCTCATGGTGCGGGGCTGTTAGAAGATATGGCGTCCAGGGTGTTAAATGCTTGTAGTTAAACAAGCGGACATCCAGAAACAAAATCCACATGGAAGAAGCACTCCAGCCTGTGTGATCACAAGGTGTCCATGGAATCAGGTATCAGAAGACCCCAAACAAATAATCATATCAATGCAAACAAGGGGGTTAGAGTGTGGAAACCCAAAATTCATCTGTAGACAATTGGACATCCCCTCACAGAAGGGTCACAAGGAAGGGACTAGCTATCCTGGGTGCAGTATATTATCAATGAAACTTATAACATTCCTCTTGTTCCTTAATGTTTCCTCCCTGACAAATATGACCCCACCCAGTTTTAGGAGCTCTTAACACATGGAATCTAGGACAAAAAAACTCCAAAGGAACAATAATGGGAATAGCGATGCCATGAGGGTAGGGGGAAGGTGGTGGATGTGGGAACCGATCACAATGATTGATGTATAATCCTTCCCCCACAAAGGGGACAGTGTAAGATAGGAAAATAATAATACCTTATAATTTATCAAGGGGTCATGAAGGTGGGAGGGTGGGAGAGGGAGGAACAAAAGAAGAGCTAATAGCAAGGGCTTAAGTAGAAAGAAAAGGTGTTCAGAAGGATGATGGCAACATATGTACAAATGTGCATGACACAATCGATGTATGGATTGTTATAAGAGCTGTAAGAGCCCCCAATAAAATGATGTATAAAACAATAACAACAACAACAAACCCTAAACAGCATCATCTTAATCTTGGATTTCACTTGACTAGTTTTTGGGAACCAAGTGATGATAGTGTCTTCTACTGGCTTGATTGATGTTTTCTTTTAGGCTTGTAAGAATAACACTATGTTAAAAAAAAAAAAGAATTAAAAAAAAGAATAACACTATGTGTTTACCTTGTGAAAAAAAAATCTAGGTTACTTCGGAGATGTTCTTACAAATCCCAGAATGTTTCCACTCAATGCTCTTTTTGTTGGTCAGTCAGAACCCAAGGCACAAATTCCTCAGTGGCCCTTCTCATTTCCAAATCTTCTATTAAAATTCGCTGAACTGAAATCTAAGAAAGTTCAGAAAACTTCCCCATCTCTTCAATGGTCTGTCATTGGTGTTCAAGCACAAGGGCATGGATTTTTGTTGTTGTTTGCAATCCAAGTGGGTTTTTATGAAGGACAGGACAAATTTCACATTTTACAGTCTCAAAGGGGTTCACAATTGGGCACAAGCAACCTCATAGAAAAGATTACCCACAGGTGCGGGACTGGAGGAGGAATCCCAGTGACAGAGGGATCCAGGGAGCAAGGGGCAAGAGGACAGAGAAGCCAGAGAGCGAGGGGGCCAGAACGCAGGGCAAGAGCATGGGGTGGGGGCATGCCTGGGTGGTGCATGTACGTCCCCACCTACGACCTGCCACTGACCAGGAGCAAGGTAAAAAAGAGCAACCTTCCCACAGCTAGGATATTTCAAGATTCTGGCTGGGGAGCCATAGTTGATGGTATTGGTTGACCCCATTGGCTTGGTTAAGCCCACCTGGGTGATGTCATGTGTCTGGGCTTAGTTTGGACTGCTCAGGTGTACCTCAGGTGCAACTCCTACCTGGCTTGGGGGTTTGAGTATGAGCATGCTCAGTTTGGGTTCTTCATAGGTGCCTAATAGTTGCCTGATTTCTTCCCAACCTCATCTATGGGGCCTTCACAGGTAAGGGAGGGACAACCCTCTGTCCCTAAATCTAGCCAACATTTCCCCAATAAAGTATGGACCCAAATCTTTGAGCGGTACTGGCTGCTTCTTGCTGACAAAAAAGACACACAGGGGACTTTGGTGGTCCACTATGTGGGAGGGGTTGCCACTTCTTACTATGTTGGGAGGGGTTGCCACTTAGGGGTCCATGGTGGATGAGGTTGGGGAGATCCAGGAGCTGGTTATCCTGGGGTTGCCAATCTTGTCTTAGTGTCATTGGTGACTGACGACTTCTGGAAGAAACAAAACAGGTGAACAGTTAAGGTAAGGCTAAGGCAAAGCTATGATATAGCAGTGCCCTTGGAAGTGTGGGTCACGCTGAAGATTTGAAAAGAAATCTGAGGACTGGCAGGCATGGGTGCCCGTTTACTTTAAACACAGAGGGGGTGGGGGGATGAGTTGATACCAAGGGCTCAAGTAGAAAGCAAATGTTTTGATAATGATGATGGCAACAAATGTACAAATGTGCTTGACACAATGGATGTATGTATGGATTGTGATAAGAGTTGTACAAGCCCCAAATTAAAAAAAAAAACAAACAAAAGACCACACAGGACGAAACACACCAGCCTGTGTGATTATGAAGTGCCGAAGGGATGTTATCAGGCATCAAGGAACAAAAAAATCATATTATTGTGTGCTCACCTCCCCAATGTGATTGCTAAAGACAAATTGGTGCATAAGTAAATGTAGTGAAGAAAGCCGATGGTGCCCGGCTATCAAAAGATATTGTCTTGGGTCTTAAAGGCTTGAAGGTAAACAAGCGGCCATCTAGCTCAGAAGCAACAAAGCCCACATGGAAGAAGCACATCAGCCTGTGTGATCATGAGGTGTCAAAGGGATGAGGTATCAGGCATCAAAGAACAAAAAATTATATCATTGTGAATGAGGGGGAGTGTGGGGTGGGGAACCAAAACCCACCTGTAGGCAACTGGTCATCCCTTTACAGAAGGGTCACGGGGCTGGGAATTGGGGGACCTGTCCTTCCAGGTGTTTATAAGAACTAGATCTCCTGGCAGGGACAAGGGTGGTAGCTTTTCCTCCCCTGGGACCTGGATGAGCCCATACTCATGGAATGCCACCTGGCATTGGGCTACCCTTGTGGCATATTGCTGTATTAAAGCTACCCCAGACTCTATAGCTGGCTCTGTTACAGGGAAAGGTCGCCCATATAAAATTCATAGGGGCTGAAACACGTAGGTTGCTGTGGGGCAAGTCTGAGACGTAACAGAGCTATTGGCAGTGCATATTTCCAGTTCAGCTGAGTTTCTTTTTTCTTTTTTTTAAACATTTTATTAGGAGCTCATACAACTCTTATCACAGTCCGTACATATACATACATCAATTGTATAAAGCACATCCATACATTCCCCGCCCCAATCATTCTCAAAGCATTTGCTCTCCACTTAAGCCCTTTGTATCAGCTGAGTTTCTTGTGTCAGTTTCCTGAGGTGTTGGTTAATTCTCTCTACCTGCCCCCAAGGACTGCGGCCTCCTGGCACAGTGGAGCTGAGAGGTTATTCCTAAGTGTTGAGAGACGCCTGAGTGATTTGGGAGATGAAAGAGCGCAGGCCCCTATTCACTCTGCAGTGATTTGGGAAGCCCATATCAAGGAGTTACTTGAGCCTTCTCAGTGTGGGTGGGATATGCTTCAATCCACCCGGTAAAGGTGGCTATGAACACCAAGAAGGTATTTGAACCCTTGAACCACTGGAACCCGGGTAAAATCTATCTGCTATTCCTCCCCAGGGTAAGATTTGATTGTTGAATGTTCTTTTTCAATTCAATACATACATAATTTTTTAGGAAATATTTTGGGTTTGTTTTTAAGAAATAATAGGACATCTATCTGGTTTATCAATAAGATTATGGGATAGAAGAAAAGCTAGTCAGTTTTTCAATTGAATGGAATCAGGAAAATCATGCACCAATTCCATAGATGTTTATTGAGTGAACCCTATTTATCTTCTATTGAATATTGCACGCATAATGGTTGAAACAATTTCTTGCCTTCAGGGAATTCAGACAAACAAAGTCAAAATTTAAACTTGTACTGTTAGCTATATCATATTGAAAATAAATATACTTAAACCAGGGGACAAAGGCACGAAAACTTAAGCATAACCAAGTAGCTTGAAAGAATGAGCCCCTGGTTCTGGGGGCTCTGGCCCATGGTCTCAAGAGACACCAAGGTCAATTGGCATAACACAGTCCACAAACATAATGCTCAACATCGCACTTTGGTGAGTAGTGACTGGGGTCTTAAGATCTGAGTGGCCATCCAAGGTATAATTATTGATCTATCACCATGGGAGGAAATAAAACTGATGAAAATTAAAAAAACACACAAGGAAACAACTAGTCCAATGGATTAATGGGCCACATGATCAACACTCTCCACTACAACTGGTTTCCCTCCACTGCTCAGTTTTTAGCCCAACAAGAAACAGGTTTATATTCACTGACATGGAGTCAGGACTGACTGATAATGACCCTATCGGACAGGGTTGAAATGCCTGGGTGAGTTTCTGAGACTGTTAACTCTTTAGGGGAGCAGAAATCCCCATCTTTCTCCTGAAGAGTTGCTGGTGGTTTTTAACTGCTGCTTATTAGTGGTTAGCAGCCCAATTAGTAACCACTATGTCACCAGGGATCTTCAGACAGATTTGTAAGGGGAACAAAAACACCACAGTGGTAAGCACACCTTAGAATAATCAGGTATAAGCAAATGTGGTGAAGAAAGCTGATGGTGCACGGCTATCAAAAGATATAGTGTCTGGGGTCTTAAAGGCTTGAAGGTAAACAAGCAGCCATCTAGCTGAGAAGCAACAAAGCCCACATGTGAGAAGCACACCAGCCTGTGAGATCACGAGGTGTCAAAGGGATTAGGTATCAGGCATCATCAGAACGAAAAATCTTACCATAGTGAATGAGGTGGGGAGTGTGGAGTGGAGACCCAAAACCCATTTGAAGACCACTGGACATCCCCTTACAGAAGGGTCTCAAGGAGGTGACGAGCCAGTCAGGGTGCAATGTAGGAACAAAGAAACACACAACTTTCCTGTAGTTCCTAAATGCTTCTTCACCCCCTCCCCCCATTATCATAATCCCAATTCTACCTTGCAAGTCTGGCTAGACCAGAGGATGGACACTGGTGCAGATAGGAACTGGAAACAAGGAATCCAGGGTGGATGATCCCTTCAGGACCAGTGGTGTGAGTGACAATAGTGGGAGGGGGGATTGGAAAGGGGGAACTGATTACAAGGATCTACATGTGACCTCCTCCCTGGGGGACGGACAACAGAAAAGTGGGTGAGGGCAGACGTCGGACAGTATAAGGTATGACAAAATAATTTATAAATTATCAAGGGTTCATGAGGGAGGGGAGAGTGAGGAAGGAGGGAGGAAAATGAGGACCTAATGCCAGGGGCTTAAATGGAGAGCAAATGTTTTGAGAATAATGAGGGCAATGAATGACCAAATGTGCTTTACACAATTGATATATGTATGGATTGTGATAAGAGTTGTATGAGCCCCTAATAAAATGGTTTAAAAAACCCAACGCTAACAGTAAAAAAAGAAAAGAAAATGATTAGGGCAACATATGTACAAATGTGTCTGATACAACAGATGTATGAATTGTTGTAAGAACTGTTAAAGCCAGCGATAAAATGATCTTTAAAAAAAGAATAATCAGACATTTAAAATAAAAAGAGCAGCATTTACTCAAGGATAAAGTTCTGAAAGGTTAAGAAAGAAGTGGGCTGTGATATTACATTGAGGGGAGATATAATGGATAAGATGAAACACAACATATGAATTGTTGAATGTAATACTGATGATCTGCTATGTAAACCTTCACCCAATTCAAAATGACATATTTAAAAGTCTTCCTAGTATGTTTTAATCTGCAGACTCTGCTGAAAGCTGCCCACTGAGTGCGCCTGCTGGCATTTGAAATGTCTGTGACATATCTTGCAGCACGACAGCAACAGTTAAACCACCACAGGACAACAAGGCAACAGTGACAGAAACAAGTATTTAGATTTAATTATTTGTAAAATGTTCATTACAAGCAGGGCTTGTGAATTTATTAAACAACAGAAATAAAATTACTTAGTACTTTTTTTGTTGAAGTCATTCTACTCCCACTTTTGATACAGCTAGTTTTTCAATAATACTAATACAGGTTTTGGAAAATTGGAGGGGGGGACCATACTTGGTTTTTTTAACTAATTATTGCTGTATAACAAATTACCCTCAACCTTAATTTAAAATAAGCAGCGTCTTACACTTCTGATTGGTGAGGAATTAATAAACAGCTTAGCCGAATGAGTAGTTCAGTGTCTCCCATGAGGCGGTGGTCAAGATTGAAGTCATGAAGGCTGGAGGATCTGTATCCAAGTTTGTTCATATGGTTGTTGGCTGAGCCCAGTTATTCATTGGATATGACTAGAGGCTTTGTTTTTTTGTCTGTTTTCATATGGATCTCTTCATAGGATAATTAAATATCCTCATGATATGATAGCTTGCTTCCTCCAGGGTGAAAGGCCACGATAGAAGCTGCAATCGTATATAACTTAATTTCAGGAGTGACATACTATCACTTCTGCCATGTTCTCATGATCTGACAGGCCAACCCTGGTACACTATGATAGGGAGCAAGAGTTTAAATATTTGGAGGCAAGGATCAGAAGGGGTCAACTAAGAATATAGTTACCTCATTGCTTCAATGATTTATAAACTCAACACAAACCTTTTACTTGAAAATGTTATCTAGCAACCATAATCTGTATACCGGTACGCCCATTGCTAGAGGGTAATTCATTGTTTTGAAGACTTTCCAGTTGATAGAAAAAAGAAATACTACACCCTCTCATGCAACCCACACACCACATTATGATAATTTCTTTTGTAAGAATAAATACCAGGCTAGTCCCAATGCGTTGGGAGATTAATGATATCCCAAATATCTAACTCTTCTAAGAGGCCTCCACTTAAGTCCTCCCTCAGTGCAAGAACACTCTGTTCTATTAACCTGGCAGTCCATTATGCTTGCCTTCCCAAAACGATCACTGAAGATAGCAGGTGCATAAGCAAATGTGGTCAAGAAAGCTGATGGTGCCCAGCTATCAAAAGATCTATCATCTGGGGTCTTAAAGGTTTGCAGGTAAACAAGTAGCCATCTTGCTGAGAAGCAACAAAGCCCACATGGAAGAAGCACACCAGTGTGTGTTCACGAGGTATTGATGGGATCAGGTATCAGGCATCAAAGAACAAAAATCATATCATTGTGAATGAGGGGGAGTATGGAGTGGGGACCCAAAGCCCATCTGTAGGCAACTGGACATCCTTACAGAAGGGTACTGGGGAGGAGACTAGCCAGTCAGGGTGCAGTGTAGCAACGATCATAAAACTTTCCTCTAGTTCTTAAATGCTTTCCCCCTGACCCCCAACCCCCACTATCATGATCCCAATTATATTTTACAAATCTGGTTAGACCAGAGGATGTACACTGGTACAGGTAGGAACTGGAAACACAGGGAATCCAGAACAGTTGAACCCCTCAGGACCAGTGGTGAGAATGGCAATACTGGGAGAGCAGAGGGAAGTGGGGTAGAAAAGGGTAACCGGGGAGAGGGTAGCTAGGAGGGAGGGGGTAAAAAGGAGGAGTTGATACCAAGAGCTCAAGCAGAAAGCAAATGTTTTGAGGATGATGGCAACAAATGTACAAATGTGCTTGACCCAATGGATGAGTGGATAGATTGTGATAAGAATTATATGAGCCCCAGTAAAATGATTTTTTTAAGTGTCTTAAGTCACACCTTCTTCCAAGGTAAAGTCAAGTATGTCCCCAAGGAAAGAAAGGCTGTGGCCTGGTTCACAACCTCTATTTAGGAGGTCTTAAGGATGCTCCCGTGGAGCAGCAAACATACTTCCCCAAGGTCAGGTCTCAGTCCCTACCTACTTCCGCCCGTCAGAATAGGAATGCCCTCTGACATGGCACCATAGCCACAGGCATATAGTGTCCAGAACAATAATACTTCATATAAAGAACCATAGCTAGAAGGGCCATATTAGTCAACCATAACATATAATGTAATGCTACAAAATCAGATTGTTATTTCCAACTCAAGTCCAAGAATTCATGGATTTTGATTAGCCTTTCTAGTATGCATCCTGGTGATGTAGTGGTTATGTGTTGGGCTCTCTGGAAGAAAGATGGAGCTTTCTGCTCCTGCAGTTAGTCTTGGAAACCCAGAGGGGTCTCTATGAGTCAGCAGTGACTTGATGACAGTGAATTTGGTTTGGGTTATCATGTCCCAAATTCCAGTTTCCAAATATTTTGTTTTCACCCCTACATTCCACTACTACATATAACACTTGTCTTATCATGTATGTTCTCATGTATTCTATCAGTTTTTAAAACTCCAAAAAAGAATTCAGGTACGAGGTTAATAAGTACAATTCCTCCCTTTGGAGTTAGATTTTATTATTAAAATCTGCGGATCACACAGACTTGTGTGCTCCTTCCATGTATACTTAGTTGATGCCTCACTTAGATGATTGCTTGTTTGAAGACAAGCCTTTAAGATCCCAGACACTAATCTTTGTGATATGTGGGCACTAGCTGGGCACTGTCTTAGCACTTTGCTATAGCACCCGTAACTTCATTGATCTCTTCATGATGGCGTTGAGCTGGACCTAGAGCACATTATGCTGAAATTGGCAAATCATAAAGGGACAAATATTATGTGACAACCACTGTGAAATAACGACAAAGAAAAACAAGATAAAGGCTTCCGTAGCGAAAGAAAAGGAAGACTAGACCAGTGGTTCTCAACCTGTGGGTCGCAACCCCCTCGGGGGTTGAATGACCCTTTCGCAGGGGTTGCCCGATTCACAACAGTAGCAAAATTACAGTTATGAAGCAGCAACAAAAAGAATTTTATGGTTGGGGTGTACCCCAACATGAGCAACTGTATTAAAGGGTTGAGGCATTTGGAAGGTTGAGAACCACTGGACTAGACCGTTTGGGTGAAGTGGAAGATCGTTATCCTTAAGAGGGAGAAGAGAAATCAAGGAGTGTGACGGGAGAACGATGGCAGGATCTAATTAGTAAACTATTGAATACAAAGTTGATGATCTGAAATGCAAATCTCTGGCTAATTTACATTTAAAAAATTGCTTTAAAAGTATACAAAGTAAAAACAAATGTTAAAAAGAAAAGTTATAAAAAAAAAGAAAAGTTATGCCAAAGTCATATAAAGTTCTTCAGGATAGAATTCTCTGAATATTAAATAATTAACAAACATCTCTAGGAAAACCAAAGTGTTGGTATATATAAATATATAATAAATATAGATATATAAATATCAGCCATCTAAAGTGAATAATATACAGTAAATAATGTCTCGGTATAAAGTCCAGTGTTTGCCAAACATTAATTCATGGCACGCACATTTTCTAAAATATCCACGAACAGCCCTTAAAAACTTTGGACTATAAAGTTTCTTGCCTGAAAATGTACAAAATGAAATTTAATCCATTTCTGAAGATTAAAATTATAATCGCGTCCATTATAATTAACATGTCAAGTCAGCATATCGCGTGTGAAGCAGCCATGTGTTTGGCAAATAGCTTGCTTTGTGTTTTGTTTAGTTTTTATCATTCATTCCAGTAGCAGGCTGACAAGGTCTGTGTTACTGCTACTCCTGTCGTTTCTCTCCTCTGCTCTGCCATATTTATCACTGTTAACGTGACAGTAAAGACATAACCAAAGCGAGCTAAAGGAATGTCAAACGATGCTTCTTTTGTAAGCAGCTTTACACAAACTGAAGTGTCTGGATTTCATTACACCCCTTTGACTGCTTGGCCATTTCTTTGCTATTGAAGCTATGTCGGGTAGTATTGTGAAACACTCACTGCCGCGTTGATTCTGACTCTTGGTGATCCTATAGGACCAGTAGAACTGCCTCTTTAGGCTTCTGCGACTTGAAATTTTATGGGAGCAGGCAGGTCTCACTTTTCTTCTGTGGAGCAGCTAGTGGGTTCAAAGTATTGGTTAGCAGTGCAGAGCATAGCCCACTATGTCATACTATATCAGAAAACAAACCATACCCCCAAACCAAAAACCCTCTTTTTAAAAGGTACCCCCCCCCAAAAAAAACAAAAAAAAAGACACCCCATGTGTTAGCATTAGTGGTCTTCTCTATTTTTTGCTTCCAACACATAACACAGGGTTATGTGACAAGTTCTGCTCACTGAATGTGACACATGACTCCAAACACACATTCCACAGGCACTCTAAAGCCCTTTTTTTCTGGTCACATCTCACACTGTTCCAGAGTGAGGATGATCCACCATCCAGGGTCCTTGAGATGGGTAGGTGACACAGAGAAAAAACGCTAAGTCATAACTTAGTGTATCTGATCGTGACCTGCTTCAACAATGACTTTTACATGGTTTGACATGCTTGGTTGTTCTGCGTGTCCAGTCAGTCCAGCTCATGGTGACTCTACAGGACAGAGTAGAACTGCTCTATAGGGTTTCTTAGGCTGT
The DNA here is from genome assembly GCF_050624435.1 of Tenrec ecaudatus. Taxonomy (NCBI): domain Eukaryota; kingdom Metazoa; phylum Chordata; class Mammalia; order Afrosoricida; family Tenrecidae; genus Tenrec; species Tenrec ecaudatus. Next base: position 110,590,487 of record NC_134536.1, read on the forward strand.
AGGCTTCACAAAAGCAGTTTTTTTTGTTTTGCTTTTCTTTCTGTCCCAAAGCAGCTGGAGGTCTTAGTTTCAAATAACTCACTTCCTGATGTTTGTTAGTAAATAAGTACCTAATCATTATGCCACCAGAACTCCTAGAAAAAGTATTGCTTTTAAGGGATTTAGGATTTAAATAAGCAAGAGTTTATGTCCTTATAGGGCAGTACTAACAGTTACTTACACTTAAAAAGTTAAGCATATATGAGTGGAAACATTCCATCAGTTTTAAATTCAATTTCCCCATGAATCTTAGGACCCATGCAGTGTCATCACACCAGCTAGTCATCTACGTGGAGGCCCAAATTCTGGAATGTATATGGGTAAATATAAATGTCCTGCTGCAAAAGTTGACGCCTTCTACCAAGCACAAACTCCACAATGTTTTTTTCCCCTTCCTCAACATATCCATACATTGCTAGAAATATTCCTCTCTCAATGTGCTTTGATTTATATCAAGTTTGGGCAATCCGAAGTAGATTTCATTTGAAATGTTCTGAGTTTGAAGAACAGCATTAAGTCTGGAGAGGCGAGATCACCAAAAACCTTTATGATTTAGCTTCTATGTTGCCATAAGAAGCCATTTCCCATCATTCATCCATCCAAAAATATCAAACGTTTATGATGTAATAAGCACTATTATGTAGACTCTTGAGGGCATAGCTGTGAACAATGACCACAAGACTCTCACTCTGGTGAGAGACCATAATTAGAACGATTAACAAGAGCAATTCAGATATGTAAAGGAGGGTGAGCTCATGACCGTGCAGGAGTTGATTTGGACAGCCTGGCCAGGGCAGTCTCTCAGGCAGAGACCTGAATGAGGTGAGGGAACATACCATACAAAACTGCCCACTGCCAGAGGGTTGAATCCCATCAGTGATCCTATCCAGGATTTCTGAGACTAAATCTGCATGGGAGCAGACATCCTCATCTTGCTCCTGCACTTCCTAGCAGCTTTGAGTCACCCATCTGTGATTAGCCCACCACTCCTAACCAAGCTCCAGCACCACCAGGAGCAGATACTTCAGGAAGGAGTGAACTAATACACAGCCCTGGTGCAGGAAAGCAACAAACTGTCCCATGTATTAAGCATCTTAAAGCATCCAACTCCTACCCTCAGCCCCATGCTTTAAGAAAGCCTCCTCAATGCTGACAGCCTCCCCCGCCCCCACTGGTCACAACACACCAGTAGTTTTAAACTGTGCTACAATACGAAGGCTTGGGATTCTCTGCACTGATAGTTTGAGGCCACTGACCTAGATTTAAAATCCAGAAGCTGTTATTTTTCAGAGCATGAATACAATTGAGTCTTGCGTAATGAAGTATTGTGTCCAACTATGACCAACCATGGATTCCCTTCCCTCATTTCTTGCCTCTGCCAATATTAGTTTTAGGTGGTATTTACAAGTTACAATTGGAAGCTGATACCCATGTTAGTTTTAAATTCTTTATTATGTCAGATGTGGTAAGAAATGTGATACTGAGAAATTAAATACATTGAACTCTGAATTAAATTGTCAGATTTCATTTTTTTAAAAGGGCAAGATCAGGGATGTAGGATGGCCATTTCCCAATGAAATTCTCAAGGCAGCCTTTACTATCCTGAGTGAACATGTGCATTGTCATGATGGGGGGAAACTCCTGGCATGATCTTCCTGGCCTTATCAACGTGATTTTTTTTGTAAAACCTCTTACTGAGCCTCATTGTCCTGTCTCCTTGGAGAATTCCACTGGGTAACCTTCATGGAATCACCCCCAAAGCCAATATAACCTTCTGCACTGAGCTTTCAGGCCCAGTAAATCCCCTCAAAAGGCAGTTTTGATTGCATTCCAAGGGACTAACTTAAGACAAAAGCATCTCTGAGAAAACTTATCTGCAGCCATCCACAGTAGTACATACATGTGAGCATGTTTTACTTGGAAATCAGCATGAGCAATATTTTTTATCATAGAACACTGGGACTAGTTCAAGATTACTTAGAATTACATTACAGTCCTCAATAAATGAAAGCTATCATAGTAGCTCTCACGACTGGCCAGTTGGGCCATTCCCAGATATAATTGATAATTTAATACATAATTGGCTTAATTCAGATTATTTCCTCTTGCTTTCCCATCCTTCCCAAGATTGTATTTATGCCTAGTTTTATACTAGTTGCCCCAAATGTAATGCAAAAATTGTGTCAGACACTTTTAAACCAGACTTTAATTTTCAGTTCAAGTTTTCAGGAGGCAAACACACACACTCACATATTTATTCATAAAATCAGGGAATATATGGTGTGAACATATAGGGTAGTACTTTCTTTCCACAGTAGTTTTGAAATTGTTTATGCTTCCATTCCCAAGTGTTTCCATCAAATTACGTTGCCTAAAATTCAAAAAGGAATTAATTATGGCAAGAGGTGGAATACAGATTGGTAACCAAAATCTGGCACTTCTCTGTTTTGCATCACGCAGACACACCCAACAGGTATTTGCTTCATGAACTGAATGGCACTTTGAGACTGAGAACTCCAGAGTATCATTTTGAAGTGCTCTGGGACATCTGACCACATGTCTGGACTGGACCTTCGCAGCAGAGCTGTGAAAACAGAACCAGTCTGTTCTAGGAAAAATAAATGTAGCCTACATCAATTTGACCAGAGGTACTGCTCTCCCTAGGCTTTTCTTCTAAGTAAAAGGAGTTTGCAATTTTCCTCTTTATGATCCCTCACATCACCTTACACGTTACCAACATTAGAGTTCCTAAGAGCAAACCTAAGCATCTACTCTATTATCCATGAGGAAAATTATGACTCAAACTAATCAAATTTTAGAATACTAATAACTTCATATTCAAAGTATCAACTCCTACTACTAAAAGGAGTGTTGCAGGATGTATTAGATAGCCTTACTGTCATATTTACATGATAATTATCTAGATAAAAGGCAAATTTCATCAAGTTATATACTGAATAAATAAGGTGTATAAAGCAAGTTGATTTTAGCACCATATGTACAATCTGGCACTGCAAACTCATTTTTCAAACAAAAAAATTCTTCCTTAATCATGACGGCACCTCATTCTAATAAACTCATGCTGATTTAGGGGGCGTTGTTGTAATAATTTAATAACCAGTTAGATGTTCTTCTAGAGTTGGCTGCCATATTCATAAAACGTAATTGAAAGTAACGTGTGTTCAATAACTAGCCCTCATCACAAAGCCCTGAAAGCTAAAGGACTAAATCTGCAAATGGTCTTATTCCTTACTCCCTTTCTCTATGGCTCTCGAGTTTCTAGAAGGGGATATTAAGTTCTACTCTGGCTGGCATGAGATATAAGAACTAAACTCACTCAATACTAAAACACAAAGTGAATTGTTTTTTACTCCAATTTGAGTCTTTTACATGTGTAACTGCGATTGAAAAAGTAATTCCAATGGTATGCAAGAATTATCAAACACTATCAGTATCACACACAAGTAAAAATCACAAAGAAAATTCAAGAACAATCACAGTGCATCAAGAGGTTAAGCTCTAGAAATTCAAGTTGGATTCACATGGACAAGAAGTAAAGGAGGAACCATTGCTAATGTTAAACAAATCTTGGATGAAAGCAGAGAACACCAAGATATTTATGGTTTCATTTATTATGGGAAGGTATTCTACTTTGTAGAACATAATTGTGTAACACTATGAAGAATGGGATTCCAGAATTGGGCTCATGTAAAACCTGTCCACAGACCATGAAGCAGGGGGTATGAAATAGTTTAAAATGAAGATGTTTAATTTTTCCCCATTCTTATTCCCTCTGTATGCTGAGCAAATCGTGTGAGCAGCTAGACTTCATGAGCAGAGGAATGTGTATTCATCTATGATTAATCATAGGCAGTTGGCACAACCTTGCTTACTGAAAATGGACTTCAAAATGTAAAAATCCTCAGAATTGCACCAATAGTTCCATCAAGATAAAAGACTGAAGGTATCAGACTACGTTTATTGGATGCAGCAATCAAGAAAATCAAATGAGGTTGCATTGGGTAAATAAAAAAAAGCAATGATGTCACCCAACTCGAAGTGTATCTTCAATTGCCTCTGCGCAGATGAAAGCTAGGACAGCAATAGACACATCTGAACTGCGGCAACCGAAGATCTAATGTTCCACAAACTGCCAGAATAAACTTCTTGGTATTTTAGCCAGAAAGCTCTGTAAAAGTTGACAAGAGTTCATCTCACTCACTTTGGACTTATTTTCAGGGAGCTAAGTGGAGAGAGGGGTATCGAAAAATTGAAAGACCCTGAACGAGGTGGTATGGATTGGCACAGTGGCTGCAACAATGGGCTAAACCTAAACCAGCACGTCTGCTAGCACATCATGGAGCTGACAGTATTGCTGTTTCTGTAAGGGCTGCCACATTAGAAAGGGCTTGATGGTACCTGAAAACACTAAGAACACTGAAGATGGCCTAGCAGTAGTTAAAAGCACATCTGGTGCTCCACAGGAGAAACATGTGGTAGGCAACTTGCCCTCGGGAAGTGTGTGTAGGGGGGTGGATGTTGGGGTTCTGTCCTAAAGGTTTTAACAAAGCAAATATTATATTCTCATGTGTCAGGTACTCAAATAAAAATGAATCAGTCTAATTATCAATGTGCAAATAAAATTAAGGTTGACTTGCCATTAGAACGGTTGTAGTTAGTGAATGGCGTTTCAACCAAGTTTTCCTCTACTAATTTAAGCACGGCTTCTCCTCAGTACAATAGTATTAATTAAAAATTATCGAGAACTTTTCATCAAAATGAAACAAAAACGGTTAAGTATAGTTCACAACTATCACGAACTGTACGAAAATGCTGACTTCATTTAATTGAACACTTATAAAATGTGAGCACATTTAACCTCAATAATTGAAGTACAATTTGTACTTCATTTTATTTTATAAAATAAGTTAACTTTAAGCAAAACAATCTCATGGTAAATGCATTTCATCATTTATTTAGATGCTTAAGCTCTCGCAACTAGGTTTTTACAAGCTGGTGAACACTGACAACTTATTTCTCCCACAGAACTATAACCACACATTCCCAGACAGTATAAATATATGGTTGAACTAACATTAATACACGTCACCATTTTATCAATTACATAATAAAACAAATTATCAAGTATCCAAATATTAAGTTACACAGCTCAAAAGGCATATAAAAAGTAGAGTCTGCTCAAGAGATTCATTAGCAGAAACCCATTTTTTTTGCAAGAGGTTGGAAAGAAGGGGGGAGGGAATCACACTTCAAACAAAAAGTTGGTAAACAGCTTCCAATTGATGAAAAGAAGACAATTTCAGAGATTTTTATAATTAAGAATTGTCTTAGCTACAACAAAGCATTTCTACCTTTAAAAAAATATTTACTAAATTAAAGAGCATATTCTACATGTTCAGCACAAGACAAAGGCAACATTTTACTGAAAATATTTAATAGCCCCTCCCATCCCATTCTTTTTTCAGGCCCGCCCTCTGTTAGATTGCACCCAAAGTGCGAACAGTAAATTAACTGTAAGGCTTGACTTGTTTGTTTGTCTGGAGACATTAAAGACATGTGCTTCGGTACAATGTACTTTGTTTCAAAATGAGGGTTTCCCATAAAAGCACAAAATGACAGTCAAGACATTAATGACACTGTAAGACCTGTTAACAACCCCAAAAAGGAAAAAAATCAATGGTTGTGCAGACCTGATGAATCTGGGCGATGTAAACAGAAAGAGAACCGGCAAATACCTGCTGTCCGGTCGGCCCTGCTTTCAATGTGTGAAATGACTGAAGGAATAAACCACAGAAGGTCTAGTGCTCATAGTTCCCGGATTTGTTTTTAGTTCTTTATGATCCTAAAAATACACAAATATTGTGCTGGGTATTTTGGCACCTAATCTCACTATGTTTCTTGTATGGTGATAACATTCTGGCATGGGAATAGATTAAAAACAATACTGCATGATTTTCAGGACAGGTCAATTGGTACAAATGATAAGCACATTTTGAATGCTGAACGCTAAGTGTCCAGATAACCCAAACGTGTAGCCTGGTAAAACTGCTTTCAATACTCCTAATGGAAGCTTTCTAAAACGCATCCACCAAGCTAACATGTTAGTAAATATAAATGACAAATTAGATCCTGTCTCAAGTTCCACTTCCGAAGCAATACCATCAGGCACCCGTTTATTGGATGCAACAGTTGTTTCTATGCCCATTGGAGTCTTTGAAGCGCAGCCGCATTTTAGGGCGATACTTCTCCAAATACATAAGTTGCTTGCTATTAAAAGCTCCACGACGCTTTCTGGAAGGACAGAAAAAAAAAAAAAGCAAACCAGAATAAGCGACTATATAAAATAAAACCTCTTCTGTAATGTTTAGTGTACTAGGGGGGAAAAAACTGTTGACAGAACACCACTCATTGAGCAGCTAGGTTCCTAACAAGCTCTTATGTGGAAATCAGTGCTATGGGGAAAATAGATGACCACATGACCTCACCCCTTTTCTGTACTGTGAAAACATTCTTCCAAGCCCCTGACTTCTCTAATGTCCCTGCCTATGACGGGACATGGAAAGCCAATATTGACTCTGGAGTTTGGCCCCCACCACTGGGGTACACAGGGGAGGACTATCAAGTCTTCCAGGGTAGCCCCAAGAGACACCTTTCTCCTGACTTCATTGTATTTTCAGGCGCTTACCTGCTCATCCCCCCCAATGAGTACACAACATCTTTGGTGGCAATGTTAAGGGCAGGGAGGTCTGGGCGCCCAAGGAATGGTACACACTACCCATTGGGCCACCATGAAAATCAATAATCCCAAGCATCCTCAGATGCCATGTTAGGCCTGACCTCCGTCCCTGAACTTAAAACTGCAGCTGTTCGCTGGCACTTATCTACTGACAGCAAACCCCTGCCCTGGAGAGGACAAGGGGGCAAGGTGAGCAGTGGCAAAGGTGCCTGTCAGGAAAGGTTGGGTCCTCCTGTGGGGCTAGGTATCTGAGTGCTTAACGCAGGGACTCTTCTAACCACAGCCCATCCCTGCTGCCCCCATGGGACTTGGAGTGAGGGCTAGACTCCGGAGTCCTAATTCCTCCTTCTTGACCCTGAGGGTGGCTCACTTGTAGGATACTGTTTGCTGCTGCCCTGGGCCCCCTATGGGCACTCAAGACCCACCAGACACCACCTGACATCCTCACAGCTCAGGGAGACCAAGGCCCTTTACCCCAGTGAAATACTATGCAGTATGAGCTTCCTTTCTATGTACACATAAGGTTTGCTGGTCAGAGACTTGCTACTGCCAGATGTGTACCGTGAAATAGTTAGAACAGTAGACTTTTTACTACTGTTGTACATGCTCAATATAAGACAACATGAGAGTAGGCGAGAAAGGTATTGCAACATTTACAAGGCAAAGACGTTTAAAAAAGATACTTACTGTCTTATGAACTGTACTGCGTCTTCATATTTCATTCCACCTTCAATTAATGCTAGGGCAACAAGCACTGGTGCTCTGATAAGGTAAACATTTTGATAATTTATTTTAAAACCACAGCCTAAGAAATTTATTATTGAAACATCCTCCCAATCCAAAAGTTTTATTATCTGCCACTTATATGAAAAATTAATGTCTGAATTTAAATGTTGAAAATTTATTTCACTTTAAATACATCTTTTTATATAAAACCCAATAAAATGTCCTAAACTAAGTCTAAATATTATGACTTGTATACTTGAGAGGTCACCTTAAAAAAATGCAGCGAAGAACTAAATGTTCATAAATCCAGGAGTTTTTCCCTATTTTCAAGCAGTAAAAAACATTTTTTACTTCAGTATTTGTCTAAAAGTCACGTGCTCTTTTGTTACTGCTCTTCTGACTATAATATGCTTTACAGTGTAATGAGTTCCTATGGAATTACAATCAAATGCTACCATAAAAAAATAGACACCAAAACACGCTACTATTAAGCACAATTCAGTCCTTTTACCAAATGAGCTTAGCTAAATATTCCCGTATAATATATAACCTAGCACAAGATTGATTCTATAGAAATTTTGTCAATATAGAGATAGAAAATTGCAAACTTGGCATTGTCCTAGTTGCACTGAAACACATTAAAAATCATATGTACCAATTTTTATTTAAGGAACTCCACAAAGCAAATGGATTCACAAAAGTCTCAGTGAATCTACATTAGAGTTCAAAATAAAATAAGTTTTTACTAGATTTAACATTAACACCATGGACACAATTAGAAAAGTCTTACCTCCCAAGTCCTGCAACACAATGGACAGCAATACAACAACCAGGCTCTTCACGAAACTTAATTTTCACGAGACTTAACCAGTCATCAACTATTTGGTTGGACGGTGGTGCACCATCGTCAAAAGGCCAATCCTAAATTGAAACGATGTTTAAACTCTTTACTAGGCATGCTACTTTAAAATTCCCAACACCCAAATGTATTTACTTACTAAAAAGCATTTTTTGTTTTAACTAGTTTACTTTTTAATTAAACTCCATTGTTAAGAAAATACAGTGGTGATGGGAGCACAGGGTGGAAAGGGGGAACCGATTACAAGGATCTACATATAACCTCCTCCCCGGGGGACGGAAAACAGCAAAGGGGGGGAAGGAAGTTTTCTGCCTTGAACATAGCTCAAGTCTCTTCTATTACTTTTAGTGGAAAATATTCCAGTTTTCTTCTCTAACAAGGTTTTGCCTTAGTTAGGTTCCAACTGTCACAGGCTTATTCTGTAAGTGATGAGTATTTATAGGTATTTCATTGCTTAAAACTGTGCTTAATTTTCCACCCTTTATTTGGAAGATACATATCACTCTCACACACATCTAATAAAGTGTTACATACTTACAAGGACATGAATGCCTTCTTTTTCCACAAGAGCAGTGTCATAAGTTGCTTCACATACTCTTACGATTGTGGTAACTCCATACTTCTTAAGTTCCTAGATAAAACATATAAATTAATACTTACACAGGCTTTAAAAGACTCCTAAGGTACTACTAATTACAGCTCTTCTAAGGTTAAATGTATATACAGATGATAAATAAAATCACCAGGGCATTTCTCTGATATAAAGAGGTCTTATTTGCTTTCACTGAGCATCTGTCAAGACACTGTCAACAAGTACTCAATAATCACGTGGCCACTAGGAGCGTGTCAATGATTCAAACTCAATGGAAACTGTGTTTTAAAAAGCTGTAGCAGTGCCTTTCGGAAAAGACTGCAGCTTTGGAATCCCTATAGGGCAGTTCTACTTTTGTCTTTCAGGGTCACTTTGAGTTGGAATCAGAAGTTACCTATAAAAGAAAAGGTTATTCTTTCAAATAAATTAGTCTGCGTCACAGTCCTTTCTCATAGCCCAAGGCATTTTGTTTGGGCTACTTAGCTACAACCAGAAAGCATATTCATTGCTAAAAACTTGATTTCTGGATATAAAATAGGATCCAAGATAGATTTTGATTTGTGGCATGCATTAGGCAAAGTAGACATTGGGGATGGGTAATCCATAAATGGTAACCATCTTTGTTGCAGTACTAGGACCACCTCTATAGGAAGGCGTTTAAGTCTCCTGATCATTCCCATGCCATCAAGCCGATGCTGACACACAGTGCACGGTAGAACTGGCTCTTTGAGTTTCTGAGATTTTAGTATTTTATGTCCCCCAGAGCACCTGGTGGTGGGTGTCAAACTGCCAACCTTGCAGATGGTGTAGCCATCATGCTCCTGAACTCAGTAATTACTCAGTGACCTCTAGGGTAGAGGGTAGAACTGCCACTTTGGATTTGAGGTCATTAAAGCTTTACAGGAGCACAAAGCCTCATCTTTCTCCTTCAGAACAGATGGTGGGTTCAAAACCCAATATAAAACCCAATATGTAACCCAGCTTGCCACCAGAGCTTCTTTAGGTACAAAGAAACAGACTGGGGCAGGAGGGACTATATATGCTAAATCACAAGAAGCTAGGCAAGGAACAGAAGGTGCGAGAAAATAATGATTTGTTAAAGCCACCACCTGTGGCATTTGTGTTAGGTAGCAGGACTGGATAATTAAGAGGGTAGCTTGCGCCTGTATACATTTCTCATGACACCCAGAGTTAGAAAAATTAAATTATGCCAAGAAATTCTGGCACAATAAATGATCATAAATCCAAAAAGCATGTAGCCTCAAAATTTATTTAAGCTTAACACTTCTAACACCTAAAGCAACAATATTGTTTTTGGAAATGGACACTCTAGATCATCTCTTGAATTCCCCCAATTGTCAAATCAAAAGATTAAAAAAGTATCAAATCTTACCTCTATAAATTTATTTAAGGTCGCATTGGTTGGGTTGTGTGTAATAAGAAATCTCATGTTCTTGTATGTGACTTCCACAGGAGCTGGGCGGTTCATCCGAGCCATGTTAATTTAATTTAAAAAACACTCAATAGGGCTATGAAAGAACTTTTAAAAAGTGAATACAGAAATGATGTAAAGAAAATGAAGTCTACTTCAAAATACTCCACTTGAAATTCTCAGTGCTGAGTATGATGTTCGTCGCAATGGAAAATGAAATGAACCTCCTAACAAGAAGCAGCAATTCTCCAAATCCAGTAATACTGAGGCAATAGAAAGGAAGTGCACTGAGGTCTACCCCATCCAGGTCAGAACTCGTGAAAATTGCTCTGTGAAGGGATTTCAATTCAACACTTCTGAGTCCACGTTATCCGCTCTTATTTATGGGGGCTTCTTGGTGGAGTAGTAATGAATTTCTACAGTTCACTTGTCTGCATAGAGGTCGTGCTGTGCCTGGCAGTAATCTCCACTGCCCTTCAGAAACTCCATAAATGTGTGACCAAGAACACCACAGAACTGCTGTTTAAAAGAAAAAGAGGGAAAGGGAAAAAAAGAAAAAAAAAGGTTGCTTTCCAATTCAAAAGAACAAGTTGAGTGTTTCTTAGAATACGTAACTAGAATCCAAGTCACTTTTAACTTACACATTATAAGGGTGATTACAGATTAACCATAAAAATATGGTTAAAAACTCTCACACGCACACCCCACCTCTTTCTTGGTAGTTGACTATTTTGTTTCACATGGTCATGAAATATATGCGCAACTTTCTACAACTAATTTTCCACGAATAAAACATTTCTGTACATTATGGACTTAAAGAGAGAACAGTGAAGCTTAGTTCTTACATATGGCCTTTCAGGAAAAGTAATTAAAAATTTTTCCCTTTTTAAGTATTAATCATTTTTATTGGGGGGTGTCTAACTTGGTTTTATCTTCATGATTATCTTTTAAATTTGGGTCTTGCAAAGTTAAATTACAAAACCTTTATTTAGTTATGGTGCTATCATTTCTTTTACAATTTCAAACACACACTTTCAAATGAACTTGCTAACTTCTTACAGCACCTTGAAAAGTTGTCATGAGTGGGGGATGGTCAGTTGACAGGTAACAACAAAATTCACTTTGGCAATATCTGTTTCTCTCAGCCCTCTAATTTTTCATTTGACTTTAATGAGGAAAAAAGTCTCGAATCTATATACTACTATGACGAAAATAGATGCTTTTAAATTTAAAAAGTACAACCACACCCCGGGATATGAAAGCGCCAACACTCAGACATACATAGATTACAACAAACATCCGTGATATCTTGTGTCTACATCACAGCATATTTTTTACTATCTAATTATTTTAAAGATTATCTGGAAGTATTTCCTTAGCTTTTTAATAGGTAGAAAGGTTAAGACTTTATCTGCCAATGACTTACACATAAAACACTTAGAACCAATTCATAATTCAATGCCTACCCTTAATTCAATGAGTGCCTATGAACTATTACAAAAAACACCTACTGCTACGAATTGATCCCAACTCATATTGGACCTTCATAGGGCTTTTCCTCCAGGCTATAAATCTTTGTGGGAGCACAAAGCCTATTTCTCCTACAGACCAGCTGTCAGATTTATCCTGATCATCTTGTGGTTAGTAGTCCAATACTTACCAGACATTATCACTAAGGCTTGTTATCTATAAACTATAAAAACATTACTGTTAATACTTTCTGATCTCTTGAAGCAGAAAATTATTTTGGGCTGAACTGGAAACCACATTTTAACAAAGAGTGTGCAGACAAAACTTGGGGAACGAATATTATTCTACACTTAAAGTCTTAGAAGCACAACTGCTACCACCTGTGTGTGTTTTTCTTAAGTGCTCAAAGAAAGCCAATTAATAAAATAAAAAACCAAAAAACAAACCACAAGAGTTATTTCCATAGTACTTAAAGTAAGTCATCAATGTTATATAACTTTATTAGAGTTTATAAGGTACTTGTGTATTTTGGAGTAAAGAGGGAACTTAAGAAATATTAATAGACTAGTACGTGCCAGCCACTACTCCAAACACTAAGTATTTACTCAGGAATAAAATCTTATGTTAACAAAACAGCTTCAGTAATTTTCCATATTTGAATGTAAAGTTGAGGCTTGATATTAAATTCAATCCTCTAACCCAATTTTTATTTTATACACTTTAAACTCCCTAGCTAAGGTTTCTTGAACTTTTAATAATCCATAAAGGTATTAGTTAACAAAAAACAAATAATAAAGCCAAGTTTATTTTTCTGTCAAAACAAGGGAACAGTATTACAGTTGACGTATTACAAATTCTGTAAAAAGTATAATTTTCATTATTCCAAATGTGTCCAAGTTGAGCCCAGAGGTTGGTATTTCAACTGCTGGGTTAAAAAAAGTATTGTCTACATCAACATTAAGAGCACATCATTTCTATAATGAATAGTGACTGCTGTACTTCCAATTCCCTGAAATTCTAACTACCATTTCCGGAGACTATAATAAAGTGTACTTGACACTTTTTAATGACAATCAAAGGCAGTGATAAGGACAAGGACTCCTAGCGTTACTGAGTGGAGCCACCTTGTGGCTAGGGGGACTTCTACCAAAGCAGCAGTGACTGCTAGCACCTTTCAGCTAGGCTGAAGACAACCCCATTCCTAATTTAGGGGCCAAACAGTTCACCTCCCCCTCCTATATTGGTTGCAAAAATCAGGGTCATACAATACACGGGGTGAGGTGGGGTAGGGGGGTGGTAGTGAGAAAGAAAGCTTGAATTTGTCAGAATTCCAGAGCCAAAGTAATCTAACTGCACACAGCAGCTTTGTCAAAGAATTCATGAATAATAATCCACTCTAGGATACTTTTCTAAGACACTGCATCTAGAACAAAATATATGTAAAATGCTTATTCTGGGGAGAGTTCTAGTTTTCAGCTAATTTACTGCCGTCCAACAAAACTCACGTCACGAAGAGTAACAGGAAGCATTGCCTCAGCGCCTGGATCGAAAGCACGCCAGCAGTTCCAAATACGAAGTGTAAATAGCAACTTAATACGCTTGGAATGGTCGAGGCTTCCACGGACACAAGAGGAAACCTCAGAACCCCAGCTCTGGCTGGCTACGCTTGTCACCAGCCAACAGGGGAAGGACACTCATGATTAACCCAACAGTTCCCAATCATGCCGGATTAAAGCGCACCACCCAGGGCCCTTCCAAGACGAGCAGGGCAACCGCATGCGGACGATGCCCAGCCGGAGCCCGGGCAGTCTCCAGGACGCTCCCACTCGGGCCATTTCTCCCAGCGACAAGCCCCGACTTGTTCCCAGCACCCGGGGCCCAGGTGGGGCGTCAAACCCCGCAGAGCTCCAATTACCAGGTGGAGCCCCAGGGCGGGGGGCGGGGCAGCGAGCGCGGCTCCTCACCTAGCAGAGCCGGCTCCAGCGGGCAGGAGCTCGCCAAGGGTCCCCGAAGGCCACCGCTCCGCGCACGCGGCCGTGCGCGCCCGGGCCCGCCCGAGGCGCCCGCTCTCTCCGCGCCGCAATCACGGGTTCGCGTCGCGCCTTCAGTCAGGCGCGGGCGCCGAGGCCATTTTGTCTGAGCCGCCGGTCTCGGCGGCCAAGCACCGGGGTCGCCACACCAGGCTGCGGTCCCGCGCCGGCCCCCCGCCGCCGGAGCTGTCGGCAGACACCGTTACCAGCCGCGCCGGGGCGACCCGCCTACCCCACGCCGACCCGGGTCTGCTGGCGACCCCGGCACCGCGCCCTCCCCGTATCCGGCGCCGCAGTGACACGCGCAGCCCTCGCCCCACCCCGGGCCACGTCTCCCGCGCCCGCGGAGGGCCGCCCGGCTCCGGCCGAACAAAGGGGCCCCCGGCACGCCGCAAAGCCCGCCGGGCCTGGACGGGGCGCGCCGGGCCCGAGGGCCAAGGGCGGAGGCGGCGGTCACAAAGCGGCTTTTGTGCCGCCCCGCCCGCGGCGCCCGGAGCCGCCCCCGCGCAGGCCGGCCACGCCACCCCCGCCGCCCCGGGCCCGGGTGAGTGTGGCGGGGCGGCGGGCGGACGTGGAAGCCGGAGCCTCCAGCGGCCAACCGCCGCTTCGGAGCTCCCGTCCGCCCCTCGCACTGCGGCGGCTGCCGGCCCCAAGGCCGCGGTCCCGTCCCGTCGCGTCCCCTCCCGCCTGGGCACCCACGGAGCGGCCGGCCGAGGCGTCCGAGAGCGGACGCCTGGTCTCCGAACAAAGGCTCCAGCGAGGATGGGGGCCGGTAGGGGGGGGGCACGGCGGATTCCTGAGGCGAGCGGCGGCGGCGCGAAGGCTACTCACAGGAATATGTTTACTCATTGAAGATTGTGGCCTAATCATACAGCCGATCCCGAGGCGGCGGCGACACAGGCGGCGGCGGCGGCAGCAGGACAGGGGCCGGTGGTGGTCGTCGCGGGGCGGAGGCGGCAGCGGTGCAGGCGGCGGCGGGGGCACCAGGCTCTACCATGCAGTGAGCGGCTCCGGAGAGAGCGCGTCGCCTAGCCGGCCCGCAGGAGAGAGAGCCAATGCGCGCGCCGAGGCGCACTTGCGTCACAAGCCGGCCCTTTTATACCCGGCCCGACGTACGCGCTCGCTGGCGCCAATTACGGGCCGGAGACGCGAACTCATTGCTTACGAGCGGGGGCGAAGGCCCGCCCCCGCGGGGGACGTCACGGCGCGGCGGCCGCCGCCGGTGTGAACCGGTTGATGAATGGCGAAGCTCGGAGCCGGAGCATCCCGGGCTGGGGAGGAGGGGCGGGCAGTGAATGGAGCCGCGGGCGGGAGGAGGGGAGGGGGGAGAGAGGGTGCCAGAGGGGGCGTTTCTAGTCCAGGGGCTGGCCGGGCTCACGCCGCAAAGCCCGTTTCTCCTCATTAAAGCCACCCAGGGCCGCACACGGGGCACCGGCGAAGCTGGAAGTTTGCCTCAAATTTAAAAGGCAGTCCCTGTGGGGCCGGGGGCCACCCGGGCCTCAGCCCCTGCTCTTTTTTCCGCGTCACCCTTGCCAGCCGTTTACTTTGGCACCTGGCCCCCTAGGATCTCCGTCATCAACTAATATTTACGTCGCGCAGCCTCTGTGTCTTGTGACTCAACACCTCGAATGCCCTGGTCTCTGGCTCCGGCTAAGAAATCGTTGTGGCCGAGGGCACTGTCAGCCGGGGAAATTTATCCCAGCAAAGACTTCTCTGTACGAAGGAGTGGGTTCCGAGCGCGGCTGCTCGCCCCAGGGTCAGCAGTTAGAACCCCCCTGCCCTCCCATCCCCCCCAAGGCATTTCTGCCGAGAAGAGTCACGGCCGAGGAAATCCCAAGGGAGCAACTTCTACTTTATCCTGCAGGGTTACTGTGCGTCGGAACAGGGTCAAGGGCAGTGGGTTTGGTTTTGCTCCATCCTTTAGAGGACGCAGAGGGCATCTTGTGATGCAGATAAGGCCAGGCGTTCCCATCTTCTTTCGGCATGCTTCCTTGCTACATAAGCGGACAACTGCTTTTGGCTCCATTGTGGCATTTCCACATCACAGGCATCCTTTGTACTCCTGCTCATTTGATGTGCTGCCGCAGATAATGAAAGGTTACGCCTTGTGAAAAGGGAGCTTTTTTAGAAAGTAGGAATCTTCGGGTTTTGTCAGGACCGATGTGGTTCTTTGTGTCAAAGCGAAAGCTTTCCTTTTTGTTCCTGTCCTTGTTCCACTGCCTTCATAATTGAGACCCTTAAAAAAGTAAAGCCCTGTCGCAATTCTGTTCTACACAAGGGCAGCTCTGTCCTTTATAATCTGAACACCCTTTTTCGCCTCAGCTTTCTGGAGGGAGTAAACAGGACCTTTACCTGCTTTGAAGAACTCTGTTTTCCACTAACACTAGGGCCTTTTGTTTGCTGTTTTCACTGAGCAGTAGATTGGAGAGGGCTTTAGGGATCAAATTGTGTCCTCAGTGTACTGCAGCGTTTGAGGATTTATTAGGAGTTCTATTTAGAGACTGTGCTTCATAGTTATTTAACTTTCTTATAAACACGAACTCTGTAAACAGTATCTGCTTTTCAAAAAAATAATCCAGTCAGAGTTTTAAAAAGTGCAAATATCATCTCATCTTCATTTTAAAGAAAACTGCTCTCTTAGGAATCTTTGGAAGCTCTTTAGCACAAGGAAACTAGAAAGCTTGAGAAGTGGATGAGTGTTATTACCCTTCAGAAGTAAACTATAAATGTCGTGAAGATTGCAAGAAGTTGAACTCATAAGAACATACAATACCAAACCTGTAGCCATAGTCATTCCAAATGAAGCACCTCTACAGGAAAATTAAGGGAAAAACACAGTCTTCCTAAGCAGATCAGGACACTCAAGTCATAACCATAAAGACGGACAGATTTCAATAAGAAAAAATAAACATTAAATAAATACTTCTAAACTGCATTAGACAGTTGAGTCTAGCAAAAAATACTTGGAACATAGTGTGGATAAAATTACAACCCATAATAAATTAAAACCTCTGAAAGCTTTCAAAGGAGTTAGTTCTCCCAACAATTACAACAGTGTAATGGACACACTTCTTCAATCACTCTCACTTTAAAGTTGGTCACCAGAGTAAAGCTAAGTGAAATAACAAAGGTTTTTCACATAGGACTTGTCAGAAAATGAATTGGGCAGGACAACATAAACTCAGTAAGCAAATGGTAAACAGAACCAAATCAGTGTTAACCATTTTCCTGTAGAACTTGTGATACAAGTTGTGATCCTGTAATTACCACAAGCAGTGCTGACATGAACTATTTCACAAAGGGACTCCAATCATCTCAGCTCAGCTTGTGTGTAAGAGCTGGGCGCAAGTGCTCCAGCTGGCTAATCCGCTTCCCTGGGGTATTACCTATCAGATGAGGAACCCTCTTCTCTTTTGAAAAGGGCAAAAGATGGAAGAACATAGAAGAGTTTTACCATGGAGAGAAAAGACACATTGTAAGTAAGAAATACGGTCTGGCTTTGCAGGGTAGTATGGGCATGTCACTAGCAGCTTTTTCATGTCCTTTGTATTGTGGATTGTGGCTGTGCTGAGGGTGACTAACTGCTTTGGGCTTTCAGTACTCCATTCTAGCATTGACCAGACCAATGTTGCCATGTGAAAGCCCACCCAACATTTCAGTCTGCCACTCAGAACAGTATACCCAGCCGGCAATGGAGACACTAAGGGAGTCGAAAGATGCAGAGTGCATCCGCTGACATTGTTCACACTGTGCGTGTGTGAGATGGGCCTCAGGAAGCTGAAGTGGAGGGGGCCTGGAGGGGCCACAGATATAATCCAAACCCTAGTGAGGTCACTGCCAGCTGGAAGTAATGTCTTTCAGCCAAATATCTTTTTTATTTTCAGGGCTACAAAATAATTGAAACCTTTATTTAAAACTTCAAAATGTGAAGTTATAAGAATGATTGGGGTGAGGATAGGGGTGGGAGGGTCAGTCTGAGGCTGACTCCTATGAGGCGGAGGTCAGACATCCAAATACCTTTTCTCAGCTCTGCATTACACAGGGCTTTTCAACAGCATATTCAAAATGCAGAAGTCAGCAGTTGAGAAACAAGTTCATAAAAGCATTAAGAAAAAAACATGCTCATGGAAGATTGCAGAAGAGAAAAAACAAAACAAAACAAAAAAACCCTCCCCTCAATCCTCCTAGTGAAGAACAGAGAAAGGTTTACGAGGACAGCAGATCTCCTGGTGCACACTAATTGATCCCAACTCTACCAGGTGCTTAAAAAGAATGGAAGGATTTCATCCTATTCAACCTAGACTGACCAGAAAGACTTGTTTGCTAGATAATATTAGTATTTGCAAGAGGCCCATAACCCAGTGCAGAGAGAACAACCTTCTATTTCTATATTTTATGTCTCAAAACCGGGGCTATAACCATGGCTCCTGTCAACATTTTTTATTTGATTTTTTTTTGTCCTGCAGTTTTAGAACTTATTTTCAAAACAATCTTGTTTTGTATAGTGTACTTACATGTCTTTTAATGTATAATTTACATGGTTCTTGAATATATTTAAAACCAAAATAAGTCCTATACCCTATAAGATATTGCTTTAAAGTTTTATCAAGAGTTTTTACAATTAGGGTATTTTAAAAACATATCAAGCACATCAAGCAGTATTGTACAATCAATTTAAAAATATCTTCCTTCTTGAACTCCTTGACATCAGCTCCGTTTTACTGCCCCCACCTCACTGTACCACTGCCCCCCTATCAAAACCTTTATTCTACTTGCTGTCTCCATAGATTCACCAATCCTGGACTTCAAATCTCGAAAAACATACTGTAAAGGTGAAGCTGAGGTACAGGAGATAGACATAACTGACAGGACAAGGGAGAGCAGAAGCAAAGCTTTATTAGGGGGAGGCTCCCTGATGAGGTTCTGAGACCTAGGCCAATAGTTCAGGGAAGTCTTGCTCAGCACAGCAGCTGGGGGGCACGCGTTTTTAAAGAGGGTGGTGAGGAATATATGGCAATTATCATATGGGGTCTGGAAACTGAGAATTTCTTCTTGACTCCTTGTGGCTTTCTTTGAACCCAGAGCATCTGGTTTCACTGGTTATCTTATCTGGCAGTTATCTTATCTGGCACTGTGCAGGGAAGCAAGTGCAGGGCCCTGACCTGCTTCAGCTTAGTCCAAACATTCCAGCATTTTTAGTGATAAATGGGTGTCGATATCTGATCTGACTACTTTCTGCTGATATGGATGATGGGGGGAGGGGGAGGGATATGGACTGGATGGTTTGGACCAGCAATGGCATGTAGAGGGCTGTAAGGATGTAACAAGAGTTGGTTAGCAGTTAGATCGGATATGTCTTTCATTCGTTCTTGAAGGACAGGGGTTAAAAGTAACAGCAAGCAAATTATTACCAGGGGTCCTACCAGGGGCATGACCCAGGACATAACGGGGGTTCGGAACCAGGAGGTAGTTGCTACATTGTCCCAGCGGTGACTTTTGATCTCTACAGCCATTGTTTTTAACACCATAACACTTTGCTCAACCACTCCCAACTTATTAATGTAGTAACACACTTTTTAAAAAACATGCATGTACCTTCCTTGTCAGCTGTTAACAGATCCAATGCACGACGATCTGTTACCTGTGCCAGGGATGTAACCTGTCGCTGTCAGGAGGTGAGAGACTCTGAGGTGGAGTCTATGACCAGCTGGAATTGTTTGTTAAAGTTTTGTGTTTGGAGCATGCAGTGCTCTAATGCGATACTAGAAATGTTTGTTGCTGCCAGGGAGGAGATAAAACTGAGGTTTACTAGGACAGGCAGGAATACAGGTATGCTTTGCCTTACTATCCCTGATTTATTATCATGATAAGGCACTCTTAAGCTGGTCTCTGCAGGGAGGCTAGAGAGACTGGGATGGATTTGGAATACTGCTCTTCTCGACTTTGGGGTGAGGAGTAACCATGCTAATTCACACTGACCATATAACATGAGCTGAGGGACTACATACAGTCAATGGAAAACAAGGTCCTTATATGGAAAAATTCACATGAGTTATTTGCTCCACCGAGGTTGGTGGTTGGAGGTCCTGTATGACCCAGCATCTGTCATTCTAGAGTAAGCCCTGAGTGGTGGGGGTGAGGCACAGGTCTGAATAGATCGTTGCAGAGTGAGATCATAGTGCCTCGGAGGGAGAGAGAAGCTGGGCTGTGTTTGCTTTAAACTGTTTCAGGAGGGGCTGCAGGCAAAGGCAAATGAATGCTGACAAGCTGGGTTAAGGGAGATGGTGAAAAAGTTGTAGTGGATGGGGGAATGTGGGACAAAAGAGTATAGGGGTCAGGAACTACCGGGTGTATGGGGATAACAGCTTCGTTAATGAGGCATAGGTCCTGGACCAAGCGATAAGTATCATTTGGTTGCTTACAGGTACAATTGGAGTGCTGGAGGGAGAGTGGGTAGGAATGATGAGGTTGTTGGAAAGGAGGCATTTTATGATGGGTTAACATCCAGAAGCAACGAGGTCTGTAGGGCCAGTTCTTCCAAGTCAGGTGAAAGAAGGGGAAGGAGCAGAGGTCCTGTGAGACCAGAAATAAGGTGTAAGGAGGCTCCTAACTTATTTCAAATGTGTCCCCAACAAAGGGACCAGGCACGAAGGGATTATAAGGAAGGAATGAGTAAAGAGCTAGCACACCTGGGGCAGGTAGGCTTGCCATCAATATCCATGACTGAGATAGAGGAAGGACTTCCTAGCCCTGAAAATGAGGGCAGGTCAGGAAAGGAAGCCTCTGTGTAAGAAGGAAATTTACTCACCCTATATCTTGAGCAATACCCTAGGCTTAGCGAGGGTGATGTGGGGGTCCAGTCAGGGTCTCCTCAGTCTTCAGCCAATCCCAGCAGGGCCAACGGCGGGCCAGGAATTGGAAGGACAGTCCCCCAGTGTGGAGACGCAAAGGGCCTGTCGCTTTTCCAAGGACAGTTGGACTTCCAGTGTCCACTTTGACTGCACTCGGGGCAGGGCTTGGTTGGCGTTCTAGGCCTGGGGCACTTTTGTGACTTGTACCCTTCTTCTTCACACTTGAAGCAGGCACTAGGCGGTGGTGGTTGTTCCCATACACCCTTGCCCTTCGCTGCCACTTTGGGGCCTTGGGAGAATTGCCAGTCGCAGGGCTGCTACTAAGACTTGGACCTGAAAATTTACCTACTGCCAGAACCAGGCTTCATAGGCTGTCTCTGCCTGCTCCTCATGGCTGTTAAAATGCATATTTGCTAAATCTTGGACAGGGGTTTGAGGGCCTTTCTTCCGCGTTTTTAAGCTTTTAATGTGAAGCATCAGTGAAGCAGCTTAAAAAGGTGGCCAGATTCTTGTCAGGCTTTTGAGGAATCTTAAGTTTATTAAAATTGACTCCTATATGGGAAATGGCCGGAAGTCCAGCCAGGACACAATGAAGCATTTTATGAGGCGGGCATGTCTGTCCCTACCTGCTTGACTGTCCATTTGATAACTCTAAGCAGGTTTTTTGTCTGGGAACTGCTTAGATCAGGGTCAGTTAGATGAACCTGCTGCTGAACAGTGAGAAAAATGCATTCTTTTCTGCGGTTAGGGTAGAGGAAAGGATGACAAAAATATCATGCCAGTACAAAGCATAAGCTTGAGTTAAATATCAAAACTCCTTAATATCTGTGGCGAATCATTGAAAAAGGAGCCTAAACGCTTTTCAATCTGAGATAAATCAGTGAGAGAGAAGGGAACGTGAACTGGACCACTCTCTCAGCCCCGGCTACTTTCCGGAGCGGACAAAGGAGAAGGGAGATCTGTGATCACATGTGCTTGCTAATTGGCAGGGTGAGTGCAGACTCCGACTCCTCCAGCGAGGCAGGTAGATCGGAGAAGAGGATGTGGGGGCTCCCAGTGGCCAGAATAGGGAGAAGAGTGGGGAGGAGGGGAGGCAAGGTGTTGAGGCAGGTCTGAAAAGGCAGACACCAGAGGGGGTTGCAGAAGAAGCAGGAGGAAAGGAGGACTAGGGAAGGGAGCAGGAAATACAGAGAAAGGGACGGGAACGCAGAGAAAAGGCGGCCTGGACGTACAGAATCTCAGACTATTTGTGAGTTCACTGGCAGAAATTGTCGAGATTTCAAAGGATATTGAGATCAAAATTGCAGCAGGTGATTAAAGTTGTTACTTCCCGGAGCTTTCTGACCCCTCCCTCCTGCCGGTCTCAGGGTGGTGACCACTGCTCGGGCTTCTGGTGAGCCCAGGAATTGCCCACTGCTTTCCTGTCTGGGAGGTCTGTCCAAGGCTGCAGGTGCTGGCTCAGAGGAGGCTGAGCATGGAGGGACCTGGGAAGGGGAGAGAGAGAGAGAGAGAGAGAGAGAGACTCCAGGAAGTCTGAGGGGTCTGGCTCCAGGGAGGGGATGAGTGTTGGAGGCACAGTTGCCTCAGCCTTTAGGAGTTGAAGGGGTAGTGGAGGGAGGTGATGGTGAGGGACACCCAGAATGTGGAGCAGGCTTTACTGGGGGCATAGACAGAGTCAGGGGGTTCGGAGAAAGATGAGGGGGAGTACTGTCAGGCACCTGATTAAGAGAGTGTTTGGCTGAGAGACCTTGAGCAGGGTAACAGGTAGTAGAGAGGGAGAGATGGGAGCGAAGAAACAGACTTGAACATATGAGACTTCTGATTATTTATGAGTTTGTTAACAAAAATTGTTGAGGTTGTGGAGAACGTTAAAAGTGAAAGTGCTATTTTCTGGCTAGCTTGACTCATTGTTCAATTGGTATTGAGGCCAAACTTGGTTACAGAAAAAGACCAGGTGTTTAGGGCTGGAGATCAGGAGCCAAACACAATTCAGTAAGGTTGGCAGTAGGCACCCCAAGGACTGTCCTTAGGGGGTTGGGACAGAGGACTTCCTATTGTGTCTCAACCTGCAGGGGGTACGGACAGAGAAGGGTGTCCCCTGGTGCCCATTCGCACCTGTGAATCAGAAAGCAGTTTGGTCACTCTGAGGGCATCCCCATCAGAGTTAGGGACTCGGGAAAGCATCCTGGACTCTCCAGAACACGAAGGTTCCCTGGTGCAGATCTGTAGCTTTAACTGGCAGACAGAGACCTTGGATCAGAGAGAGACACAATAGAAGCCAA